>NC_091934.1:38698388-39055888 GCF_041260155.1 Ptychodera flava | reverse complement strand
ACATACATACATACATACATACATACATACATACATACATACATACATACATACAATACATACATACATACATACATACATACATACATACATACATACATACATACATACATACATACATACATACATACATACATACATACATACATACATACATACATACATACATACATACATACATACATACATACATACATACTACATACATACATACATACAACATACATACATACATACATACATACATACATACATACATACATACATACATACATACATACATACATACATACATACATACATACATACATACATACATACATACATACATACATACATACATACATACATACATACATACATACATACATACATACAGACATACATACATACATACATACATACATACATACATACATACATACATACATACATACATACATACATACATACATACATACATACATACATACATACATCACACATACACACACACACACACACACACACACACACATACATACATACATACATACATACATACATACATACATACATACATACATACATACATACATACATACATACATACATACCTACCTACCTACATACACTACCTACATACCTACCTACCTACCTACACTACATACATACATACATACACATACATACATACATACATACATACATACATACATATATATATACATACATACATACATCATACATACATACATACAACATACATACATACATATGAAATTTGATAAAGAAACAAAACAGTGCGATAGGATGCCAATCATACGAGCAAAATTTACTGAGTCGTTGGGGCGTGTTTTGAAACCTTGCCCAGCGCGTCCGTCCCATTCGATTCTCTACGCCAGCGATCGTTCAAACAACGGGTGGGCCATTGCAAAATGCTCCGTCATATTTTTATCTACTCGATACCTTCACCCCGCAAAATTAATTTGTCTTCGCGGACATGTTTGACGTAAAATAGCAGCAAAGAACATGTGTCGAGAACGAATAATTTCTCAGCGGTACGATTTCGCGCATGAGCAAACTCCTCGTCCGTGTGACGGCTCCTCGCGAGGGCGGAACATTGATAAAGAATCACTTGACAGCACTGTTAAGGTAGTATGCGCCTCGCAAGTGAAACACTTAAACTTTTGATAAAACTTTCCTCGAGGCATCTTTCAACTATTCTCTTTCAAAATCAAGAATAAAAGTCGGGGATCACCGTGCAAATTTTGGCACTAGAGAAACAAATAACATAAGATTTACCGATATTTGAAATTCAAAATGGCCACCATCCCTGTGTTAACTCTATGGAGAAAACTACAATTTTCGAATTTCGAAAAACAAAGCAAGTGAAAAGTTTTCTCACATTAAGAGCTTTCAAATGACCCCCACAAGTGGTATATCAGAAAAGCATTGTAAAAGTTTGAGAGTCTGAATATCTGTCCTTGAGGCGCATTCTACCTTAAGGATACAATGTCTTCGTTTGTTCTGGTTATCTCATGTGATCTGAAGGCAGTGAATTGCTTTTGTCAACTCCATGCAGTACGCGAGAGAGAAAAAATATATCATGTGATAGAAATTAATGTAGCCTAAAGATATAATGTCTCCACTTGTTTGAATGATCCACTTAAAGATGAAGTTCAAGGAGTAATGTAAGGAATACGTAAACCACACTTTCACCTCAGAGTCGCATGGCCTGCTGGGAATTTCATTTATTCACTTTTGACAGGAGCAAGTTTTGAGGCATGCCACTGTGAATTTGTATCAAGGGGTTACTAACCAACTTGTAGGCTCTCATTTTGGCCAGTTGCATACAGATCAATAAAGTTAACACACAAAAGACATATACATCTCAAAACTTGTCATTCTAACGTTATAGCGTGAATTCAAACAGATGAAACAAAATTTATCTTTCAAAGTACCGGACATCGAATTGTAAGTAACGCCACTTACAATCCTGCCAACTTCAAAACAAAGTAACCAAGTCATTTAGCTTATGCGAAATGAATTACTGGACGGCGCGATGAGGTCACTGTATGAACCAGAGATGGCAACATTTAAACTAATTGCAATGTATCATCACGAAACGCGACACGAGTTAACAGATAACAATATATAAACAACCGCGACGGCTGTTTCGACAAACAGTGCATAGGACAGGTGAGTACACACGATTTTTGTGGCCGGGGCTATTTGATAAGTGGGGTCGTCAAAGCGACAATAGCTGTAAGAAGTATTGCTCGAGGACACTGTTCAAAGATTCTGAGTAATATCTTTATAAGATGAGAAGTTGTTAATTAATATTTACGATCCGGGGAAAATCGCGTCAAGTGTAAATTCGTATATTGGACTTTAAATTTCATAGTTATAATCAAAAGATACAATTAATGCTCGGCTACTGATAGTGAAGAACGTTGCACAGAATGAGGGTGGTGAACTCGGCTTGTAGATGCATATCAGAGTGGCTGGCCTACTGCATCGAGTTCACATCAGTGATAATCATCACTGCAGCGACGACCTACATCATGATTTTAATATCGCAAACACATTCATATCAGCATATGTTGTGACGGCTTTTCTGTTATAGTGGTTTTAGAATATCCCAATAGTCAGCATAAGCGTTGGTAGTAAAAACCATTCGTTTTGAAATACATGCATAACAATTAGGTAAAAGTACTTTAATGGTAAGATAATCATCCCATTTTACAACTTTACCACACTGTCTTCACTGAACGCTAGAAACATATTTCCCCACTGTCACTTAATTGTGCTCTTTGGTGCACCTAAGCCTGATATATATATATATATATATATATATATATATATATATATATATATATATATATAATGTGTCCAGATTTTGGGCAAATTGGCGGATGGGCGTGGCGCGTGATGTCAGGCTGGAATGTTCGAAATGACTGCGCCCTTGACAGTTACTCAGCAACAAAGCAGGGGGGGCAGTTACATGAACATTACACAAGTCTTCAAAAATCAATGTGTTTCATTATGCAAAACGCCGTACGAGGTGATATATTTGTGAAAGAGCGTACTTCATCCGAATCACAGAATCGAATTATTTTTTTGTTTGTTTTGGAAATTTGAAATAACATATAACACTGCAGCGGACGCAGCAGACGCAGGTGCTCCCCTTAGCCAATCAACATGTTCCATAGTGTCGTCCAATCAGTGCCGTGAATAGAATGGCGCATACCTGACCCAGACTAGTTTTTTTCCTGCATTTTGACGTCGCAGAGGCTGACGCACAGTTATTTTTAAACGGATCACCAGTGAAAAATGTTTCCTATGATAGCCTTTGTACTGAGGCATGCGACACGTGCGTGCACTATCGTCGTTCACCGCTTGAAATCCGGCATTGAGCAAGCGATGTCAGTGTTCGACTCGAGACGTGAGCTCTATTTTGCCTACCAATCCGCTGGTGGGTGACTGCATTATTGCGGGTGTCACATCTACCTCTAAGTATATCCCTTAACTTTGAGAGTAGATGGTAAAAAATCTTATTCCATAGTGTTGATATCCAGTATAATGAGATGAACTATCCATAGGTACACCATGAAACCACTGAACTTCCAAAATTTCAAATGGAAACTTTGAATTTAACTGTTGGGCATGCAACACAATTTGGTCAACTTAGTAACGATTTGGCACTTTGCGAGGAAAAGGTGTAATAGAACAGTGTTGGAATATCGACCGCTAGATGTGAGTATATTGGTTACCCTGCTGGGTGACAAAAGATATAAAAATCGCAAATCTTTTCAATAAATTTAGAGTATTTCTGTAAGTTAAGCGTAGAATTATCATAAAGCTGCATTAACCCTTTGAGTGCTGTAATTTTTCCCGCCAAAAATTCAGTGTCACATTTTACCAATCTTTATGAGTTTTCCTGTATTTTTTTGATAATTTTGGACGAAATTGACATACAATTTCAATGGCTGCAATTTCTGACCAAACATTTTGAGAAAAATATGAAAAAACTTGTCTGGATTCTGGAAAAAGTTGCTGGCTGTGTCATATTCTATAAAGGCAACAAAAGTTGACTTTGACACTCAAAGGTTTAACTGTATATGTAGCATTTTTTCTTATAAGATGGTTTGACGTCAAATGCAACATATCTAAAATGCTTACAGGCCACAGAACCTGTTTAAAATATTGGCGACGAACGCATAACTCAGATATAAACAACTAACAATTTTCGGGTTGAAATTCACATATGGCCTCCTCAAATGAACGGTGTATAAGCGCTTGAATTAATCTATCACAAAGAATTGAAATTTGACATTTTCAAAAACCAACGTGGCTTAATAACGGGGATTCAAAACATATCTACGAAGATTTCATGATATTTATCTTTAGTAAGCAAATACAGAGAGATACAGCCAATGGGGCTTTAACTTCTTTGCGAACGGTAAATATATACTGTCAGTTGGGCTTTAACTTCTTTGCGAACGGTAAATGTATACAGCCAATGGGGCTTTAACTTCTTTGCGAACGGTAAATATATACTTTATCAGTAGGCTTCGAGATTCACTGTTTAGAGCACGTATTCATGTATTAACATAAATTAACTAGATACAAAACTATGTCGAGAACACAACTTCTTTTGATCACGAAAATTATGTTGATATGGGAAGTTTTGTAATTGTGTGTAGGCATTTCACAGTAACTTTAAGATTGCTTTTTATAGTCAATTCGGTGTATTAAGTCCCAAGAGTGGATTATTTGTTTACCTGCAATTTCCTTTCATAAATTACACTGCTTAACAGGTTTACCATCTACTGACAAAATGAGAGTCTTGTTACTGATCCTTTGCCTGGTGGCGGTGTCCAGTGCATCTATATCAGCAAGTTTGGAGAAGAAACTGAAGGAGAGACGGATAGTTGTCTTAAAGGTAATTATATAGCGTCCTACAATTTATTATTTCAGTCGCTGACGTTAACTCGGAACACTTGACTATTCTATAATATGCTACCAAACAAAATTCTTATGCTGAAAGATAATTTATGTTGTTCTATGATTTGTCGTCCTCATCTGCCTTGAATCTGTCGTACTCACCTTTGAAGTGTTGTCTATTTGCTCAAGTGAATGCAATTTTCGGGATACCAAATTTGCAAAATCAAATTCAAGAAAACAATGCTCTCAAGCATTGCGAACTTAGCCTGAAAATTTCTAAATGTTGTGAACTTCATCGCCCAAATCATACAAACGTCATCCACGGGTATCTTTGATAGTTCTTAACAGTAACCCTCTATCAAGTTCAAAACATGACCGTCGCGGTCTACGGGAAACTAAATATTTTAGAAAATCGTATACCAATGTTAAAGTTGTTCGGGACACGGGACTTTGACAGAAAACCGAAATGTTTTTGTTCTAAAACCTAATTATAACCAATGTCCCATTGCTTGCGGCTGATGAGGTTATGATGCAATATGAGACAATACAATCCTCTGCGGGAAGTACTGAATTCACATTTCTAGTCACAACGGGAAGCATCGTTGAACTGAAAACAGTATGGGATTCTGCTTTACCTTCCTTATTGTATTCTAATTGAGCTTCCCAGTCATTACATAAGCATCTCAAGTGTGAAAGCAATATCATGCTTTAACTTCATCCTATTGTGCTCACTTACAGGATGGCTTTGACAAATTCGACCGTGAACGAGTAATCGAACGTATGCAAGCGAGGTTCCAGAACGTCCCTGTGTTCCGTCGTTTTGATTACGTCGTCAATGGATTCTCAGCCGCCATTGGGGCTGACATGGCCGAAAAGGTAAAAATTTGAATTTGCTCGTGTCTAGACAGTGTCCGCACTCCAGTTCAGTCGACATTGTGCAGAAACCAATGCATTTATGCTTTGAGTTATGACATGGTTTAATTGTATTTTTCTTTTAAGTGTTCAAATTTCCACAAGATTATTTTCGGGTGTCCTTGTACACGTAAGGCTATAGTATAAATTTTCAAGATGGCAGTTTATTTCAAGCTAGAGGTACGAGTCTATCCGTCAGGACTGATCGTGTGGAACTTGTCCGTAACAAACAGATTATATCTTTAGACATTATTAGGATATGCGGCAATTTGATTAAAATCAGATGGAGAGATTGCGACTTTTCCATCTCTAATGTTCATTGTTGTCGCCGTTAGCTGCCAGTCGCCCCACCACTTAGGCGACTGGCAGCTAACGAAGACTGTCAAGTGTCGGCATCCCTACATCTGCTTTTAATAAGATTGAATATGCAGCTGCACGCAATAGAAAATTCAAAGGCTACACAGTGTTCAGAGACGCAAACATCAGAAAACATAAGAATTGTTCCTAATTACATTTTTTACGGTTGATTTCCTTCTTCTACAGATCAGTAAATTCCCAGAAGTCAAGTATGTCGAAGAAAACAAACTGTACCAGAAGGAATACGAGGTTGATAGCTGGGGTCTTGATCGTATCGACCAAAGAGACCTGCCGCTTGATAACGCATATTATCCAGAAAGTGAGGAAAGAGAATAATTTTGCAATGGCGCCATAATTGCCACTTGTTTAGTGCATGTGACTTCCTTGGCTATAGAGAATATTGCTTCCAGTTCTGCCATTTAAGTTCTTTATCGTAGATATATAGTTCATGATGTAAATAATCTGCATTTCTCCTTTCTGGCGTTAGTTTGATGTTCCCCTTTCATCTCCACCGCCCCTTCCCCCTCCACTTCTTATTTACATAACGTTTTTTTACAGATTATGGTGTAAGGAAGCGCCATTGCGACTTTTTCATTTAAGCAATAATGGACGAAAGCAAACATTACTTGAGTCCATCTTGGACCTGAAAGGGATACTTTATTTCTATTACTTTATAGTTTTGGCGATGCTGGTGAATTTGTAGATTTCAAAAACATCTGGGGCCACAATGCTAGATAATCGGACGCATGACCAATTATAATCCGAGAGCATGAGGTCACAAAATTCATTGGTATTGACAAAGCAATAATATCATATACCTATGCCCTGTATTGTGTCTGTACTGAGTTCAGTGACATGATTTATCATGTTGATTTGCATGTCAATAAAGTGATACGCCTTGTTCATTTGCATATGAAAAGAATGATCAGCGCGTCTTTCTTTCATTCAATTGAATATTTGCATATGAAAAAGTTATACGACCTGTTGATTTACATAACAAAGCCTGATACGGCCTGTTGATTTGCATACCGGACTACTTACATGGTGGCGCCCTGATCAAAACAAACCATGGTGCCCGTCTATGATTTTGACTTTTACGATATCATGTCCGATCTCCAAAAGTGGCAGGGTTTTGAAGCATAGGGAAATGCGGGGTAACATAATAATAAAACACATGTGTCGATATCGGATTAACCTGCTAGTAGTGCTACCAATTTGAACAAATTAAAGAGCAGAGCATCACACCGTACGGGCACTGACAGATCGATGACAGACCAGCTGTTCCGTCCGTGCATAAGCACAGACGCGCAGACGACAAGCAAAAGTGCTATCGGACATGTCGGAGGACCGGCAAATTCAAAAGCACAACTTTCAAAAATATCATGTATTCATGGTAAATGCGTTCTGGAAAATAATACCAAACACAACACTTGCATGTACCGTACCGATTCGGTAGATATCCTACATGTTTGATGACAGAGTTCAAGCATTTCTCTGCTCAACCGTAAAATAATTGTCAATGAGCCAGCTGATAGATTACGTCAGACGCTAGTATATCAATCCGCCTTAGCAAGATGACGCAAACAAATGTAGTCCATCAAGAAAAACCACAGTGAAACGTATCATATTTTAATATACGAGATTTATTCATTCAATAACGTGGGCATAGGTATATGATAAAGAGGTTATCCCTCGATATCACCTCTTGGTAGGGTCGTATTGCTGCGAGTGCGGTTGTGGGCCGCATCACACTCGTCTTCGACTCGTGTGATGCGGCCCACAACCGCACTCGCAGCAATACGACCCCACCAAGAGGTGATATCGAGGGATAACCTCATAATATCACTTCGGTTAATCGAACGATACCTTTTCAAATGAAATATCACTTGCTTAACACGAACAGGCGACGGTGAAGGTGTTAATGCTTACGTCATCGACACGGGAATACGATATGACCACGTCGACTTTGAAGGTAGAGCTCAAAATTTCATTGATGTTGTCGATGAACCGGTGAGTCATAATTTCATTTTACCGACTCTATTTATCATGACTGCTGGCAATAGTTGTAGTTTGGACATAACTGTACGCATTGGACAATAATATACCAGGACAATGCAGGTTCGATTAGATTTGCAAGGTAATCCAATATGGCTGAGAGGCGGCATTTTCTTTCAATGTTTTATGTTCAGAAAAATAGGTTATCAATTAATATGTTTCACGACTATGACCTACATATGCACGTCAAGTGAAATTACGATATTATCTACTACGATTACCTTGCTAAAATGTTGAAGAAAGCTGTTTTCGCTTTTAAAGGGAGGCGGCCGTCGGAACTGCGCATGTGCTCTTTCTTGTTTTAAAACAATTCATTTTACTATATATAGATGTGTCATGTTAACATAGCTGCAACATTTAAATTTTATGATGTACATTATGAATAACATGTTTTAATTTTCATCAATCACCAACGTACCTTGCATACAGTGTTTACATCGGTCGTAGGGGTCCCTGGCGACCTTTGGGCCCAGTTCCGACGACCGCCTCCCTTTAAAGCTTTCAAGCAGATATGGCACTATCGATTTCCTCCGAACTTGTACAGGGTCAACATCATCATTTGACTTACAAAAGTTTTCAAATTAAAAAAAAAAAGACTGGAAAGAGTGTAAAATAGTGCTCTGTCTCCTAACACGGTATCATATTCAGGTCACTTCTGGTACAGTCTTTAACTGCCAGTATGGTAACGTTGGTCGTCAAACGACCAGACTCATGTATTTGTTTGGTGACAAACAATTTGTCTAAATTTACATTTCTTTATTTTAAAGTAACTCCAACAGATATTATTTCATATGTGCGCGAAATAATCGGAAGCCGAAGCAACAACTCTTGAAGTAATTTTGGTCTTTTCTCACACAGGGAGTTTATTGCATACTGAGATTGAAACAAAATAAATTTTGAATAGTCACCATTTGAAAAACATCAGATAGTTCATATATCAGAATATGTCAGAATAGTTCATCGAGATTAGGTAGATGTATGTGAGATACAGCAAATACCCTCGACACAGTGAGGAAACATGTTTTAATTCCCTCGAAGGCACCGGATGGTGATTGTCATGGTCATGGAACTCACTGCGCTGGTATCCTTGGGGGCGCCCTGTATGGAGTGGCTAAGAAAGTTTCTCTTTGGAGCGTCCGTGTTCTTGACTGTAGCGGATATGGTGTACTTGATGACATAATTTATGGTACGTGTCCACTGAGTTAGAGAGAGAGAGAGAGAGAGAGAGAGAGAAGAGAGAGAGAGAGAGAGAGAGAGGAGAGAGAGATAGAGAGAAGAGAGGATACCTTTTCGACATCATCATATATCACATCATCATCATCATCATCTATCATCATCACTACCGCAATCGTAAACGTCATCATCATCTACAGCTAGAGGAATCAAATCGATGTACCTCTAAGTCAGTTGATCACAGCTTAGAAAAACCTTTAAATAAGAGGTAAATTATTTCTTCACAGCTATGGACTATGTTGCTACTCAAGGAACAAAACCAGGTGTGGTATCAATGTCTCTTGGAGGAAGTAAAAGTCAAACTGTTGATGATGCCGTTGGTCGCATTGTTGACGCTGGCTTCTTCTACGTCACTTCCGCTGGCAATTTGGATGACGACGCTTGTTTGTACTCACCTGAGGGTGCACCTAAGGTGGAGCTAAGCTACTTATAATTACACGATAGAAAAAGAAAACCGGAAAATATTGTAGTCATTAAATGTCTCATCTTAACAAAATATTCTTTGCAGAAATTTTCATCATTAACTCGAGGACAGCGTTTTTCCAATGATTTACATCCATGCAATTACACGTTGAACCCCAATTCAATAACACTGAAGGACAAATAGCTTTGAATTGTGTTTTTCAAGACCAAATATAATATTCAAAAGAGCCTTAAATTAAAATCGTTCGTATAAACTAAACCAGAATGTAAAATTGCATATTCTTTCAAAATAAAGATATACTACGGGTCATTTTGTATTGTAAAGAGTTCAAAGTGATAACCCAATGTCTGAAAATTGTATTATGACTCTCTGCTGATCTTCCATGGTGTTGCTTTGGTCTGTCTGTCTGTCTCTCTCTCTTTCTCTCCCTCCCCCCCTCCTCTCCCTCCTCTCTCTCTCTCTCTCTCTCTCTCTCTCTCTCTCTCTCTCTCTCTCTCTCTCTCTCTCTCTCTCTCTCTCTCAGTATCGACTAATTGTTACGATTTCATATCTTCACAGGCTTTCACAGCAGCTTCGTCTACCAGTAGCGATGCCAGGTCAAGTTTCTCAAATTGGGGTCCCTGCGTCGACCTTTTTGCACCGGGGTCTTCCATCAGAAGTACATATTATCGCAGTCCGACCGACACGGCTGTTCTTAGTGGTACTTCCTTGGCTTGTCCGCACATTGCAGGTCGGTATCAGAACTTCAATGTACAAAACGTTTGTAGCGATCAATTTACAAGTTACCGCTCATTTATAAGTTGGCTCTTCCTGTGCTTAATACTCCTATGTAAATTATCTATTGTCACTTCTTCATAATCCTTTATTATCCTTCTACTTTTTGATATTTTTAAGCGCCAGTAGCTGCAATTTTTTAATGATTTTCCACTGTTTTTCTTTTTAAGGCCCACTTGCTGTATCTTTTAGCTATTATTTTTGTGGTTTTACTTTCAAGCTAAAATAGGGTTTTGAGAATGTGTGCATGTAGATGTGTTGAAAGTAGAATAAGAAATTGAAGTTGAAATTAAAATAAAAAAAAAATAGTGAAAAAAATCATCACAAGTTACACCTGCCGTCCGGGCCCTTTAAAGGTGTACATGTGTTCACGAGACACCAATTATTAAATTGACACACGATTTCCAGTTAAACAAACAACAAATCACACCCCAATGCCAACACAATCAACAAATGGTTCTTCCCTCTACTTGCGTAATTCATTGCATCAAAAGTTTAATGTAACAACGTATCTTTTCAACAACAATCGAACTTTCAGGCGTTGCTGCCCTCATGCTACATGGGAAGGAGGACGCGACCCACCAGGAAGTCGCCCAGAGACTCATTGAACAGGCCACACCGGACAGAATCAGTGATGCTCGGGAGGAGATGGGAACTCCAAACCTGTTGCTGTACACCAGGGACCCACAAATGCCGTGAATCACGCACCTGAAAAAACATTCACGAATAATAAATAATACTTTTTTTGCTTTGTAAACTGGGAACATAACTGTTGAATAAAGTGTTATAATCAGCATCTGTGTACTCTATCATTATTTCTACTTGCATTTATGCGGTCACATTTTTTGCCATGAAAGGTGATTTTCACGTGTCCATTCTGAAGCTCCTTGTGTAAGAAAACTTTTCACCGTCTTAGTTTTTCGAAAATCGAATTTTTTAAAGAGTTAACAGAGAGATGGCGGCCATTTTGAATTCAAATATCGGTAAATCTTGGATAATTTGTATCTCTAGTACTAAAATTTGTACGGAGACCCCCAATTTTTGAAATAGAGAAACAATTTTTGAAAAAGAATTTTTGAAATATTCCTGGAGGAAAGTCTGAACAAAAGTTTAAGTCTTTCACTTTCGAGGCGCATACGACCTTAAATACAATGTATATTCCTGTCGCTGTGAATATGACACTTGGTATTGATTTACATTTACATTTCAACTTACTGTAAGGGGACACAAGTTTTTAGCAAACGTTAACTTTGTGAATTTGCACCATGAAATATCGAAGTCTTTAGGCATATATTTTGAGAGATCACACTCACTCATGGGCATATTGTCACTAGTATGTTACAAAGACATTCCTTCACGCACCATTCAATGACGTCATTGCAGAAGTTCATGTCGTGCCGCGTTCACACGTTGCTTAACCTCTCTCATGATTTTCGAGTCCTTACCAAAAATAAGTATCAGAGAATGGATTACTTTTCTAGTAATATGTAAATCATAGCGTTATGCAGAGCGAAGTTACATGACTATAATCTGAAAATTCTGGTTGCATATTGTTTCAGCGTTTTGCCTGCCATGAATAGCGCCCGCAAAACCGTCTCTGAGCTATGAACCATTGTTTGAGGGCCTACAATGAGATTGGGAACATATTGTGTGTCCAGTTTCTTACAATAGACATTATTTTCAAAGACATGCTTACCTTATAATTCCCTTAATTCCCAAGTGAGTGGAAAGTTCCTTCATGATGAGCCCGTGGCGAATGTGTGTGAGTCAGGCTAACGACACTGCTGTATATAGGTTACATTGTTAAACTAGATGTTTTCCTTCAATAAAACCCCACATCATTTTATGCAAAGTTGATGTCACTAATAAAACGACTTCCTTGTATTCCAAATCCACAGAGGGCATTTAAACAATATTTGTGAAACTCCCGTCCCAATTTATTATAATTTCAAAAGGTCTATGAAACTAGGAACCCTTATCGCCCAGTTTCAGTTATTCTAACCGGCTGATGTTGACAAACTCTTTTAATGTTCAATACGCTGTGATTCATTCGCCTTTTAAGTGAAAGACTTAAAAACCTTTTCTCAAACTTTTAAGCAATCTTTCAAACATTCTTTTTCGAAATCAATAATAAAAATCGGGGATCACCATGCAAATTTTGGTACTAGAGGAAACAACCGATATTTGTAATTTAAAATAGCCATCATCCCTGTGTTAACTCAATGGGGAAAAATAAAAATTTCGATTTTCAAGAAACTAAGGTGGTAAATAGTTTTTCTTACACCAAGAGCTTTAAAATAAACCCCCATAAGTGGTATATCAGAAGAGAATTGTAAAAGTTTGAGAGTCCAAATATCTGTCCCCGAGGCGCATGCTACCTTAATTAAGCAAGGTTACTCTACTTAAAGTAACCGTGCTTTAAGGTTATCGATGGCGGAATTGGCAAAGTGTTTGTTCGATGGATGTCAAACCCAATGAGTCAACCAAAATTAGGATTGTCACGAGTGAATACAGTGATTAGAAATGTTTCCCTAAAATAACAACGAAGAAGGAAAAATTGACAGCCAAACAGACAGAGTGACACACATACCCGAATGCTTGCATGCTTACGTATACGTACGAGTGTAGGTACATACATACATATACAAACGTACATATACATAGATACATAGATACATAGATACGTACACAGATACATACGTATGTACATACGTACATACATACATACATACATACATACATACATATATACATACATACATACATACATATCATACATACATACATACATACATACATACATACATACATACATACATACATACATACATACATACATACATACATACATACATACATACATACATACATACATACATACATACATACATACATACATACATACATATGAAATTTGATAAATAAACAAAACAGTGCGATTTGATGCTAATCATAAGAGCAAAATTTACCACCAGTCGTTGGGGGCGTGTTTCAAACCTTGCCATTCGCGTCCGTCCCATTCGATTCTCTAGCCAGCGATGCGTAAATCCGTTCAAACAACAGGTGCGCCATAGTAAAACGCTCCGTCATTTTTTATCTCACTCGATATCTTCACCTCACAATTTGTCTTCGCGAACATCTATTGACGTAAAATAGCAGCCAAGAACATATGTCGAGAACGAATAATTTCTCAGCGATACGATTTCGCGCATGACCAAACTCTCTCGTGACGGCTCGTATGTAGATTTCATCAACCTGTGCCCCTCGCGGAGGGCGGAACATTGATAAAGAATCACTTGACAGAACTAGTAAGGTAGTATGCGCCTCAAAAGTGAAAGACTTAAACTTTTGCTCAAACTTTCCTCGAGGCATCTTTCAACCATTCTCATTCAAAATTAAGAATAAAAATCGGGGTCACCGTGCAAATTCTGGTACTAGAGAAACAAATAACATCACGTACATTTGAAATTCAACATGGCCGCCATCCTTCTGTTTTAACTCTATGGAGAAAAACAAAATTTTCGAATTTTGAAAAACTAAGCATATGAAACTTTTCTTAGACCAAGATCTTTAAAATGAACCCCCACAAGTGGTATATCAGAAAAGAATTGTACAAGTTTGAGAGTGCGAATATTTGTCCCAAGGCGCTTCTACCTTAAAGATACAATATCTTCGTTTGTTCTGGTTATCTCATGTGATCTGAAGGCAGTGAATTGCTCCCGTCAACTCCATGCAGTGAGAGAGAGAAAATATATATCCTGTAACAGAAATAATTGTAAAGATATAATGCCTGCACTTGTTTGAATGACCCTTACTAACTTGTAGGCTCTACATTTTGGAAAAACAGATCAATAAACACACAAGACATTATATATCTTTTATATAAACATCTCCAAACCTATCATTCTAACATTATATCTTGAATTCAAACAGATGAAACGTAAAAAAATTATCTTTCAAAATACCGGACATCGAATCTCTTTCGTCACTTACAGCCCGACCACCTTCAAAACGAAGTAATCAAATCATTTAGCTATGCGAAATGAATTACTGGACGACGCGATCTCATGAGGTCACAGTATGAACCAGACATGACAACATTTAAACTATAATTGCAATGCATCATCAAGAAACGCGACACGAGTTAACAGATAACAATATATAAACAACCGCGCCGACTGTTTCGACAAACACTGCATAGGACAGGTGAGTACACACGATTTTTGTGGCCGGGGCTATTTGATAAGTGGGGTCGTCAAAGGGACAATAGCTGTAAGAAGTATTGCTCGAGGACACTGTTCAAAGATTCTGAATAATGTCTTTATAAGATGAGAAGTTGTGAATAATATTTACGATTCGGGGCAAATCGCGTCATGTGTAAATTCGTATATTTGAATTACGTGGTATTGCGTTTGAATCAGGTGCGCCAATACTTTCAATCGACGAACTTGACTTCGGTAGAACGACAGTGTAATATATACAGTTCTCCTTGGATCGCGGTCAATGTTGTGATCACATTAATTTTACAGGAAGAATGTTTACACAGGAACTCTGAAGTAAGGAGCACGTGTAGTACGATGTATACATGCGTCGTTTTGAATCTAGTCGGTAAATTGGACAAATATTTCGCGACACAGGCTACCGTGCAAAGGAGAGTTTATTGCAGTTAGCTGAAACAGTTTTCTTTGCATTTTAGCTATGATGTTACGTCACGTTCTTTTCTTGGTCTTTGTCGGCGTCGCCGCGTCAAATTTGGCGCCTTTCTACAAGACAGATGTATCTTCTAGGGTGCCGAATAAATACATCGTAATTTTGGAGGTAAAGTGTTCCCAGATATTTTTCGTCACAGTCTGCGTGGTGATGTGATGTGTTTGGTCGTCTCAATGGTGTGGTGTGACCAGACATCCTAGATTTGTATTCACACATTGTCATGCATTTTCATAGCGTGGAACCTCAAAAGATGCGCCGTAGGATTCATTTCAGTCGCTTACAGTTTGCAAGGGTGTGTTGTTTGTATGCAAGGTGGCGTGATGTGAAATGTTGTTCTCTTGTTCGGTTTGCTTTGAGTCAGGTGGCTTAACAAAAATATCGTTACACGGATGACAAAAGTGCCAAATTTGCTACAGGTGTTCGCATATATGTGTAGATCAATATTAGCTATTGCTCCAAAAATTTTGGCCACCAGAAAGGCTCGATGACGTCATAAATTCAAAAAATGGCCGCCATTATAAGGCTTAAAAATGGTAAAATACGTCTAATTCAGGCAGTTTTCAATATTTTTTGAATAAACCGACACAAACATCCCAAATTACAAATACAACATAAATTGATGCAAATCAATTATTATGATGACGTCATAAAGCCAAAATGGCTGACCAAATTCAAAATATCCCCATATTATCGTCTGATAATGTTCAAATACTGTTAATTAAGCCTGTTTCCAGCATTTTATCTCCTGTACTGAAATTAACACCCAAATTATATACAAAACATATAATTTATACAAATTCATTATTGTGATGACGTCATAAAGCAAAATGGCGACCGAAAATTAGAAAATGACCTATTTTGAAGTTCACTGTGCTTAGTAAAATAGCCAATTTACGTGACAAAATAATAATTTAAAGGTAATCTACAATTTGTTTTGATAATCCATAAACTCAAAATAAATGATAAATGTACTAAAACTTAGCCAATAAGCCCGACACAAATTACAAACTATTATAAAATTATTTCTTTTTAACAATGACCTCTGTCTGAAAAACTGAACCAATATAAAGGAAATAAAGTTATCTTTACCCAGTTTGGTGGAGGGACTGTGGTTCTACCTTTGAAATGTTACGTTATAGTGAGTAGATCAATAGTGATGTGATTTCATGATAACGAAAAACATGGCGAGAAACCGGTAAATAAATCATGCCTTGACCCTTGTCATGTGACCTTGGTCCCTGAAAAAAGGTTTTATGTTTGTGATTTCGGTCTAGATATTTGCTTCCTTTGTTTCAGAAGCCTTTTTCGTTTGAATTTTCTTAGATTTTTATGTCTCGATGTGTGGTGACATAGTTTTGTGCTACAGTTACTGTATTCTCTTTTTGGAGGATGTGCCGGCCTGAAAAAGATCGTTCGGTCAGGGTTTTATGAACAAAAGAAGACTATTTTTGCTTTTTGAATCTAGCTTAGCTTACTTTTTTGCAGCTTTCGTGAATTTTATGAAAAGCGTCTTTGCCTTTCGTTGTTCACTTACCAGACTGGTTAGGAATTCAAAGATGAAGGAAACTGAAAAAAAAACGTGACCAGACGAGTTTTGCTGTTTGGAAACCCAAAACATAAAAACATAAAAAAAAACACCAGGAAGAACATAAGCAGAAATGGAAGGTTAAACAAAGATAAGAAATCAAAAAGATTCTCAGATTCATCAACAATCTTGCAAATCAAACCTTGATCAAAGCATTAAGTAAAGGCTTGAAATTTATTCCCACTCCGGAGTGTCTAGAAAAATTGTCGTATGAGATATCAACAAATTTATTCGCATCATAAGATTATGCGATATCATGAGAGCAATCAATCAATCAATCAATCAGACATCTGTTCTAAGATAAGTACATGTTCAACACTAGTAACCGCGGAAAACCAAAAATTGTAAAACTTTCTCGAAGCAACTGAGATCGATAGAGGAAATTCCATTCGCAACCCACTTCAGAAAGAATTTGACTCTGGCAGGAAAGACTGCCCTGTACAATCTGTCTAAAAACAAACAAACAAACACATCTTAATGAAACCCATCAATAAAGGATGAGGCATAGCAATTGTGAATAAGATAAATGACATTAAAGAAATTTATAGACAGCTGCAAATTGAAAAATGTTCACTAATACACTTAGCGACATTGACTATACAACTTGGATATTGTATACGAAATCATTTATCTGCGACAAGAAGACCATTGACGAGGTGATTTACAGTTTCCCCGTTCCCATAAGTAGAATAATTTGTACACCACGATGGTATCTCCTGCCAAAAATACACAAAACCAAAGCAGAAGAAACAATCATCACCCAACGTCTCAATAGAAATGGCTGCTCAAGCCCAATAAAACAAATGTCGGAATTTCTAGACCTTGTCATAAAACCAATCGTCCAAAACGACTTATATATGCCAGGGACACAAAAAACTTTATTCTCTAGTTAGAACCAATTAAAAAAACAAGCAAACTCTATTCTGGTAACATAAGACGTGGTATCAATGTAGAAAAACATGCCAAAAATGAAGCCATAAATGCAGCGATCGTAGCGTTGGACTCTGAAACAGTACTGCCAACTGGTATGATACAAAAACCCACCATCAATGTACATGAAAGCCTTAACTGTCGATTATTCTGAAACGCAACATATTTTAATTCAACTTAGAAAAATACAAACGAATCTATGGATGCAGTATGGGCTCACCAGAAATAGCTGATATCATATACCATGAAACGGAGAAAGTTATATTAAATCCCGAATCCGGTCAAATATTCGTATGGAAATTTAAAAGGTGACATGTTCATGGTTTACACAGGAATCGAACATCAACTTTTAACATTCAGAATATTTGTCGAGGATTGTAACACCCTGTACTCTACGTTCAACTTAGGAATTCATAATTAAACATTTTTCGACAAAATCTCATACCTTGACGCAATTGAGAGAGATGGCTCGATTATAAAACCACAAAAAACCATCTGACGATATTTATCTGCCACCGACTTTCAAATGCTTAATTGAAGGTGAATTACTCAGATATGTACATGCAACAACAATATGGACTTTATAAAAAGGTCAATTTCTCAAAGCAAAATATTTAACAAAGAGATTACAAAAAGAAAGACATAGCTTGTATAAAAAAGAATGTAACAAAACGTCAGCCATCCTTCATCAACAAAAGTAAGAGTAATGATGTAACAAAAAACTTGTCAGCACAACCTCATCAAACCAGCCTAATCAAACAATGTGATAAGAAACTGGAAAATTATGAAGGGCGATTAAACGCTGGCCATGGTTTTCCAGAAAACCTATAATAACGTATAAAAGGAAGAAAACATACAATATATCCTCCTTCAAGCAAAATTCAAACACAAGGAGAGTACAAGTGAACGGTTTGAGCAACAATTCAAGCAAAATTCTGACCAAAACATAATGATTTTAGCATCTCTCTTTAATGAACAATAACTACCATTAAAATGAGCATGTGGGAATACAAAACCATTCAAGTGACTGAAGAAGGGACCAACTTAGGCCCGAAACGCCGCTAGGAGGAATAACCAACATAAAACCTTATTTCCGGGACCAAGGTCACATTACGAGGGTCAAAGCACTATCGATTCACTGGTTTCTCACCATTTTCCTTATCACCAAACCACATTGATCTACCCACTATACCGTATCACAAGCAAAGGTAGAACCAGTGTGTGAAGTTGCCTTCATTTCCTTTATATCGATTCGATTTCAAACACAAACCGTTTTTAGTAATCAAAAATCTAAGAAGAGTTTTTTACATGTGTTGAACTTATTGGCTAAGTTTTGATACATTTATCTTTTATTTTAAGTTTATGGAATATTAATACAAATTGTACATTACTTTTATACTGTCATTTTGTCACGTAAATGGGCTTTTGTACCAAGCATAGTAAAGTTCATAATCGTCCATTTTGTAACTTTCGGTTGCCATTTTGGTTTTATGACGTCATCTTAATAATTAATTTGCATCAATTATCTGTTTTGTCTGTAATTTGGGTTGTTCATTTCAGTTCAGGTGATAAAATGCTGAAAACAGGCTTCATTAACAGTGTTTTAACATTTTTAGACAATGTTAGGGCGGACATTTTGAATTTGGTCGGTCATTTTGGCTTTATGACGTCATCATAAGAATTAATTTGCATTAATTCAATGTTTTATTTATGATTGACAATGTTTGAGTCAGTTTATTTACAAGAGTAGTGAAAACTGGCTGAATAAACTGTATTTTACCATTTTTAAGCGTTATAATGGCGGCCATTTTGAATTATGACGTCATCGAGCCTTTCCGGTGGCCAAATTTTGGAGCAATAGCTAATTTTGATCTACACACATATGTGAACCTCTGTAGCAAATTTGGCACTTTTGTCATCCGTGTAACGATCTTGCTGTTATTTGTTGCTAAGCCACCTGACTATTTGTGCAGTGTCGCGGTGGGGATGATAAGTGTACCCACAATGCAATGTTTTAATGAGGGTGAGCGACGCTAAGAGTGTGTCCTTTAATAAGATACCGTATTGAAGTGTGACAACCTTTTAAAAATTGATGAACTATAGTCTCAGCAAACTAAATCTGTCCTTAATGCCCCATTTTCCAGGAGGACACAGTTGAGCAGATTGCGAATAAAATTGAAGTTATGTCAAATGATTTCGACGAAGGACCCAAAGTTTTAAGAAGATGGAACTCGGTTCTCTTCGGCCTGAGCGTGGAAATGAGCCAGCGTGCCATGGAAAAGGTAACCTCTGTGTTTTGTGAATTAGTGCGGTCGCCGGTCAACCACAACACGTGACAGTGGACCGTATGGTGCTTGTCACGGTGTACCCTGGGGCAGATAATCGGACTCTCGAACTTTTATGATACAATGTGGTCTACCACTTGAGGGCGCTCATTTTCAAGCTCATGGAGTAAATAAAGTATTCTCTGGCTTGTTTTTGTGAAAAATTGCTTCACTCGCACTGTGCATTTTTCATACTGACAGTAAACTAAATTCATGTAAATTATTATAAACAGGGATTCTTGTATATGCACGTTGCGCCTTGTGAATATTTTCTATTTCTCTGCACCATTCTGAGCAACCTATGTGCAGACGTCTGTGTTATAGTAGTATACTTCTGATCAAGCAACCATCAAACATACAAAATGGCTTAAAATGTGACACGAAGGTCGTTCTCGCATCTTCCTTTATTTAAGGTTCGTACTTTCCAAGGAATTAAATACATTGAAGAAGATACTCTTGGTAGAGGCGCATCGGTCGCCAGCTGGGGGCTTGATCGGGTCGATCAACGTTACTTGCCATTGGATGATCGTTTCGTGCCTCGAGGTAACTTTCTACACGTCATATACTTAAGCAATAAAGCACACCCAGCGACGATATACCACGAGATTTTGACCAGTTCACTAAATATATGCACGAGCGATAGCAACGGCATATATGAAGTGAACTGGTCAAAATCGAGTGGTATACCGTTGCTGGGTGTGATTTATTGCCATCATATCAGAACAGTATATTGAAATTCTGGTGTGGAACGTCAAAAACGGATTTTGCTCAAGCTGAGAGCTCACGCGTATGACAGCCGTGGTATATCGCCAATATACCACGGTTCTTTTCGTGTCTCGACCAATCAGATCGCTGTATTTGCGCCATCAATATACTGGTATGATATATTACCCATTATGATGTCACGGATCGTTCACGGTTCACTATGTGTGCGTACCGATTTTGACATTTCCATAGGCTTGCCTATTGGAGTCGAGGCTATATTCTGATTGGCAAGGCGGAATTCAGTATTTCTGGTGTTTGTCAATGAGCAACAGGGCCTTGTTGAATCGTTGAGCAATCATTGTCATGAAGTGGAAGAGGACAATTCGTTGGTAGTCTCAAAAGTGATTACCGATGACAGTCTCTTTCCATTTTGCGATTCTGCTTTACGAAATTACTTAAATTTCTCTGCCATAATGATTATGGTCCTACACCAGATGAAAGTTGCTACTCTTATAATGATAATCCAAAGGCAACTTGTTATTTTTGAATCCATGTCATTTAGAGACTAAACAATAAAACATTCCTTCATTCACAACGTCGGTAAAGTTGCATTTTTGACAAGAAGGACAACTTCCAACGGACAGGCCGCAAGAGAGTTGCCGTGTAATACTAATATCAGAATAAATGAAAACGATATTTGCCTCTTGGAAAAAGGGCAGGTTTAGCAGAAACTTTTTGAAATTAAATTGGTGACTATGACTGAAGTGAGAAACAACAACAACAGGTGGCAAAAATCCCCAGCTATTATTGAAAATGTCGAAAACAAGTTCGAGGATCTACAAATCTGGTCAGCGTTAGCATATACCTATGTTCAGCTAGTGTTTTTGATCTTTCACCGAAAACATGACGAAGACAATCAACCTCTGTCGATTTAACAACCTCTTCCCAACTGGACGTCTCTGAGATTCCTGTATGATTGTGTTTCTGCACTTTTTTGCGCTTTACTATAGTTTTGTCTTGTATTTCTTCACTTACCAGCTTAGATATATGTACTTTGTTTCCAGTCTGAATTGACAAAATTATTGGACTGTAATATGGAATTATAAATGAAAAACTTGTTGATTTACTGCATATGATAAAACACCAGCGAACTCATAAAAACACGAGCTGTGAGGTCGTTAACTTAATTGAAAGACTTTACTTTCAGTCATTTCCTCTGTAAAATTGCACAGTTTTAATATTTACTGCAGTCACTGACGTACGACTTTTCTCATTTTTAATCAGGGGACGGATTTGGTGTAAATGCGTACGTTCTCGACACAGGCATCCGTTACAGTCACGTAGACTATGAAGGCAGGGCGGCGTTCTGGTACGACTGCGTTCAGGACGGCCAGAGGGTAATTACACCATACCTTTCTCATTGAAAACTGACGTGAAGACTTGCAAAGCAAGCCACTACATTTGAAATCACGTGACAGTGTGACCTTATGTAACTCTTCAAGTCGGCGTTACGACGTATAGTTGTTACGCGAGAGTTTTAGAGGGGAGGTGAATCTCTAACAATTGGATAAGCATCCGATTCGCGAATAGCTAATTTCAGGGGGAATTAGCTCCTCCCGTTCGTCTCGTTACGGGAGACTTTTTTAAAAAGGGGAATCTGGTCATACACCCAAGATACTCATACTAGAGCATCAAGACCTTTGCTTGTCTCCAGAGGAACACGACGGTCTTTCCCAGCTATATTAAGGATTATACATAGACATTCCACCCGACAGACAATATACATGTATAGATTCACCGAAGCGATGCTCTAAGAATCCCCCTGATCGGATAATTTTACTCAAAGTACTCTTTACTATAATACACGCACTAACGATTCATCAAGACGCACTGCTAAATGAAAATCATTTTCCCCTTTAAAGTAGACCTAAGAATATCTTTCTATGCATCCAGGACCCAACAGGCGATTGCCATGGACACGGGACCCACTGTGCCGGCACTCTAGGTGCTAGGAACTACGGCGTAGCGACGAAGGTCAACCTGTGGGACGTGAGGGTGTTGAACTGTAACAACCTCGCCATGTGGTCATGGGTTATCGACGGTGAGAGACTGCTTAGTTCCAAATCTGACAACACACTTTTATAGGGATCATAGTTGTTTTGAGGGTCTATGTATAGGGACGCAGTCGACGTTTGTGGTGTTACGTATTGTCAGGAAAAAATACCAAAGCAGTATCCGCCTCGAGGACAGATATTTTGACTCTAAAACTTTTAAAATACGTTTTGGGTCTCTCTTTTGTGGGGTCTCACTTTGAAGCTCATGGGGTGACTAAAGCTTTAACAGCCTTAATTTTGTTAAATTCGAAAATCAAATCTTTCTCCTTAGATTCAACACAGGGATGATGGGCATTTTTGAATATTACGGGTAAATAAATATTTGGTAATTAGTTTCTCTTGTAGAAAACTTTACACGGTGACCTTTTTATTTTTGATTTGGTAAGAGAAAGGTTGAAAGTTTCCCGAGGGAAAGAAATTTGAGCAAAAGTTTATGTCTTTCAATTTCGAGGCGCTTGTTGCCTTAAACCAACTATAGACTTTCACGGTTGACGAACTATATAACGAAGGTCAAGTATAAGCCAGATTAGCTGTACTTGGATGTTCACAGCTTGCTCGATGGCATTCGAAACGTGCTTTGAAAAAGAAAGTTTGAATCAAGCATCTGCTTGAGCTTTCCTTAAGGAAAAAATTTAAACCCTTTTCTATAATCATAATCAAACATAGAAATTCAATTTTCACAAAACAAGGCTGTGAAAAGTTCACTCACTTCACAAGATGCAAAGTGTCTCTAAGGTTAACTTGTTTTCATATAAAGTGAAAACCTTACCAGCCTTACGCGCATCTTAGACCCTATGCCATCTGTACACGTGATTATACACTGACTTTTCGTCTTCAACAGGCTTGAACCGCATCGGGCTCTTCGGCGCCAAGCCCGGCGTCGCATCTGTTTCGATATACGGTAGTTTCTCCTTGTCACTGAACGCTGCCGTCAACGACCTCGTCAACAAAGGCTTCCCCGTCGTAATATGCGCCGGAAACGACAACGCCGATGCTTGTGGCTACTCGCCGGCCAGCGCTGCTGATGTGAGTAAAATCATATATATGTATCTTACAAGAGCTCGCTAGCCTAAGTTTCCCATGTGACAAGAACATACTTAGGGAATTTTTCCCACATCCAGTAATTTTAGAGGTCAAACTCTACAACTTATAATGTTTAAACTTAACAAACTAAGAACAAGTGAGGAAGTTTATGACGTCATTTCGGCCATGGAATGTCGTTTTATGCGATGTTTTAATTTTAGTTTACTGTACAATCATTCCTGGCACGTGCCAGGCTTTACGAATGCTTTCCGTGTGGCATGCAACTGATGTAAGTTATGTTTGGCATGTACACTCGGGGAAACTTGCATCCAAGCATTAAGTGTTATGTGTTTTTCAGAGTGTTTGTCCTACGAAAATATGCCAAACCTCGATTTCGTAACACGATGACACCCCAGTACTAAGTCTGTGTGAAGAAGTTTACTGTTAAAGGAATACGATCGTCGGAACTGCGCTCAAAGGTCGTATGGGACCCATACAACCAATGTAAACATTGTATATCCAAGGCACAATGGTGATTGATGACAGTTAAAACATGTCTGTCATAATCTACATCGTATAATTTAAATGTTGCAGCTATGATGATGAGGTGCATCTAGATATCGTGCACGAAATACACTGTTTGTAAACAAGAAACTCGCACAGGCGCAGTTCCGACGACCGTTTCCCTTTAAAAGTAGCACCATGAAGTGACTTTTAATGTAAATTATATAATCTTCCCCAAAAAACGGCACATGGATTTTTTCTGCGTCAACCTTACAGAAGTTTACTACAGATGTTTACCATTCGAAGACTTTCTGAGTAAAAGTCTTGCAAAATTAAGAGTTAATGTTGACATTGGCGATTTTGTCTCCAATACATCTTTTTGCTTTTAGGGCATTACTGTTGGAGCCACTGATAAGGACGACGCCCGTTGGTCAAGTTCTTCCTGGGGATCCTGTGTCCACATCTTCGGTCCCGGAGTTAACATTCTGAGCACGTACAGAAACAGCGATACCTCTACCGCCTATATGTCCGGAACGTCTATGGCAACGCCCCATGTTGCAGGTAGCGATACAATCTCTGGACTTTATACTTGTCAACATGATATCAGAAACGTAACCTATAAAAATATTCTTGACTGGTACTATCTGGATTTATTGTTATTCCCGGAGAAGTGACTTTGAAATTTCATCTTGATATATTTGGTGGAATAATAAATGTTCAGGAAAACATAAAATCTAACCTTTTCTCTGGGGGGCTCTTTTAATCGATTACAGTTTACAACATGAACAGTCGTCCATTCGCTTTTTCGATAACATAACAAACTGAACTCGATGTCAAACGCTTTGCATATTAATCATAATTATGCTAATAGTCTTCATAATACGACCATACATTTTCGGACTTGAAAGAAAGCAGCGTGTTTCTTGTATGAAAATGAATGTTTGAATTTGAATCAAGGTATGACAGATTGTTAAAAGCGACTTAAGGTAGCATTCATTTTGAAAGTGAAAGACTGTGGAAGGTTTTCTTACTCCAAAAGTTTCAAAATGAGGCCCCCCACAAGTGGTAAACCGGCGGAAAAGTATGGTAATGCTTTGTGAGAGTCTGAATATCTGTCCCCGCGGCGAATTCTACCTCAATGACGACTGAAAATATCCTCAATACCGATTGAAAATACATGTGTCTGTTTCCACTAGCCTATCATCACGAATCTGCCATTTTGTTTGAATTTAAACAGGTGCAGCAGCTATCCACTTGCAACTGAATCCTGGCTTATCGGCATATGCTGTTAAAAACGCCATCTTGAATGACGCCACCGTCAACGTGGTCTCTAACCCCCGAGGAACGCCCAATCGGATGCTGTATATTGGCTAAATTTACGTAAAAAGAAGATGACGGCTTCGATGCAACATAAGGCTCGAAGACATGTATTCGTTTTAAAGCTTTAAAGCAGTGGAATTGAAAAGAAAACGTAATAAACTGCGGTCAAAATTATACGATAAATGCTAGAAGAGTGTTAGTTTTGCATAATTAATCCAATAATATTTTCTGATGGTGTAAAGATCTCTCAATTTTTTTCAAGACTTTAAATTTCATCGTTACAATCAAAAGATACAAGTAATTATCGGCTACTGATTGTGAAGAACGTTGCACAGAATGTGGGGCTGAACTCGGCTTGTAGATGCATATCAGAGTGGCTGGCTTATTTCACATAGTTCACATCAGTGATAATCATCACTGCAGCGACGACCTACATCATGATTTTTATATCGCAAAAAGATTCATATCAGTAAACGTTGAGACGGCTTTTCTGTTATGGCTATTTTAGAAATTCTAAATAGTCAATATGAGCGTTGGCTTTAAAACATTTGTATTGTGCATGCATAACAGTTGGATTAAAGTATTGTTATGGTAAGATAATCATCCTATTTGACAACTTTGCCAGACTGTCTTCACTGAACGATAGACATGTCTTTTACCTCTGTCACTTACTCGTGCTTTGTGGTGCACCGAAACCTTCAAAATGATACTATGGACTTACGAACAGCCAGAGAGAGAGAGAGAGAGAGAGAGAGAGAGAGAGAGAGAGAGAGAGAGAGAGAGAGAGAGAGAGAGAGATGACGAACAGCATGGCATGGGGCTTTGCTACTTAAAGTACATTTCGTGTGGGTAACTTTACACCTGGAGGTACGACTGTCAGTCATGTCGAGATATCTTGTTTTTTCCTGCATTTTGTCATCGCAGAGGCTGGACTCACAGTTATTTTTAAACGGAATCAACAGTGACAAATGTTTTCAATGATAGCCTTTGTACAAACTGAGGCATGTGACATATGCGTGCACTTTCCTCGTTCACCACCGGAAGCAAGCGATGTCAGTGTTCGACTCGAGACGTGATGCTCCATTTTGCCTACCAATCCGCTGGTGGGTGACTGCATTATTGCGGGTGTCGCATATACCTCTCAGTATATCCCTCAACTTGGTGAGTAGATGGTAACAATCTTATTCCATAGTGTTGATATCAAGTATAATGAGATGAACCGTCTGTAGGTACACAATTCAATACTTCAACTTCCAAAATCCCATATATTTCAAATGAAAACTTTGAGTTCAACAGATGGGCACAAATTGAGTTTACTTAGTAACGATCTGAGACTTTGCGATGGAAAGGTAATGGAGCAATTTTAGAATATCGAATGCCTGATGTGAGTATACTGGTTGCCCTGCTCTTGGGCCAATCTGTAAAGATCTCAACGCTGTTCTGTAATTTCATAGAGCATTTCAGTAAGTTAAACGTAGAACTTTCCTTAAAGTTGCATTAACTGTATATGTAGCATATTTTCTAATAAGATGGTTTGATTATCAAATGCAACTTATGTAAGAATGCTGACAGGCCACAAAACCTTTTTAACACATTGGCGACGAACACACAATTTAGACTTCAACAACTAGACAATATTTGAGTTGCAATTCAGTTGCTATTGCAATTCAAGTTCTAATGTGACACATAATATATGGCCGTCGCAAATTTAATCGAGTTAATCTATCACAAAGGATTGCAATTTGATATGTTCAAAAACAAATTGGCCTAACTACTGGAATCCTAAAAAAATTCTTCAAAGTTTGGATGGTATGTTTCTTTGTTCTTTGGTGAGCAAAATACAAACAAATGCAGCTAAGACCAAGAAAAATAAAATGTTTGTTTCTCATACTTGTACTCGCGCGCGTCAATTCAGACCCATCGCGTCAACTTTTTTCTGCTCACGCGGAGATAACATGCAAACAAAATAACTGAAAACAAAATAACTGACACTAACATTCCATTCAGAAGTGTACACATATGTCACTGTTACATTAAGCTACCAAAACAGTGCATTGCTGCAGTAAAAGTCAAACCACAGAACTGTTGCTATACGAAAATACTAAAGCAACACTGCTGTGCATTTATCTCTGCGTCCATTCCTGTGTTGTTTTCATGTTTTTTGCGTGTTCTTCTTGGTTGAAGAATAAAAAAAAATGGGAAGATAAAATACTCGCGTCACCACATCATTTTTGCAGTATGTCTAGGATGAGAAATAAACATTTTATTTGTCCTGGCCACAGGGCTTTGGTTTCTTTCTAACGGAAAATGTAGACACACAGTATCATTAGGCTTCAACATCTAGTGTTCAGATGACGTTTTCATGCGTGATAAATTAACTAGATACAAAACTTTCTCCAGATCATAACCGTTATTTTGATGATGAAAATACTCACATTTTACATCAAAATCTCTAGAGTTGTGTTAATACGTTTGAACAATAACTTAAAGAGTGCTTATGGTGTACGGTAAATACGATGTTCAAGTTCCAAAACAAATAGCACTATACAGATACGACATACAGCGTTGGTTGGTAATTTGTGTACCTTGAATTTCTTTCCCCAAATTACACTGCTTAACAGGTTTACGATCTACTGGAAAAATGAGAGTCTTGTTGCTGATTCTTTGCCTGGTGGCGGTGTCCAGTGCATCTATATCAGCAAGTTTGAAAAAGAAACTGAATGAGAGACGGATAGTTGTGCTGAAGGTAATCATAGCGTATTGATATACGCTATATTTTATGACAGTGATGTATTTCAGTCGTTGAAGTTCACTTGGGATATTTGACTGTTCTGTAATATGTTACCAAACATAATTCTTATCCTGAAAGATAAGTTATGTTGTTCTATGATTTGTTGTCCTCATCTGCCTTGAATTAGTTATACTCACCTTTGAAGTGTTGTCTATTTGCTCGAGTGAATGCAATTTTCGGGATACCAACTTTGCAACATCAAATTGCAGTAAAAATGCTTTCACGCATTACGAACTTAGCCTGAAAAGTTCTCAATATTGTGAACTTCATCGCCCAAATCATACAAACGTCATCCACGGGTATCTTTTATAGTTCTTAACAGTAACCCTCTATCAAGTTCAAAGCATGACCGTCGTGGGCTTTGGGAAGCTACGAACTTTAGAAATCGCAAACTGTACAATGTTTAAGTTGATTGGGTCACATAATCTTGGCAGAAAACCGAAATGTTTTTATTCTAAAACCTAATTATAACCAATGTCCCATTGCTTGCGGCTGATAAGGTTATGATGCAATATGAGACAATACAATCCTCTGCGGGAAAGTACTGAATTCGCATTCCTAGTCACAACTGGAATCATCCTTGAACTGAAAACAGTGCGTGTGATATTCGGCTTATAACCTTTCTATTTTGTACTCTAGTTCAGCTTCCCATTCATTACATAAGCATCTCAAGTGTGAAAGCAATATCATGCTTGAACTTCATCATATTGTGCTAACTCACAGGATGGCTTTGACAAATTCGACCGTGAACGAGTAATCGAACGTATGCAAGCGAGGTTCAAGAACGCTCCTGTGTTCCGTCGTTTTGATTACGTCGTCAATGGATTCTCAGCCGCCATTGGGGCTGACATGGCCGAAAAGGTGAATTTGAATTTGCTCGTATCTAGACAGTGTCCCCACTCTAGTTTAGTCGACATTGTGCAGAAACAAATGCATTTGTGCGTTGAGTTATGATGAGTTTCCAGTGTATTTTTCGTTTGAGTGTTAAAATTTCCACAAGATTATTTTAGGTTTCCTTGTACTCGTATGGCTATGGTATATCTTAATTTTCAAGATGGCGGTTTATTTCAAGCTAGTGGTACCAGTCTATCTGACAGAACTGATCGTGTGAAGCTTGTCCGGAACACATAGATTATATCTTTCGACATATATGCGGCACTGTGATTAAAATCAGATGGAGAGATTGCGACTTTTTCACCTCTGCTTGTTCGTTGTTGTCGCCGTTAGCTGCCAGTCGCATCACCACGGAGGCGACTGGCAGCTAACAAGGACTGTCAAATGTCGGAATCCCTACATCTGCTTTTAATAAGATTGAATATGCAGCTGCACGCAATAGAAAATTCAAAGGCTACACAGTGTTCAGAGACGCAAACATCAGAAAACATAAGAATTGTTCCTAATCGACGGATGAAATCTATGAAAGCCGTTTCAGATAAACGCCCATTACAATTTTTTACGGTTGATTTCCTTCTTCTACAGATCAGTAAATTCCCAGAAGTCAAGTATGTCGAAGAAAACAAACTGTACCAGAAGGAATACGAGGTTGATAGCTGGGGTCTTGATCGTATCGACCAAAGAGACCTACCGCTTGATAACGCATATTATCCAGAAAGTGAGGAAAGAGAATAATTTTGCAATGGCGCCATAATTGCCACTTGTTTAGTGCATGTGACTTCCTTGGCTATAGAGAATATTGCTTCCAGTTCTGCCATTTAAGTTCTCTATCGTAGATGTATATTTCATGGTTTAAATATTCCTCATTTCTCCTTTCCGGCGTTAGTTTGGTGTTTCCTCTTTCACCTCCACACCCTCCCCCTCCGCCGCCTCTACTTCTTATCTACATATCGAGGTTAACAGATCGCCATTACGACTTTTGAAAGCAAACATTACTTGAGTTCATCTTGGGCCGGGAGGGGGTGCTTTTTTCTATGGCGATGCTAGTGAATTTGTAGATTTCAAAAACATCTGGGGCCGAAATGCTGGATAATCGGATACATGACCAGTTATAATCCGAGAGTATGAGGTCACGAAATTCGCTGGTATCAACAAAGCAATAATATAACTTTGGTTAATCGAACGATACCTTTTCAAATGAAATATCACTTGCTTAACACCCACAGGCAACGGAGAAGGTGTTAATGCTTACATCGTCGACACGGGAATAAGATATGACCACGTCGACTTTGAAGGTAGAGCTCAAAATTTCATCGATGTTGTCGATGACCCGGTGAGTCATAATTTCATTTTACCGACTCTATTTATCATGACTGCAGGCTATAGTTGCAGCTTTGCCTTTGTTTACCCTTTGATTTATATTTCTTGCTGTCATTTTTAGCTCCTCATGTTTGCTTGTACAGGCTTTTGTCTGTATGTCTTTCAAAAACCTGAAATATACAACCACCACTAATACACTTAGCACTGTCTGACGCAAGCCAATGCGGTCGCAATGTGAGAATTTTTCTTCAATTTTGCCTATCCCAAGTCTTTTTAAAGACATAACTGTACGCACTGGACAATACTACACAAGGACAATACAGGTTTGATTAGATTTGCAACGTAATCCAATATGGCTGAGAGGCGGCAATTTGCTTTCGATGTTTTATGTTCAGAAAAATAGGTTATCAATTAATTTGTTTCAAACTTAGCGACTATGACCTACATATGCACGTCAAGTGAAATTACGATATTATCTACTACTATTACCTTGATCGAATGTTGAAGAAAGCTGTTTTCGCTTTTAAAGGGAGGCGGCCGTCGGAACTGCGCATGTGCGACTTTCTTGTTTTAAAACAATGTATTTCATGTATAATATATAGATGCGTCATGTCAACATAGCTGCAACATTTAAATTTTACAATATTCATTGTTAACAAACATGTTATAACTTTCATCAATCGCCAATGTACCTTGGATACAGTGTTTACATCGGTCGTAGGGCTCCCTAGCGACCTTTTGGCCCAGTTCCGACGACTGCCTCCCTTTTATGCTTTTAAACATATGGCACTATCGATTTCCTCCGAACTTAGAACAGGGTCAAAATTATCATTTGACTTACAAAAGTTTTAAAATTAAAGGAAAAAGCTGGAAAGAGTGTAAAATAGTGCTCTGTCTCCTGACACGGAAGCATATTCTAGTCACTTCAGACTTTAACTGAGCTACCAGTATTGTAACTTTGGTCGTCAAACGATCAGATACATGTATTCTGTTTGGTGAAATACAATATATCTAAATTTACATTTCTTTATTTTAAAGTAACACCAACAATATTATGTCAATGTGCGCCGAAATAATTGGAAAGAGCGAAGCAACAACTCTTGAAGTAATTTTGTCTGTTCTCACACATGGGAATTTATTGCATACTGAAATTGAAACAGAATACATTTTGAATAGTTCACCATTTGAAATACATCAGATAGTTCATATATCAGAATATATCAGAATAGTTCATACAGATTAGGAAGATGTATGTGTAGAGTACAGTAAATACCCTCGACACAGTGAGGAAACATCGTATTGTTTCATTCCCTCAAAGGCCCCGGATGGTGATTGTGATGGTCATGGAACTCACTGCGCTGGTATCGTTGGGGGCGCCCTGTATGGAGTGGCTAAGAAAGTTTCTCTTTGGAGCGTCCGTGTTCTTGACTGTCGCGGATATGGTGTACTTGATGACATGATTTATGGTAAGTGCCCACTGAGTTGAGGAACTGAGAGAGAGAGAGAGAGAGAGAGAGAGAGAGAGAGAGAGAGAGAGAGAGAGAGAGAGAGAGAGAGAGAGAGACAGACAGACAGACAGACAGACAGACAGACAAACAGACACCGAGACAGACAGACAGACAGACAGACAGACAGACAGACAAACAAACAGATACCGACAGACAGACAGACAGACAGACAGAGGAGAGGGAGAGTACTAACATTTTTGACATTTTAGCAATCATCATCATCATCACTACCGCAATCGTAAATGTCATTATCATCTACAAATAAAGGAATCAAATCGATATACCTCTAAGTCAGTTGATCACAGCTTAGAAACACCTTTAGATAAGAGGTAAATTATTTCTTCGCAGCCATGGACTATATTGCTACTCAAGGATCAAAACCAGGTGTGGTATCAATGTCTCTTGGAGGAGGTAGAAGTCAAACTATTGATGATGCCGTTGGTCGCATTGTTGACGCTGGCTTCTTCTACGTCACTTCCGGTGGCAATTTGAATGACGACGCTTGTTTGCAATCACCTCAGGGTGCACCCAAGGTGGAGCTAAGCTACTTATAATTACACGATAGAAAAAGAAAACCGCAAAATATTGTAGTCATTAAACTTCTCATCATAACAGAATATTCTTCGCAGAATTTTTCATCATTAACTCGAGGAAAGAGTTTGTCCAATGATTTACATCCATGCATTTACACGTTGATCCCTAATTCAATAACACCGAAGGACAATTAGCTTTGAATTGTGTTTTTCAAGAGTAGATATAATATTAAAAAGAGCCTTGAATTAAAATCATTCGTATAAATTAAACAAGAATGCAAAATTGCATATTCTTTCAAAATAAAAATATACTACGGGTCATTTTGTATTGTAAAGAGTTCAAAGTGATAACCCAATGTCTGAAAATTGTATAATGACTCTCTGCTGATCTTCCATGATGTTGCTTCTGTCTGTCTGTCTGTCTGTCTCTCTTTCTCTCCCTCCCTCCCCCTCTCTAGTATCTCTCTCTCTCTCTCTCTCTCTCTCTCTCTCTCTCTCTCTCTCTCTCTCTCTCTCTCTCTCTCTCTCTCTCTCTCTCTCTCTGTATTAACTGACTGTTACTATTTCATATCTTCACAGGCTTTCACAGCAGCTTCGTCTACCAGTAGCGATGCCAGGTCAAGTTTCTCAAATTGGGGTCCCTGCGTCGACCTTTATGCACCGGGGTCTTCCATCAGAAGTACATATTATCGCAGTCCGACCGACACGGCTGTTCTTAGTGGTACTTCCATGGCTTGTCCGCACATTGCAGGTCGGTGTCAGAACTTCAATGAACAAAACGTTTGTAGAGATCAATTTGCAAGTTATCGCTAATTTATACGTATATTGGCTCTTAATGTGCTTAATACGTCCTATGTTAATTATCTATTGCCACTTCTTCATAATCCATTATTATCCTTCTATTTTTTGATATTTTAAAGCGCCAGTAACTGCAATTTTTTAATGATTTTCCACTGTTTTTTTAAGGCCCACTAGTTGTATCTTTCAGCTATTATTTTTGTGATTTTACTTTCAAGCTAAAATAGGGTTTTGAGAATGTGTGCATGTATGTGTGTTTGGAGTAGAATAAGAAATTGTAGTTGAAATTAAAATAAAAAAAAATAATGAAAAGAATTCATCACAAGTTACACCTGCCGTCCGTGACCTTTAAAGGTGTACATATGTTAACGAGACACCTAATATTCAATTGACACACAATTAGAAATTGGATAAACGACTATTCACACTCCAATGTCAACAATAAACAAATCGTTATTCCTTTCCATGTGTATCATAACTCACTTCATCAAAAGTTTAATGTAACAACGTAGCTTTTCAACAACAATCGAACTTTCAGGCGTTGCTGCCCTCATGCTATATGGGAAGGAGGACGCGACCCACCAGGAAGTCGCCCAGAGACTCATTGAACAGGCCACACCGGACAGAATCAGTGATGCTCGGGAGGAGATGGGAACTCCAAACCTGTTGCTGTACACCAGGGACCCACAAATGCCGTGAATCACGCACCTGAAAAAAAATCACGAATGATAAATACTGGCTAATTTTGTTTGCTTTGTTAACTGGGAACATCACTGTTGAATAAAGTGTTATAATCAGCATCTGTGTACTCTATCATTATTTCTACTTAGATTTATGCGGTCACATTTTTGCCATGAAAGGTGATTTTCACGAGTCCTTCACAAACACCTAGAAAATAAAATGAATAAAAACGAAAGGGATCAAAATTTCAAAAATACTATCCTTAGTACTCGGTGTGACATTAGTACATTTTAAATGGTTAACAAGACTTTGAAATCGTATGATTTGATTTATATTTATTAGTAAAATTATCTTTTCTAAGAAGAAACGTTATTCAGCCACTGTTTAATTACGTATGAAATAACTTGTACAAGTCTTTTTTTAAGCACATAGTGTCAACGTTTCAAACGTGACGCAGAGCCAGAGCTCTCACTGGCAATTTTTTTCTTCTTGTTGTTTTTTTTTGGTCAATCTATCTATTTATCTGTCTCTCTAGCAAGGTAGGTAGCTAGAGAGATAGATAAGTCAGCTGGCAAATGATGTAAATTGCCCATATACTGGAAGTGTACATTCTCCAAACAAGGAACACGTTACCTTCAACTTCCAACATGAAACGATGAATGATATTGAAACGACTAAGGTCATTTGTCCCCTTATACTTCATCTAAGGTTTATATATTATTGTAAACACCGCTATCATTGAAAGCAAACCAACATTCTTAATGTTGTTTTTCAGAAAAACTTGTAAGAGCACTCGTCGTGATTCTTGAATGACAGTTGAATTCAATTATCAAAAAGTGTTCAATTTTACCCCGAATGATTCTAATAGTTTTATTCAATCTATGCCAGTAACAAATTTGACAGTACACGGACGATAATACTGAATTTCGGGTGGCGCAAAGACTGCTCTTCTTAAATATGTTTTCGATAATAGTTTATATATGGACTCCTGAACGTAGGTTGCGTCAGTTACACAGGACACATGTTGCTCAAAAACCGGGTGTTCCTCGGATTATCCTTCGGGATGTTACTAAGACCTCAAACGTGCAATCAGGGGGCAATTTTTATCACAGAAATGGAGAAATTTCAAGCTACCAGACAATTAAACCATGCAAATTGCTACTGACGGACTGTTTAAAGTCATCTGCAGCTTGTGATTATACAGGTTCCATTACAAAGTGTGGTATTAAAAACTGCAAAACTTGTAGTATGCTCATCACTACAGCACAGCTCAGTAGTAGTTTGACAGGGAAGACATATTCTACCAAATGTCTGGAACCTCTAAATTGCACAACCAAAAACGTAATCTATGGAATTGAGTGTTCATTGTGTGGGCTTATTTATGTTGGTGAAACAGGAAACAGCTTACGATCTAGAATGAACGGACATCGCAGTGGAGTAAATTGATCTTTGGATGTGCAACTTTATAAGCATTTTAACCAGGACTATCACCCCACTTTGTCTATGCGTGTCCGTATTCTTGAAAAAATATACCACCCAATCAACAGCCCCACACTTAGTTCATCATTCCGTAGACAGAGAGAATACCACTTGATTAGACAGTTAGGTACTGCAATGCCTTATGGTTGTAATGACAACATCAAAGATATAGGCAATCTCTCAAGTCCTGGTTGTTCAGAAGTGAATTTGATGGGCCTATATGAGTCTTCTGTCCGTAGAAGACGTAGTCATGGACATAGGCGTTACCATCGGCCTAAATTGGATACATTTACCTCCAACTGCCATGACAAATTTCATGAACTGCTTCTTTTATTGCAGAGGCCTTTAGGTCTCCATCACATTCGCACTTCATTATTTGCTCTTTCCATCAAGGACTTGAGAAGGTTGCATGCCTATGTGCATTGGGATTGTCTATGACAGATCCGAACAAACAACCGTACAGACTGGTCAGTATTATTGCTGATATTGCACTATACAGACTATACAAGCCTGTTCGTGCTGAACCTATGACTGATGATCATCGTTATTTCATACATCTTCCATTTACTAACAAAGGAATGGATGCCATTAACACAAGCAATACACTGTTACGAAGGAAATTTGTTTCTCAGAAAACTTTTAGTGTGGTACGAAGTTCAAACTTTCAGTATAGTACAGAGTTCAGTGTGTAACAGTTTAAGTGAACCTACTCTGTGAATTTTACGTAACTTGACTTCATGAAATCTAACAGTTATGTGTTAATTGGGTACTGTGACAAACAACACAAAGTTGATGGTAATCTAGCATATAAGTGTCATTTAATTCACGCATACTCTTAATTGTCGGTACTATCACAAAGTAGTTGAGCAGATGTTTGCTCAGGATGATGTCAGCATAAACGGATGTTTGTATGAACAAGTTGAAAGTTTAAGGGTAGACGTTTCTAATAATATATGTTGTTTTCGCCAGTGTCTAATTAATTTACGAGAGTTCTCCGGAAGAGTAGCTTATGAAACAGTTTCACTGATTAAGATTTGTAATTCATTACCCGCTGATTGTTTTTATAGTTGTTTGTTCAATTAAGTTTTACCTTGAATTATTGTAATTGGTTGAATCGCATTTCTATGTATAATTAAGTTAAGGAGTTATATAGTTAGGTGTTAAGTTGATAGAGTAGCCTTTTAACATCAGTGGCTCTTCTGTAAGCATCTTTATCGAAGAAATAAAGATTGCCATTTGTCATCCACAAGCCACTACTCTGGTCGATCTCTGGTATCCTGCTCGTAAGACGATGGAAGTCAGCGCTATAACAAGTGGTGGAGAACAAACGGGTAGACCAAGCAAGTTTGTGGTTGATTTATGACAACGAGAAGTGGAAGATCTTACAGAAAAATGGCAGAAGGACAAGCAGATCTCGCAGGCGAAGAGTGGTAGGGAGCAGTCGACGCCCAACTTGTTAAGATACAGCAAGCTTGCGGAGATACGTCGGATGGTTTATCTCCTGGTATATTCAAAGACCGGGAAGACGAGAATGTGAGGCGATGGTGGCAACGGTACAACGCCTTCGCCGACTTCCGAGGTTGGCCAGCTGAGAAGAAAACAAAAGGGGCTGGTCTGTATTTGGCTGGTGAAGCAGATCGATGGTACCAGGGCCTGACTGATGCTGTAAAGAACGACTACGCAGCATTAGAGATTGCCTTTATGGATCGCTTCGGTAAGTGTGGTCCCTTATGGTTGTACGACCAGAAACTATATCAACTCAAGCAACTGCCCAATCAGACTGTTGAACAGTATGCTACATCATTGAAGGAAAAGGCTGAGAAAGCTCAAAAGACGGATAGAGAACATTTGTCTTTCTTCATCAATGGGTTATGACCCGAGATAAAAGCCTTCGTAGCAGGGAAAACACCAGGGGACTTTGCTGCTGCTTATGTACCCGCAAAGACCGCAGAAGTGGTCGAAGATGAGGAAAATTTAAATGACATTGCAAGATATCTTAGGCAGCATCCAGTAAATATATCAGGAAAACTAGTAATAATGTGTCTTCAACATTTAGGATAGAAAACAAAATTGGCTGAAGGCCATCCTGTTGTCATGTGAATGAGTCCGATGAATGGTGAAATAGTTAGGTACCTAGCGACTGTGAATGATTGTTGTGATAAGAGGCCTCCGATTTGTGTTTGTGTGAGTGAGAAATGACACGGGTGTTGGCCTTCACTATCAACAAAAGAAAAGTAAAATGATTGAAAAGAAACACGGATATCGTAATATCCCAAGACTGTATCAAAAGATTCAATTGCAATTTGGCAAAGATTCTCTAAGTCCTGATATTAAGGAAACCTCAGAATCGAAAGAATTGACATCTGTTTTGGTACACGAAAGCATGCCCACCGATAATGTACCTTTATCGCAAGATATGCATGCTCAGGCGACTAAAAGGAAACATGTTCACCTTGTCGGTGAAGAGATTCCACTCACTGAAATTAAGGGAGTCGAAAGAATCTCCAAATCCAGAATTTGTAGAGGAGGCCGTCGATCAATTCGGTACCCCTCCTTAAAATTCCCGTTTTCTTGGAAAGTTTGGAGTCAATAAAAAATGTTAGAAGAATTGCGAAGTAACATAAATAAGTATTAGTTTATTTAGGCGCCCTATAAGTAATTTGATTGTTTTATTTAGTGTACAGATTTTTTTTGTGTTATTCTTGACAAGCTTGTCGGTGATGGAATAATGTAAGTGCAATTATTTTTAGTTATATGTAAGTGAGACTTATAGAGTTTAATTAGATTTACTGTCATTATTGATATGTAAGTTTTATTCTGATGGGATAGAAGAAGATATTGAAATATTATTATTATTATTATTATTATTATTATTATTATTATTATTATTATAGTTGTTGTTGTTACTGTTAAATCTTGATAGAATAATTAAATTTTAGTGGATAATTCTTTTTGCAATACGAGGACAAATTGCCTTAGAGGAAGGGAGTGTTACGAAGGAAATTTGCTTCTCAGAAAACTTTCAGTGTGTTTCGAAGTTCAAACTTTCAGTATGGTACAGAGTTCAGTGTGTAACAGTTTAAGTGAACCTACTCTGTGAATTTTACGTAACTTGACTTCATGAAATCTAACAGTTATGTGTTAATTGGGTACTGTGACAAACAACACAAAGTTGATGGTAATCTAGCATATAAGTGTCATCTAATTCACGCATACTCTTAATTGTCGGAACTATCACAAAGTAGTTGAGCAGATGTTTGCTCAGGATGATGTCAGCATAAACGGATGTTTGTATGAACAAGTTGAAAGTTTAAGGGTAGACGTTTCTAATAATATATGTTGTTTTCGCCAGTGTCTAATTAATTTACGAGAGTTCTCCGGAAGAGTAGCTTATGAAACAGTTTCACTGATTAAGATTTGTAATTCATTACCCGCTGATTGTTTTTATAGTTGTTTGTTCAATTAAGTTTTACCTTGAATTATTGTAATGGGTTGAATCGCATTTCCATGTATAATTAAGTTAAGGAGTTATATAGTTAGTTGTTAAGTTGATAGAGTAGCCTTTTATCATCAGCGGCTCTTCTGTAAACATCTTTATCGAAGAAATAAAGATTGCCATTTGTCATCCACAAGCCACTACTCTGGTCGATCTCTGGTATCCTGCTTGTTATAGCGCTGACTTCGATCGTCTTACGAGCAGGATAACAGTAACAACAATAACTATAATAATAATAATAATAATAATATAAGTATTATATAGAAATAATAATGCGAATAATAATAGGTTCAATTTCCATGAAAACTTCACCATAGGGGTATTTTGGGTCGAAAAGACCAAATATGATATCTATTTCACTGCCCCATGTTTCCATGGTAACCATTTTAGGGTTGAAAATTCCAGTTTTTCTAATATCCCATGAAAAGTTACTTTGATTGTTATGAAAATTATCTAGTGGGGGAGTTCGAGTCAGACAACACAAAAAACAGACTTATTTTAATGTTTCGAGTTGCCATGGAAACCAATTTGGGATTGAAAATGTTACTTTTTCCCTAATTCCTATTAAAGAACTATTGATTGATGTAAAAAATTGATAATAAGGGTTTTTTCTGGTTAGCACACCAAAAAAATCACACTCATTTTCATGTGAGAAGTTTCCATGGCAACCATTCAGGAGTAAAAATTACCGGTGTTTCAAAGATTCCACCTAAAATCCAGTAATCAACAGAATGTGTTATATCAAAGTGATATTTTGGGTTAGAAAGACCAAATATCCAGTGTAAAATCCATTAAATCAACAGAAATATTATACCAAAGGATTATTTAGGTTAGAAAGACAAATATGATATCCATTTTTACCTCTCCTGTGTTTCCATAGTAACCTATTTGCGTTTTAAAATTTCAGGTTTTTTTAAATTCCATTAAAAGTAACCCTAGTAACTATGCAAATGCTCTCCTAAGTGTATTTATCACAGCATGAACTCAATGTTCATTTTTGTTTTATGTTGCCATGGTAACCTATTTGGGAACCACAACTTTTTTTTATTTAAAACAATAGACCCTTGAGTGTGTCTATGCTAAAACATAATTCACTGTTTTTAGCTCATATTTGGTTTTGTATATAAATACCAAAAAGAGCTTATATGATGAGTCTGAGTGGCGTCTGTATGTCTGTATATTTGTGGGTATGTGCGGATGTATGTCCGTCACACACAAAGGCTCCCATACCGCCAAAGCTACCATCTCAGTATTTGGTGTACAGGTAGATGCAGGGGTTGAGATGTGAATTTGTTCAAATGAACTTGTCAGTGTCAAAAATGTGCATATGAGGTAAGAAAAAGCGAAATCCTGCAAATGTACAGGAGTGATGGCCAGTGTCTGAAACAGGCTTGAGTCATTTCCTGTCATTGTTTATGAACTGTTACATATTAACAGACCAGATCAATCCATAGACAGTAGAGGGGGAAGACTGTCTATAGTCTAACTAAGAGGGACTAACTGTTTCTGCTATGCATGTTGCTAAAGTTGAACTCCAGTACCTAAAGTTTCAGACCTTATTTACTTTTGTCATTCTTTTTTTGCTGGTTTAAATATTTCTTGTTGTTTTTCTGGTTGTACTGTGCAGAAATCATTGTCATAACATCAGCATAGAGTTTTCCTGCACTGAACAGATAGAAATAATATGTATTGTTGATCTTTGGAACCCATACTGGTATATACTATTCTGATCAAATTTCAGCGACACCGAATAATTGCGGTATTTTTTATTTTATTTTATGGATTTCTAAGTAACAACTTTTAACGTTTGTTCTATAATAATAATAATAATTGTAGTTTGTTTGCCTTCATTCTAGGAAGAATAATAAAGATAATGTACATTGAGGCCATTCTTGTCAAAATTGTTTTCCATTTATTTTAGCGTGTTTGAATTAATTTTATATAGACCAGAAAAATTTTTTCAAGCATTTTTAATTTTGTTTCATGCAGTCATCCCAAATAAGTGTTATAGAGTATAGTACCAACTTATTATGCATTCATCGAATTAATTTTATGCCTTCAAATTAATTTTATGTGCTAAAATTAATTCTAATTAATTTTATGAACCCAATTCCCCTTATCACCCAATGTACCATTATTTATCAGAAGCAGTAACAGTTTTTTTTTGTTTTATTTCAAACATAATTCACTGGTACTTATTTAATTTATGGATTTATGATTAACGACGTATAATAATGTTCATTTTATAATAATTTATTTTGATTTCTTTTCCTCATTCTAGGAAGAATAATGAAGACAAATCATTTCTGATTCTTTAACTTAAGTAAAATTATGGCCATGTAGTGGTGCATTATTTTTTGTGTGACCTGGCGTGACCCCATAAACTCTATGATTCTGATGATTAGCTAGATCTCCCTTTCCATGGGAGCAATGGCTAAGTTTGAACATGGTCCCTGTATACCTTTAACATTTTTTTTAAACCCAGCAGGCCAAGACAAGGGGAAATATTACAAGTTAAATGTTTCATGTTTAATATTGCCCAGGGCTCGAAATTTTTTCCCTGGTAGTCCACTTGGGCAACCATGTTCTGAATGTGGTAGGCCGGTGACACTGGCTGGTAGCCCATGCATATTTTAGATCAGGGGTATCTTTTTTCGTTAACCAGACAAGAAAGGGCTATTTTACAAGGTTCTGCCCATGAAGTGAATTTTCTAGTCTTTTGATGTGTATACTAACTTGCACACTTTAATGCCCAAGGAAACAGGTGTAATGGACGACAGTGAGACTCAAAAGTTTTGTGACCTATAAACAACCCGTTTCACTCTCACAGTTGTATGCAAATTTTAAAAGTCGCCATGACAACATGACAACAATATGGCATTTTCAGCACTGAGATATACTGTAGCAGGGCTAAAAATAGACCTTGGCCCTTCTGTTGGGAGGAGGCATAATGTCCGTGTCATTGTGATTGATACATTATTATCAAAATGCAACGAGAATGCATTTTTATTGGCCATCGTTTCCTGTGCCTGTCATTCAAGTACGTCAGTTCAGATATGGAAACTTTGTTGCAAAGTTCCACCGCACGGCCGGTAGTCTCTAGAACAAAGTATACTATGGCAAATTTCTACGCCCAGCTGGGTTTGACTGCATTTATCTAGCTCGTCCCAAAGTGACGGACGCATCTTTCAACCTTTCAGCTTGGTGAAAAACGCATTTATTGATTCGCCAAAGGCCTGTGGACTCGCTTATTTTTGCACAAGTGCTACATGGACATAGGAAAAAGTTGTTGAATACTCACTGTTTCAGTGAATCCGTCATGATAAGAGTTCTCAAATCGAAAAATGTTGCCGAGCTCGAATACAAAGGTCTTCTCATTAAATTACGTCATTGTTATACAAGAGTTAGCCAAAGTCTGTCACCCTGATTTTTTCAAAGTTTGCAGAAGGCCGGCATTTCCATCTGAATGATTGAACGACGTGAAACGCAAAATTCCATCGCATATTATCTGGCAATATTTACAGTAGAAATACCGTATACCGTCGCTCCAGTCCAGGTTCCTATAAGCTTATACTCCACGAAATGGCCACAGGCGGCGTGAACTTTCTGAAAGGATTTCCTAAATGTCCTACTTATTACCTTAGGGACTCACTTGTGATCTCCTGAAAAGTATTCTCTGCAGTAATTCCAGTTTCTGTCGACATGCAAAGCTCAACGACAAGATCATAGCACGAGACGTAGTGTACAGACGACACATTCACGCGCAGAGTGCGCATGCGTGAAGTTATATTTGCAGCACAGATTTCGCGGAAAAAACTCATGCTTTTGCTCTATTTCCATCCCAAAACTTCCTCGATCGCTTACAGTAAATGCACATGAACAAAATAAAACCCAACAACGTCAGCACAGGGAGAGGGTTTATGGTTTTCGCCACAACTACAAATGCCACGCTGAAGATACATTTAACATTCCACTGGCATAGACTCTCCACAGTCGCTGTGCCTTGTTTGTGGGCGCCCACGACTGCCACGATGGGCCTGCGATCCGAAAGGCTACGCTGTGCAGCTCAGCAGCTGTGAGCACGCGCTGCTAGAGACAACGACTGTTGGTTTTTGCAAGTATATGAATATTCATAAGGGTAGTGATGTCAAAAGAAACACCTATCTAACTGGGCGGAGAGGATATACGTACGACAATTAGAAGTCACCCTATTGACAAATTAAAATAAACAACACCTTTTCCTTTTTATCAGAATTCCCACAGCTTCAATGAATTATTATTAGATTTCTATATAATACTTATAGCCCCTAAACTTGTAATAATAATAATAATAATAATAATAATAATAATAATAATAATAATAATAATAATAATATTTCAATATCTTCTTCTATCCCATTAGAATAAAATTTACATATCAATAATAACAGTAAATCTAATTAAACTCTATAAGTCTCACTTACATATAACTAAAAATAATTGCACTTACATTATTCCATCACCGACAAGCTTGTCAAGAATAACACCAAAAAAAATCTGTACACTAAATAAAACAATCAAATTACTTATAGGGCGCCTAAATAAACTAATACTTATTTATGTTACTTTGCAAATTCTTCTTACACTTTTTATTGACTCCAAACTTTCCAAGAAAACGGGAATTTTAAGGAGGGGTACCGAATTGATCGACGGCCTCCTCTACAAATTCTGGATTTGGAGATTCTTTCGACTCCCTTAATTTCAGTGATTGGAATCTCTTCACCGACAAGGTGAACATGTTTCCTTTTAGTCGCCTGAGCATGCATATCTTGCGATAAAGGTACATTATCGGTGGGCATGCTTTCGTGTACCAAAACAGATGTCAATTCTTTCGATTCTGAGGTTTCCTTAATATCAGGACTTAGAGAATCTTTGCCAAATTGCAATTGAATCTTTTGATACAGTCTTGGGATATTACGATATCCGTGTTTCTTTTCAATCATTTTACTTTTCTTTTGTTGATAGTGAAGGCCAACACCCGTGTCATTTCTCACTCACACAAACACAAATCGGAGGCCTCTTATCACAACAATCATTCACAGTCGCTAGGTACCTAACTATTTCACTAATCATCGGACTCATTCACATGACAACAGGATGGCCTTCAGCCAATTTTGTTTTCTATCCTAAATGTTGAAGATACATTATTACCGGTTTTCCTGATATTTTTACTGGATGCCGCCTAAGATCAATGTCATTTAAATTTTCCTCATCTTCGACCACTTCTGCGGTCTTTGCGGGTACATAAGCAGCAGCAAAGTCCCCTGGTGTTTTCCCTGCTACGAAGGCTTTTATCTCGGGTCATAACCCATTGATGAAGAAAGACAAATGTTCTCTATCCGTCTTTTGAGCTTTCTCAGCCTTTTCCTTCAATAACGTAGCATATTGTTCAACAGTCTGGTTGGGCAGTTGCTTGAGTTGATATAGTTTCTGGTCGTACAACCATAAGGGACCACACTTACCGAAGCGATCCATAAAGGCAATCTCTAATGCTGTGTAGTCGTTCTTTACAGCATCAGTCAGGCCCTGGTACCATCGATCTGCTTCACCAGCCAAATACAGACCAGCCCCTTTTGTTTTCTTCTCAGCTGGCCAACCTCAGAAGTCGGCGAATGCGTTGTACCGTTGCCACCATCGCCTCACATTCTCGTCTTCCCGGCCTTTGAATATACCAGGAGCCAAACCATCCGACGTATCTCCGCAAGCTTGCTGTATCTTAACAAGTTGGGCGTCGACTGCTCTCTGCCACTCTTCGCCTGCGAGATCTGCTTGTCCTTCTGCCATTTTTCTGTAAGATCTTCCACTTCTCGTTGTCATAAATCAACCACAAACTTGCTTGGTCTACCCGTTTGTTCTCCACCACTTGTTATAGCGCTGACTTCCATCGTCTTACGAGCAGGATACCAGAGATCGACCAGAGTAGTGGCTTGTGGATGACAAATGGCAATCTTTATTTCTTCGATAAAGATGTTTACAGAAGAGCCGCTGATGATAAAAGGCTACTCTATCAACTTAACACCTAACTATATAACTCCTTAACTTAATTATACATGGAAATGCGATTCAACCCATTACAATAATTCAAGGTAAAAACTTAATTGAACAAACAACTATAAAAACAATCAGCAGGTAATGAATTACAAATCTTAATCAGTGAAACTGTTTCATAAGCTACTCTTCCGGAGAACTCTCGTAAATTAATTAGACACTGGCGAAAACAACATATATTATTAGAAACGTCTACCCTTAAACTTTCAACTTGTTCATACAAACATCCGTTTATGCTGACATCATCCTGAGCAAACATCTGCTCAACTACTTTGTGATAGTTCCGACAATTAAGAGTATGCGTGAATTAGATGACACTTATATGCTAGATTACCATCAACTTTGTGTTGTTTGTCACAGTACCCAATTAACACATAACTGTTAGATTTCATGAAGTCAAGTTACGTAAAATTCACAGAGTAGGTTCACTGATACTGACGTATCGTCTGCTTGGGGGAATTTGTACGATGATGTACTGGACGATCAACAAAGCAGAGGCTCACAAGGAGTTAGACTGGTATGAGGAGGGTTTATTGGCTTGATTTCACCATACAATAACGTGTCCAGCAGGATCGTGTTCCGCTCTTTCTCATAAAATTCTCCCTTAAATGAGAGAAACTACAATCTAATCATATTGATTTACTAAAATGGTCGTCCATTGGGCACAGATTGAAATATATTTCCATACAATGTTAAGGTCTCAAATTTACATCGAGTGATTGGTTCGCACTTAATTAAAGCCGGTTTTGTAACAGTCCTTGATTGTTCCTTCAGATATACTTTCTATTTAAAGCAAGATATCTCCAACAAGATAAATGTTTTGCTGAATCACTGATACTCCTTGAACTTTGAAGTCCGTTAAAGTGCAAGGTGATTGACCTACAACAATGACTAATAAGATTCCGTAGTCATTCGATACATAAGAGTAAATAAATATGAATATATCGATACATAAGAGTAAATAAGTATGAATATAATAACTACATAATTCTTGCCTTGTAACATCACTTAAACTGTTACACACTGAACTCTGTACCATACTGAAAGTTTGAACTTCGTACCACACTGAAAGTTTTCTGAGAAGCAAATTTCCTTCGTAACAACACTTCACAACAAAAAGGTTACATCAACTATACCTGTATACTTAAAGAACCAATCTGTACCTATTCTGTCATATCAATACACTCAAGACAATCTCCAATACAGTATTCAATTACAATAAGGCATTGCAGCACTTAAAAATTGATGAATTCCTTCAAACACCAGCATCCTGTGACTGCTCTACATCTCCCTTCAAATATACTCCAGTTGGCCATGTCATCACTGGTGATCTGAACTTGGTTGAACATCATCACCTTCGTAAGATATTATCTTGTAGACCCAAGTTCAGAGAACCTCGCAGGATCAACTGGAACCATAATTTTAAGATCATTATGGACTCTGTTGAAGAATATGCCAGGAAATGGGCTAAAAGGGAGGATGTAGAGTTGGACACATTGTCAGAATGGGTCAAATCTGTGAGGAAAATAGTGCGTGGCCGTATTGGCCGACTAAGATCACATGTTTGCAGAAGACCCTATTCTATATTTAAAGATACTGATGCTGTTAAGTGTTTGAATAATATCCATGACAAATATGTTGTCGTTCCTGCTGATAAAGCTGCCAATAACATTGTATTTGTCTGTAAGAAGCATTATTTTGAATGTCTTATAGACAAACTTGGTGTAACTAAGACCTCCGCCAACTACACTTACAGACAATCAATCTTCAGCAAATGTGAAATTTTGGCAAACCATAAGTCATTTATGGATAATTTTAATATTACAACAAAGGATGACCATGATAAGTTGCCTAGCTTATACTGGATACCAAAGCTCCACAAAACACCCTACAAATCTAGGTTTATCGCAGGATCTTCAAAATGTTCAACAACAGAGTTATAGAAGATACTGACTTCTGTTCTTTGTACTGTTAAACGGGGACTTCAAGCATACTGTGATGTTGTCTTTTCTCGGCGTGGTATAAATCAAATGTGGATATTAAAAAATTCGAAGGAACTCTTGGAAAATTTGAAATCAAGATCTGTTTCAAAAATAACATCTATTAAAACTTTCGATTTTTCCACATTGTATACCACAGTACCACATAATAAATTGAAAGAACGCTTGAAAAACATCATCAACCAAGCATTTTTCTACAAAAACGGTTCACGCCGTTACAAATATGTAGTATTAGGGTAAAATTCTACATATTGTGTTAAAAATGTTATTAACGCTAAATTGTTTTATACCGATTTCCTCATCGACAACATATTTGTAGAATTTGGAGGACACATTTTCCAACAGTGTATAGGAATTTCTATGGGCACTAACTGTGCTCCCTTGCTTGCAGACTTATTTCTGTTCTCATACGAGGCAGAATTTATCCAGAACTTAATCAAACAGAAAAAGGTCTCTGTAGCTCGAACTTTCAATCTAACATATAGATACATAGACGATGTTATTTCAATGAATAACTCTGAATTCAGTAAATATCTCGCTATGATTTATCCTCCAGAATTGGAGATTAAAGAAACTACAGAAACAGCCTTTTCTGCTTCATATCTGGACATTTTACTTGAATTTGACTCTAATGGTCACCTTCCTACTAGGCTATATGACAAGAGAGATGATTTCAACTTTAGTATCATCAATTTTCCACACCTCATAAGTAATATTCCACTCTAACCAGCTTATGGGGTATACATTTCCCAGCTTATTCGATATGCTAGAGCATACAGTTCATATGGTGATTTTGTAGAGAGACATAACCATCTCTCTTACAAACTGTTAAATCAAGGTTACACCAGAGCAAGACTTGTCTCTACATTCAAACGCTTTTTTGGCAGGTATCGCAAGCTGGTAGATAAATACAATATCTCTCTTCGACAAATGATCACTGATGGCATCGGTGACATTGGGCCTTAGTTAGTGACCACTACCTATCTGACTTATAGATTGATATATGGCGGGTGCCACATGTGGGGCAGGATGCGTTTACTATTTTCGAAACACCTGACATCACTTCTTGGTCTTCTGGCCAGAGGTCCATATATCTTTCTTTCATGAATATGACTTTGTTTGTGCACCGTCTATTTACTGTCTGTTCTGTGCTGTTTTGTGTCTATGTTTACAACTATTGTTACGTGCAGAGAAAACGAACAAAAAGGGTGAACTCAGCAGTTTCCGTTTGAACAAAATTTATTACAAAAATAAAACTAATTGCTAAGTCAGGGATAGAGTACAAGCTTTAAAAGTGTACAGACTACTTATCTCAGCTGGGACGGCAAAGCTCCAGTCTCAGAGTTGTAACAGTCAGTCGGATGAATGAACAGTCCTTTGGCTTGCAGGCTTGAAGTTGCACAAAGTCCACAGAGTAAATCCAGCGTTGGCAGTGAAGGTCTTGAGAAGTCTTGAAAATGACTACTGCTGGACTTTAGTAACACACAAGAGACACGATCCCAAAAGTCTGACTGGAAGCTGTGCACGTCCCTTTAATACCCATGTGCTTACATAAAGGCATATAAGAACAATCTAGAACTTTTATTGACATGCTAATTACTGTTCTAAAATTATCTCTCTTACACAACTAATCAACTTTCCAGAACATTCCAAACATGACTAATTGAATTCAAGGTTGTGAGGTCATTAAGGGCAGTGACCTTGAGAATGTTCTAGACTAATTGAACTCAGGTCATGATGAGTGTGGGGGAAATGACCTACATAACACTATTGTCTCACGAATTCTGACCTACTGTCATTGGACTATGGATTGGTATGATTGCGATTTTTTTTCATCATCAGGCCTCCAAACTATGCAAACAGCAGGTGCCTCTCATCATCAGCCTGCTCACGTGAGCCACAGGTCCTGCAACAGGCTGGTTAAGATGACAGGGCGTGGCTTAACCTGGATGTTAACTCTCTTATCGAGAATCATTTCAGTGTTCTCACGAGATAAGGTGAGAATATAAAATATGTTGAGGACACGTACATTAGTTTACTCGGTCTGTTGTTAACCACATCGCAGGTAAGAAATATCCTTGACTAGTGAAAATATTTTTAAGGGTCACAGATATTGAAAATAGATTATTTGACTTTTCACTTTAGATACCACCAACGTGACAATTATTACGGACCATTATACCAAGAGCAATATTTTTTTTATTGAAGTGACTTTCTTCCCATTTGACTCGCATGATGAAAGCTTGGATATTGTTTCGAATTTTTCGGATCTTTTCAAACCAAGCTTTCAAAATCGATAGCTTTCCGACATTTTGTGTCGGAAGAACCTCGGTACGGTACGTCGGTGACGAACGAGTATTGCAATGTCTGTTGGAGTATGATACGGTTTGGCATTAGGTCACATAAATGCATGTTTTCAAGGTAGTCTACCCTATTATGAAAACTCCCTTCGTAAAAGTTTATTTTTCACAATTTGTAAAATAACGCATGATTTTGCAATTATTTAGGACCGTCTAAAATACAAAATAAAAACTTTCCGGACTCAATCTGTTTCCCTATTAATGCTAAGGGAACTACTCCTATTTTTGACCTAATCCTTCGGGTATAGATAGTTGTGCGTGTTTCATAATTGTGTCTTTTTTACTATTCAGATCTTCGCAAAATGAAGTGCTTTTTACTATTAGCCGCTCTCGCCTTCTGCAGCGTGTCGGCGCTCGCGCCACTCAAGATGGCCGACCACGGAACTGGAATCCAAAACAAATACATTGTCTCCATTCGGGTATGACTAAATCTCTTCAGAAGTTGCTTCATCATAGCTTGGGCCCGTGAAATGGCTTGTCAATATCTGCAAAGCTTAGCCCCCTTGTCCATATCTGTACATCGCTTGCTACAATACCCCCTAGCAATGCGATACAACACCAGAATCTAAACAAGGTGGGCATTATCAGATGGCAGCTACTTATTAATCAAAACCTGCCAATCGGCAAAGACGATTAGCAATAATTTTAATATGCTTCAGATACTGTTGTGGAAAATTCCATATTTTGAGAACCCAAAAACTACTCATATCAGGCTTTGTCAACCTGAATACCGTTCACTTGACTTTTATGATATGAATAAGACATTGTATTTTACGGACTGAAAAAAATGATGAAAATAAACAGCAAAGTACAACAGCTAATGCAGCTGTAATGGATTTTTAGCGGTCAAATAAACTGTCCTATTGCCAGTAGAATAATATTTTCATTTTACTTGAAGAACAGTCCTAAGCTGATCTCTGAAGACAATGTCAGTCATGTCTTAAAATGTTTATTTACTCGTCTTCTTTTCGTCTTTCCAGAAAAGCGGCAATAGACGTGATGTCATGGCCAAAGTCAGGGCCTTCACTGTCGATGCGGAGTTCGGTCATGAGTTCAAAGGTCTCAACGCTTTCGTCGTGTCTGTCGGCAAAGAAGGCCTCGATTTCGTGAGTATAGCGTCAAGCTGTCATTGCTTCCCATTCTCGCGAGTCAGAGCATGATTTCTGCTCCGCGGACCTACGCAAAAATAAAGTACCATCAAGCTGTTGCGGTCAAGGGGCTCGTGGTTACGACGACGTTGCTTCAATTTTGCGAGAATGTGCTGGCAAAAAAATGTTTTAAAGAAAGCTGGTCGTGTTTGCATAAACCCTGGGCCTAATCTTGGCCTGTCACACAAAATGTATTGGCAGCTGGTACGCTATTCAGCAGATGAAATATTATGATAAATTTTTACCATTTTATTATTAACATAACCATAATTACATCGATATGTGAAACGTTATCAAGGTGTTAAAATAAGGTGATCGATATTTAAAACCTTGTCAAGGTGTTAAAATGACAAAGTATGCGAAAAAAGATATGAAATAGCCAATTATAAGTTATGTTTGTCAGATGTTACAAAGACAATACATGTAAATCTCTACCATATTTTTGTCTTCCCTTCTATCCAAAGATTCGCTCGATTCCAGGTGTTTCACATATTGAACAAGATTCAATTGGTCACATTGATCAAAACATCGCTAGCTGGGGTCTGGACCGTACTGACCAAAGAGATTTGCCACTGAATGACTTGTTCTACCCAGAAGGTTTGGAATTTGATCTTAATTGTATTTACCTTTCTAGCAATTTCCTTACTTGATCTACAAAGCATTACCTTCTGTTTCTTTCCCTAAAGACTCTTCCTGGCGCTATCTCTGTCTGTTTCTCTATGTAGATCTCTGACTGTCTATCTGTTTGTCTGTCTGTATATCTGTCTGTATACTGGCACCTTTTGTCTCTTTTCCTGTTTAATATTTCCTGCCTGTCCTTCCGTCAAAATTTGTCTGTCTCTCTCTCTCTCTCTCTCTCTCTCTCTCTCTCTCTCTCTCTCTCTCTCTCAGCAATGTCCACAATCTTCCTCCATCTTAAACCTCTGTGCGCAGGACAGGTGGAAATGCGTCCGTGTGCATCAAAGATGCGCTCTCAGATCTCACCTTTATAAAAATTACCACCACGCGTGAGCAAACTCCAATCTCATAGAAGATTGAGAGTCCATGTTTAATAGTTCCTCTGATATCAACAAAGCGCTTTCTGATATTTCTGGAAAACAGGAGACGGCGCCGGTGCTAATGTCTTCGTAGTCGATACTGGAATCTATTATGATCACAATGATTTCGGTGGAAGGGCGGAATTCTTCTACGATCCTATCGGAGGCTCAAATCCTGTAAGAAAAACATGAATTTGTTGACTTGATTTAGAAATAATCAAAGCGTTACATAAAGCCAGACTTTATGAAAGGGTATATACAACGACATTGAAAGACACTCAAACAGACGGATGTAGACAGACACACAAATGCAGGAAGACAGAGACATGAAGGTGTTCTCATTTCCTATTGCGCAGCATCCGCCATTTTCGTTGACCACACAAAAATATGGAACCTCAGTGTATATAAAGAGATAAAAAGGTTAATAAACCTTACAAGAAGCAAGTGTTCCAAGGGCCTAAAAGAAACGTACATGAAAGCTGGAATTATTTTGAAAGTGATCGAAATATGCAAAAGGCTGTGGGTTTCATTATGATGTGTTTTCTTGCCTTCAGAATGGTGATTGCAACGGACATGGGACTCACTGCGCAGGTACCGTTGGCGGTACGCTTTACGGCGTCGCCAAGCAAGTTAAGCTGTGGGGAGTTCGTACGTTGAACTGCCAAGGAAGCGGATCTTCTTCTGATACAGCGGCAGGTGAGTCGGAGAGGAACATATATTTCCATGTCATCAAGCTGAAAGATTTTCTCGTTTGTTTATCGAACATTGAGAGGAAACTCAATATTAGTAAAAATTGAGCGACTTTTCCATCCCTTTCTCGTTATATTGGCAAATAAAAATGATAGTATTATAGTCATAGGAATTGCTGTTTTATGATTAGTTCTATAATTGTATAATTTAGCGAGGAGATGTTTTGTTGAAGAAAATAAAATTGCAATGAATCTATCACATTTCCACTGTAAGGGGGGGGGGGGGGAAGTGTCATAATGCAAACATAAGGCTATAATAGCTGTAACATTTGATGTAGTCTCAAGTATTTTTGCTCTGTTTGTGAAATACCAATACTCCGAAAGCCATGTCTAAATGCCCAGTGTTAAGGTAGAATGCGCCTCGGGGACATATATTCTGACGCACAAACTTTTACAATACGTTTTTGGTCTACCATTTGAAGCTCTTGAAGAAAGTTTTCACCGGCTTATCTTTGAGGAAATCGCCAAGATTATTTTTCATCATAGGGTTAACACACTGTCAGCTGTTTTAAAGTTCAAATGTTGGTAATTATTTGGGAATTTGTCTGTCCAATACCAATATTTGAACTTTGACCCCTGATGTTTATTCTCCATTTTTATTTATTTTATTTTATTTATTCAGAACCAACAAGCCAAAAACCAACTTACAAGTCTAACAATTGGGATGGCGGCTAATTTGAATTTCAAATGTCGATTTCGAAAGGCAAAGGTTGAAAATTTCATCACAGAAACTCTCAACTTCGAGGCGCACAATATCTTAAACTTGCAACTAAAGCAGTATATTTCAAATGTCGCATGTTCTTGTTGACACAAGAACCTCAGTCTGGACAAGACTTTATTTGGCAACAGTACCATTGCCCTGGCAATGTGCGGGGCTCTGAAGGTTATATCTGATTGCTAGATTGTTATAAGTAAAAGAAGCATGAGGAGTTTGAAACTCGGGCTATTCTTTACCTCATTGGTTGTTTGTAAATTATTCAATAAGAACAAAGAGTTTTAGCCTACCAATTGCAAACAGAGACGCTGCATATCAGCCCACAGTGCCTGTTGTAGCAAGTGCGATATTGTTCACAAAACCAGTTATGGGCAATGCAATATACTTAAGTAAGTATAAGAACTTCATTAATAGTTAAATCAATTTCCCTCAAATTCGGGGAATGCTTGAACAAAAGAATACTGACTATAGAATACTGTTAAAACCTCTTGTCTATGACAGCCATGGAACTTATCGGGGACACAGGTGCCAAGCCAGGTGCTCTCTCGATGTCTCTGAGCTTCACCAACTCACAAGTTGTTGATGACGCCGCTGACTACGCCATCGATCGCGGATTTACAGTCGTGACGTCATCCAGTAATGACAACAGGGACGCATGTTTCAAATCCCCTCAGAGAAACCGCAGGGTAAGAATGATCGTAGTTTTTCAAAGATAATTTTGTACTACTTTTTATATCGTACAGCATCGGAAGAGCTTAAAAAAGCTGTCATTAATTGCCGTGCCTAACACCATTTATTCTGATGTCAACTGTCTTCATCTGGGTCTTCAACAGAAAGACTAGAAGGCGAGGGAATTGTTGAATCAGAATTCAGCACTTCAGAAATATCGCTTTTATCATCGCTGTTGATCTCCATCATTGCCAACACCCGTCAGTTTTCACGCCATTGTCAATCTCGCCGTCGTTGATATCATTGTGATATCAGAACTCATCATCATCATCATCATCATCACCATCATCATCAGCAGCAGCAGCATCAGCATCAGCATCAGCATCATCAATATGTGGCCTCCGATGTCACCGTTGCCTATCATCGAAATCCTTATTGCCTGCAATAAATACATATTCTCTGTTTGTCTGTCTGTCTGATTTTCTCTCGAGAGAGCTCTCGACCTCTTGATCTCTCGACCATTCTCTTGACCTCTCGACCTCTCGACCTCTCTCTTGGCCTCTTTCGACATCTTTCTCGACCTCTCTCTCGACCTCTTGACCTCTCTTGACCTCTGTCTCGAATAGTTTGTCTCTTTCGAACTCTTAAACAAATTCCATTGAGGGAAGTATAATTATATAGCTTGTAGCAATGCCAATGGATTGTAGAATTCCTATGGTTACTTTAACATTTCACGAACCATAATAATGTTTTGTAGAAATTGCTGAAATGAAGTCAATCTCTTATTTTTTATTCAAAGTGCAGTACACAGTACCAAAAGTTACTACACAGCGCATGGCTGAAATGCCCCTTTCAAGAACCTGACAACCAATATCAAATCACGTCTAAATCTTCAGTTAATGGCTTCACTTCACATTCTTACAGACTATTTCAGTTGGTGCAACCGATAGCACAGACGCTAGAGCGTCATTCTCCAACTACGGAACCTGCCAAGACATCTGGGCTCCCGGTGTCAGCATCATCAGTTGTGACATTTCGGGTCCCGATGCTTCGTCTTCAAAGAGCGGTACCTCCATGTCTTGCCCACACGTAGCAGGTGAGTGTTTCTGTGTGACCAAATGACAGGCAACAGTGTCTGTCAGAGTAATTAACTCTCATTGTTAAGGTAGTTTTGCGCCTCGAAATTGAAAGACTTAAACATTTGCTCAAACTTTCCTCAATGAGACTTTCGACCATTCTCTCACCAAAGCAAGAATAAAAATCAAGGGTCACCGTGCAAACTTTGGTACTAGAGAGACAAATTACCTAGGATTTCCCGATATCTGAAATTCAAAATGGCCACCATCCCTGTTTTAACTCTATGTGGAAAAAAATTAGAAAAATTTAGATGATGAATTTTTTTCTTCCTCACAGAACTGTAAAATGAACCCCCACAAGTGGTAGATCAGAAAGGAATTGTAGAAATTTGAGAGTCCGACTATCTCAGTGTCCCCGAGGCGCATTCTAGCTTAAAGGACCGCGATAACTTTTGATCATTGAATTATGTCTTTTCACCAGTGTTGTTTTATATGTCAATTGTGAGTTGTTGTTCAACACCTCAAAGTATGTTGTACCTTAACACACACAACACATTGTCTATTCAGGTGGAATGGACTGCTGTTGACTAGATTTGAATTCTAGTCAGGACCAGAATTCATTGGTCAACAATAACAAAGTCTAAACAATTTACAGGCTGAGTTGACAGTGTGAACACTGTAAATCTCAACATGATTTTGGGAGTAAAATAACATAGTCGTGGGCGTCAAAAAAAGGGAAACAAATTAAATGTGATAACTCCTTGTCATTTAGACTGGAAGATCCACCACTCGAGGGCGCTCTCTACGATTTATTCAATTTGCAAATTAACGGTCCGTTTGTCATATTCTGACATTGTCAGTAAAGACTGCTTACAGAGACGAGACATTGCTGAGACGAGATTTTACTTTAGAAAGGGATAATATATTCTCCACAATTTTTCCCTAAAATATGTTGAAACAGAATATTGTAACGTTTCAAGCATAACTCATGTCTAAAATATGCAATGCTATTGTTGGCATAGAATTGTGATCCAGAGGAAAATTCAGTGGGCAACAAAACACTGGATGAAGCACCGACATAAGATGTGTTAACGAGTTGAAAACTTTGCCTTTTGGATTGATTTTGGGGTAAACTGTACTTTGGGAAAAGAACAAAAATATTGTTAAAAGTTGCAGCTGTTGCTTGCAGCAGCAAATCGGTGCACGTCGAATTTTCGGATATTTTATTCGTCTTTCTTATTTCTTGTAATTATCTCAGCCTTGAATTACAGCCGAGGATGGGCACTCGGTATTATTATCGATTTAAGTTGTACGTAACCCTGCGTTTTCCGAAACCCTGTTGACTAAATTTCTCTCGTTGAAGGTGTCGCTGGCATCAAACTGGCTTTGAAACCAGACTCAACTCCAGACGAAGTGAAAAACGCCATCTTGACTGAAGCCACCGTGGGCAGGGTGACAGACGCCAAGGAGGAAGAAGGAACACCAAATCTTCTGCTTTTCAGCCGACTTCCTTAAAGATCAGGTACTGCTGGCGACCCTGGTGTAACTCTCATGTGACCATGACACGATCGTCACGTGACACGTTTGTACTGCATAAACCTTGAATCTACAATCTGCCTTTTGGTCTTTTCTCATGATCCACCGATGTTATCTAAACAGTCTTTTAATAAAGAGGATAACATGAAAAATATGTTCTTGTATATACATTGTTGTGTAATATATATCTAAACTGTCTTTTAATAAAGAGGATGACATGAAAAACATATTCTTGTATATACATTGTATATATATATATATATATATATATATATATATATATATATATATATATATTATAATCCATGTGTATTTGTGTATGTATTTATGTATGTGACTACATTTCCGTGTAATATTGGCTCTCGTCTTTTCCAGGCATCTCCTAAGGGCCTCTAAATTACGAGCATGCTCTATGTCAAAGCTTTGGTGCGCTCAAGTACATTCTCTGGATTGACTGATTCAAGGTTATTTTAATTTACTTTCAAAATTCTGAATTAAAGATAAATAAAACATAAAGCAATATATCTATATTACCCAAGTGTGTGTCATTCATATCTCTCAAAATATCCATTCGAAGCCAGTAGAATATATATATATATAAGCATCGAGCTACTCTAACAAAAGCAAGCGATGCAATCTCTGTATATCGATGCTGAGAAATATACGCTGTTAAACAAACGCTCTGAGTTGGTTTCAAAATGTCGCCACCAAAATAAATATTATTTATCAAATTTTAACACCACATACAAATAGAATGGTACGTCCAAGAATGTAATTACTTGCAGTTGAAGTAATTGGTATTATATATTTATATAATCCCATGGTAGAAGTTGTACGGCTCCGCGAAAAACACTCGTATACGATGACGTCAAACAGAGAAAAATACCATGGGATTATATATTTATCACATGAACAGTCTTCTTATTTTTCTTTTGACGTAGATGGATCAAGATTATCGTAACAAATTGCATGAATTTCGTCGCGATTTGTTTTACTTACGCGGATTACTTTCATTTAAAGAGTAAAGCGGCCCGTAACCCAGGAGATACTTTCATTCATAAATCCCATCAAGCTGAAATTGGATACATCGAATGGTATCTCCACCAACCAGACGTACGGATTCGGTCACGTGAACGTGTCAATCACTGTCTCGCGCTGTACCGATGCCAAGGCAAGTCGGCTATCGGTGGACATAACTTTCATCGTGCTAGCGACGGATAGCCAAGTTTTCAGAGTTATTTAGAATATTTACAAATGGATTTATGAAGTAAATGCAACGACACGATCGAAACAGTAATTCTCATTCTCAGAGATTCCGTGGCTTTTCAAAATATCACACAAGTTTACGACCGTGGCGAGCGCGAAAGTTTCCGTTCGATGACACACAGAGTGTACCTCATTGCATGTTTATGCCCACAACGCTGCCGTCACCGGTCTCTGCCATGCCGGTGTCAACTCGTTAATCCCGATCTCGGTCGTCAATGTTTTCGTCTTAAGGACTTTGATGTTTGCAGTGACATATATCTCACCCGTAGATACATCCTAATTTTACTTGACCGAAACTCTGTTTTGAGTGTTGTCTGAGTCAACTTTCGAAGTGCATCGGATTCCACAGCGCTGCACTGCACAGCTCAACAGCTGATGTCTTCGCTACAGCCTTACGCCGCGCTACAGGTTTGATTCCGAGCGAGAATTTACGGAATTTTTTGTATGATGAAGGAAATTTATCGTTGTTAGTCGAATGACTTTATGCTTGTGCCTCCTATGTCGCTTTCCCGAAGATTATACTGTACTCATTTATTCAGTTGAACTTCCGTTGAGGTGTGGATTTCAGGTTTATCGCTAACCGGGATCGCCAGGTACGACGCGACTCGACTGGCGCTGCGACGTTACTAAGCTAAGCCATTAAAATAAAACGATCGGCGGTATCCCCATTCGATTCTCGGGAACAGCTATAGTTTTAGCGACTCGAAATTTCGCTGGACATGCCTTCTATGTTTCCATGTGTGGATTTATCGGGTCACCTTTTTTGTAAAAATGTCATGAGAGCACGGCATCGATCACGACAAATCAGTCTATGTTCACGTCGCGACCCGCATGTATGAACGGTACCATGCAAGAAAAAAGTTCCGGTTGATGACGTACAACAGGGGTAATTCGGATTTCTTATCCGTCCTGTTCTACGTCACACAGGTGGGAATTCGGGCCAGTTTATGTGATATATATATATATATATATATATATATATATATATATATATATATATATATATATATATATATATATAATATTATATATATATGTGTGTGTGTGTATGTATATATATATATATATATATATATATATATATATATAATATATATATATATATATATATATATATATATATACACAATGTGTGTGTTTATGCGTTTGTTTCAAAGATGCTGGGAGTTAAAATTGAAAAACTATTATTGAGATATTGTGACCTCTATACACACATTGTATCTACACAGCGCTTCCCGGTCTTGCAATTCTTCGATAAATCATACTGAATGAAGATATGCGACACACATGTTGGTTCCGTTGTTTTTAGAAACTAAAAAAAATGATGTAATTACCGTCACGTGGACTGGTCCTTATTTATAATAAGAGGATCAACATCATCAAATTTCAACGATTGCCGTGTGGTTTGATCCTATCCTTGTAGAATTTCAAGTGTAAAGTCAAGATCAATGCCAGAAATTGGGATATCCTATGTACCTAAGGAGACTCCCTAGGCTTACAAATAAACGCAAACCTCTTCTCTACGGACAGACAGGACGTTGACTGTGTTCATGACCGTCAAGTTGATCCTACATCTACCTTAAACATTCTGTTTCGCCGAAGATGCATTTGTACTGCTGGATAACATCAGAACAGTGAAGCTGTTTATAAAGACAGGGGCCTTCTGTCGCCATCCAGTGGGCTGGTGTTGTAATAATTTGGGAAAATACCGCAATGGACCACACCAGTGGCAGTATCCCCAAATGAGGTCCTTCAAAAGTCGCTATTCACAGGAGAATTTCTGCTCTTTAAAGGGACATAAGCTGTAACTTCTGGTAAGTTTTTCAGTATTCTCCTTCTGTATATCAACTACCGTGTCTGACCCTAATCCGCTTGTCATGCTGAAATTCCGAGTATTCTTTTTGTCAACACAGCTTGTACGTGTGTAGTGATCATTGTTTATTGTTTACAAATGAATTCTAGTCCGGACTTGAATACAGTTTTTAACAATAACAATGGAGATTATACTCATATAGGTTGCTAAATACTTGGCATTAAATTACAGTTTAGGGATTTAATGCAGAAAGTGTGGGTAGACCACAAAACAAAAGTTCTGAAAAAATAGCCAAAAGATACAGCTTATGGAGCTTAAATGTTACATTGCATACTATCGACTTAGTAAATGTAAAGCAAACATCACGACCTTCTAATTTTCATCGTTAGGCTCAGAGTTGTTTATGGAAAAGAAAACAAAATGGCCATCAGATAATCGAAACTTTGAAAAAACAAATTGGTGATATCATGACCCATTTCCTACAATGACATCATACCTAGCAACGTGGCAGGTGCTGGAATCGAATCTCCTTATCTATCTGGCCCGGGTTCCTCCATGTGCAAACAAGCTGAATGCACGACAATTGATACGGTCCGACAAACTGATATATAAGAATCCGCCATGATTATTTGATTCACTCGTCAAGATATATTACACTTGCAGGTAAGTCCGCCATCGTACAGACCCATGCTTTCAGCTTTTGCAGTTCCGCTGAAATAGTTTACTATTGTCTTACATTGTTTTAGAGTGACTATTTACACACACGATATTCTGTTTTCAGAATGAAATCATTATATCATCACTATTTTTTTAATAAGCGACTTTTTCTATTTGCCTGCCTCATAAAGAAGACGTAAGCTATTCTAGCGTTGGTTCTAAAGATGTTATGTAAAAAGAGAATGGTCCTTTTTATGTACTCTTCTCTGTTTTCCTTGCATACATGAAGGATGAAACGTCTTCTGGTCTTCGCCCTTGCCGTCTGCAGCGTTGCTGCACTTGCTCCGATCAAGTTTGCAGAAAGGTCTGTCGCTATTCCAAACAAATATATCGTGTCCCTGAAGGTGAGTTTTTACAGCTGTACATAAAGCATACAGAATTGTTCAGATTTTTCACCATTTTCACGCGCAGAATGTGTTTCAGTGTGTGGTAATACGCGACTTGTAACATAACCTTTCAGACTTTCAGCAAGAAAACTTTGTACACTTTTCTTTTATTATCAAGAAATAGATAAATTTGGAATTGAAGGAACTAGTTTATCTAAAATCTACCAATATTTAAATTCAAAATCGCCGTGATGACCCTATGTCAACTCTAGGGTGGGATATTAAAATTGACTGGTTGATTTGTTAACTTTTCTATCAACATGTCTGTATTATAGCCATGTCTTATTGTGTGTCCGATTTGTTGCATTGCTTATTCGTAGAAAGATGCTGACGTTGATGGCGCGATTCAGAAGCTCAAAGCATTCACTGTTGATGCTGAATATGGCTGGGTGATGCGTGGATTGAAGGCATTTGTCGTTAGTGTGGACCGCGCCAACCTGAACTTTGTAAGTATACGTTTTCTTCCTCTGTGATTTCTGTTTGTTAATACAGCGCGTACTTTCCATTTCCCCTAAGCAAAAACAGTAGAATAGCGTCTAATTTGAACTGTTGATGTGAAGTGTCCCGAAAATAATAAAATTTGATCTTATCTTTTTAGATAGTGTGCATCTCGAAGGCGAAAGACTTAAATTTTTATTCATATTTTCTTCGATGAAACATTCAACCATTCTGAACAAAATCAGGAATACAAATCAGGGGTCACTGTGCAAAGTTTGGTACTGGAGAAACTAATTACCAAACATTTACCGACACTTTAAATTCAAAATGGCCGAAATCCCTGTATTGACTCTTTGAGGGAAAATGAAATATCCGATTTTCGAAAAACGAAGACGGTGAACATTTTTTAATTCCTAGAGCTTCACAATTCGCAACCACTACCAGTAGACTAGAAAAGTATTGACAAAAAATGGCAGTCCAAAATCTATCTTCGAGACGCATCTAGTAGCTGGAGTAACGATTACAATTGCTAAATGAAGTATTGACTTCATGTAACAAATTGCTGGAAAATTGACTTGGTCTGTCAATAACTAATTGCTGCTGTTTGCTTTGAAGTATTTTGCTGCATTACCCCTGCTGATATAACGCATTGTATCTAACATGTGATATTATTGACGCAACAAAATTCTGATCTCGACAAATATTCAGTCGTCAAATCCAACACTGATTACTACAAACGCACAAGAGGCATTAACAAATTGAAGACAAGACATTTCAAGATAGTTTACACATTAAGACAAATTTTGAAAATTCAGATTTAAAATATTTTTCGTCGTTTTTCTTGTTCTTCATACAGATTCGTTCTCTTAGTGAGGTGGCACATATTGAGCAGGATTCTATTGGTTCAATCGATCAGTCCATTGCCAGCTGGGGATTGGACCGTACTGATCAAAGAGACCTCCCATTGGACAATCAATTCGTCCCCGAAGGTTTGCTTGTTCTCTGATACAACTAATTTTTGAGTTGTTAAAGGTATACTGTCACCTGTTCCAATTTTGCCACAGTTACCATGGAAAGAGAAAATCTAACCAATCACAGATTTTAAGCGGGTGGCCGCTTTTTAAAACCAGCGCCCTCACACGGGTATATGGGCATATTTAGATTACAGGTGACTGTATACCTTTAATATTGTCTTCGATTTTGTTCAAGGTAAAACTATATCTTCAGGATGACGATATTGGAGCGACATTCAATTTTACGTCAGTCAATTTATGCAAATATACCACGCCCCGTTTTTTCTCTTAGGTGACGGTGCCGGCACAAACATCTTTGTTGTCGATACTGGAATTTTCTTTGATCACAACGACTTTGAAGGCCGTGCGGAACTCTTCCTTGATGTAATAGGTGGCAGCAATCCAGTAAGTAGGCAACGAATGTCATCCTATAAAATGTGAATTGCTTTCCTATTGGAATACATGATTCAGGCGACTGCAGTTAAAAGGCAGCCACGTTGCCGCCATCAGAACACTGACTCACATCGCGTGACAAATACATCGCCTACACTTCTCAGTTTAACTCGACGTTTTTCTATTTTCACAATACAATGTAATCCAACCTTTGTCAAGCCACAATCATTGTCTGTAACTCATTCTTAATCAATAGTCTGTCTTAACAGATTCGACATGTCAACATGACTATAAAATAACCAAAAGGGTTGCAAGCGTTTAAGCGTTTAATTAACATGGCTATCTATTGGCAGACGATTGATAAAAAAGACATATGTTTGGTGATGCTGTGAAGTTGCAAACTCCAAATTTTCTGATGCATCTAAACATGGATTTCTCTTTTTACATCAATGATCTAAATAAGCTGACATTTATACATAACAGCCACGAAAAATTCACACAATTCCTAGCTTGTCTAAGATTGCACTGTCTTGTTTTCTTGTATATCGAGAACGGTGGGTTTTAAATTGTCACTGCTCTTAAGTCGACGGACACCTAAGTTTAATAGGTGAATTTTCCCCAAATATATAGGGCGGTGATTGCCATGGTCATGGAAGTCACTGCGCGGGAACAGTCGGAGGTAAACAATATGGCGTCGCCAAGCAAACCAAATTGTGGTCAGTTCGCGTGTTCAGCTGCACCGGAAGTGGCTCTGCTAGTAACGCCGCGTACGGTGAGTTAAACGGGGTGATGTTTTGAATATGTTTATCCTTTTTAACACTTGCCTAACGTTTTTCACAGCTTTGCCGTAATCAATGCGTATTGGCACTTAAAAGTTAATTGATAAATTATCGCATCTTTCCTGTAAAATTTAATTGCAGCTATCGAGTACATCGGTGACCATGGAGCTAAGCCAGGCGCCCTCTCAATGTCTGCCAGCTACGTCAACTCTCAAATTGTTGATGACGCAGCCGATTACGTCATCGACAGAGATTTTGCATTTGCTACGTCATCAGGCAATGACAACAGAGATGCGTGCTTCAAATCTCCACAGAGGAACCGTAGGGTAGGACAATTATCATGAATTTGAAGAAAATTGGTCACAAATGCCATTAATTCATGTGAAATGTAAATTAGATCGTGAAGATTTCTCTGGGGTTACGATAGCTCGGCCATGTCTGCTCGATATCTAACCTTTGACCTCTAAAATGATCACTCAAAGGCATTGTGGGCTACCATAGTGGCGAGTCTTCGGGAGTACTTCGGGGGTCTTCGGGAGTACTATTTTTCAGTACCTCCCGGAACAGGTATCTTCTGGAGATCCATCATTTTCTCGAATAGCTTGTACAGGCACAACAAACATGGTACCTTAGAGTTATATGAGAATTTCAAGTTCTTTGCATTATAGGCAACGCTGCAATGTCTGAAAGTGACGTCTGAAGAGGTAGCACGTAGAAATTGGCATGACTGCTTCCTACTGGAAAGCGATCACTGCGAGACTGAAACCACTCAGAACGCTGCTAGCACACTCTACAAAATATTTCTGAAATGGAGTAGTCAGGCTGACTCTTAGCAGCATCAAAAGTCACGTGACGGAACCAATGACATTTCTCTTTGTTGACGCTCATTTGTTGAGTACTTTATTTCGATATATCCTCGAAAGTATAAGAATTTTTACACAAGATGAATTCAACTTCAAAAAGTGACCAACTTACAAATGTATTATCAACATCTAGACCATTTCAGTCGGTGCCACGGATAGCTCAGACAGGCGTGCTTCTTTCTCCAACTTCGGGCCTTGCCAAGACATTTGGGCACCTGGCGTCAGCATTGTCAGCTGTGACAACACCAATCCAAATGGCTCTTCGGTCAAAAGTGGTACCTCCATGGCCTGCCCTCATGTGGCAGGTAAGCGAAAATTACTTGAGTCGCCAGCTCGTTGAAATACTAATATACTACACCATGTTAATTATGATTTGATACCTTTTTGGAGAAATATGTCGGGCAAATACTGACCAGGAAATATAACTATTTCATAATCTAAAATATGGCTCCGATAGGAAATGAAAGCTTGAAAGCTTAAAAGTTGTATGCGTGTCGACAGTGACCTTGTGCCCAACCTTTCCTAAGAGAATCTTTCAACAATTCTCTTCTAATATCGATGATAAAAATCGGGGGTCACCGTGCAAATTTTGATACTGGGAAAAGAAATTACCCAAGATTTACCGATATTTGAAATTTAAAATAGCCATTATCCCTGAGTTCACTCCATGGAGAAAAATAAAAATTTCAATTTTTTGAAAAACTAAAACGGTAATAGTTCTTTTTACACTCAGAGCTTTAAGTATGGCAATACAACTCACCAAACAAGAATTGAAAAAGTTTGAGAGTCAAAATATTTCTCCCCGAGGGGCATTCCACCTTAACTCAAAGTTTTAAACCAAAATTTCTATAACTTCAGGTGTCGCTGCCATCAAACTTGGCATCAAGGGAGACTTGACAGCGGACGAAGTTAAAACCGCCATCCTAAGTGATGCCTCAGTAGACAGAGTCAGTGACGCCAAGGAAGCAGAGAACACCCCTAACTTACTGTTGTATAGCAGTGCCTAGAAATCACTCTGTGATTAGGTAAGCTAGGGGGTCCAGGCACCTTTCCGAAATGTTGTTTAAGAGATCCTTTCTTAGTAGAATAACAACCGGCGACATTTTCATGTACTTGAACCTAACATTTTACTCTATTCGTCGCTGTTGACGTACAATTTAGAATCTGCAGTTTTTCGCATTGCCTTTTCGGTAGTCGCCCTTTGTCAACTTGATCTTATTTCAGTCGTCAACTTAGTTTCAATTTTTAAACTTGCCTATCGGACTAGCTTAGTCTTAGATCATGATGTGACCTTTGAAAACTTGTAGTCGTTAACAGAATGCTCACAATCATTACCGGGTAAATATGAAAGCCAGCTATAGCTACCGTGTTTGTGCTTGTGTATCAAACATAAGGCATAACCTTATTGTGCGAGGACTGTTTGAATACTGAGGGCGCTGTAACAAATTCTGTTACAAGATCTCTAATTGGTAATGCCCTTTTTCAAATGCAAAAACACGATTAGCGTGAGTACAACATAGACGTAAATGTTTCCTCATCATGTAGATATTTTCTGAGTCATCAAAAAATACCTAGGATACTCCAGTAGTAATGTCTGATTTTTTTGTTCACAGATACACAGTGTATCCAAGGAATTCAACGACGCCCTGTGTCAAAACTGTGTATCCAAGAATTCAACGACGCCTTGTGTTAAAAGTACATAGAATCAACCAAATAATAAAATACTGCTTGCTTTTATTAATTTAAACAACAAATGTTTTGTTTCTAAATTATGTAAAATTGCGTCAATATGCAATAAAAGTGAAAGTCAAAATGGGCGTTTGTCGACCAAGTTTCGTGTACCGACGAAAAAGATGGATGTCTGACTTTTTTATAATTAAAAATTACTTTTTTGGTCAAAGGCAACCCATTTGATTTCCTTGGGAGTGGAGAAGTTTCGAAAAAAAATTGTTGGCAAATGAAGGAGAAACAACTTACCCTGTACTGCCTTGAAAAAATCATACAATAGGAAAAAATGCTGTCACTGTAAAGGGAAAAAAATGGTACTTTACCAATTTCCTCCTACCTCAGAAATCAAATGGTTCTCTCCTGAACAGAGCTGATGTATACTGATATAATGAGTTAGCAATTTTTTGTGTAATGTACTACCGTGTTTGTCCCCTTTTTAGGTTAAAACTTGCGTGAATTGAATATTTCATCAGTACGTTAACATTAACGTCAGCTTTATTTAAAGTGTTTACGCCCAAGATTATCTAGGAATCGGCATTTTCATACAGAGACCATTTTTCATGTTTGTCATCATGTTTGCGGAGTTATTTCTGGACACGGCACGCATGGGAATACGGCAGGCTGTCACAAATGTGAGTCCGCGGAAATTACAGATATCGACGTAGATACGGCAGAGACACGCCAACTGATAAATGATGATAAACCTGTCGATTACAAAATTTGGCCGGATTCTTGAGGTCATAGCATGCAAAACACACAAAGTTAAAGCCTCCCCGACAACCACACCTATTTTCGGAACACATTACCGGAGTCTGTCGCTGGAATGGTACAGTGATACTGTCAGGATGCTTTACCTACACAGAAGTTGAAAGGTTAAGTCACGCCCAGAGAATGAATATATATATATATATATATATATATATATATATATATATATATATATATATATATATATATATATATATATATATATATATATATATATATAGATTTATGTTTGATTTGGAGTATACCGATTATTGGAAAGTTTTGGAACTTTCTAACATCACAAATACGGCATTCTTATCCTGCGATAATCTCGCGATAATTCATCTATCTGTGCCTTAATCTCGCGATAATTCAATTGAGAGACATGTGTTTGAAATGGACTCGCAATACAGTGTCGCCTGCACGGAAGGCCCTGCCAACTTGCATCTACAATTAATTACTGACCGAGGAAAGGGCATGGATATCGCCCTCAGCGTTAGTCGGCAGGTTGCAAGGTTCGTTAGCAATTATTCAACCCGTCCTGGTTTAAATATGCTACTGCATTCACACTTTTCCGTGCGACCGGAAATACAGCTGCGTGTGTCGCATATAGCCTGTAGACACATGCTGATGTTTGTTAAACCATATCTCTAGGGCTACGGAAAAATCTTGTGATATGGTGCTCCTGATGCGATAAAATTGGAATCTGCAAGGTTAGTTCGACTGTCACGTGATATGAAGCCGTGCCACCGGTCACGTCTCACAATTCAAAATAAAACACGGTTAGCAACAGTACCCCACTGAACATTGCTCAGTTTATTCTATTTTAAAAGAATGATGTCTCATGATGATGACGATAGTATTTTGATCGCATGGTCATACTTCTCATCAGTATACCGACGGGGGGGGGGAGAGAGAGAGAGAGAGAGAGAGAGAGAGAGAGAGAGAGAGAGAGAGAGAGAGAGAGAGATTCATTTGAAAATTAAAGTATTTGTTCAAACTTATTATTTACGTCAAGCTTCAAGGAGCAGTTGCACCAATCGTGGTAGAGCTTGACAACGAATCAAATACTAGTCCAATCACAATATCGGCCCAACACCTTCCCAAAAGTGGTCTAACCAGCTATGAACTGAAAATGCCCACGTGTTTCATTATATATTGCAGTTATGCAAACTGAACCCTTGCCACATTTCTGCAACTTCATTGAAAGTGTTATGATCAACATAACGAATAATATTCACCACAGATTAATTCTAAATCCAAATATATATCCCCAATCAGGAAAGTTCATTAAAATATGCAAATAAGGAATTGATTGAAATGTTCTCATTAAATATGCAAATTAGGAATAGGCTGAAGTAAAAATGTTAAATGACTTTTAATAATCTCGTATCATAGTATCTTAATGTACAAAACAATTTGTCAGCTTTGGTCTGGTCAAGACAGGTAAATATCCTTAATTAGGAAAGTTCATTAAATTTGCAAATAAGGTATTGGCTAAAGTAAACCAGATATGAACTGAAAATGCTCACGTGTTTCATTATATATTGCATTTATGTGCAAGTTTGAACCTTTGCTACATGCTTTGCTACATTTAAAGAGTTATGATCAACACAATGAATTTCACCACAGATCAAATCTAAAGGTCATTAAGTATTCAAATATGTAATTAGCTGAAATAAAAATAATTAATTTCTTTGAGTACTGTCATTGTATCACAATATAGCATGTGTAATTACCTTTGGTCAAGTCCTTCAAGCTCTATATGCCAAACCGTGAAAGCTTGTTAGCTATTTATGCAAATTATGAATTAGCTGACATGAAAATGCAAAATGACTTTCAATACTGTTATAACCTGGTATAATGATCAATGTACACAGCATGTTTCGCCAAATTTTATCAAGTAAATGCCAGTATATATCCCTAATTTGGAAGGTTCATTAAATATGCATATTGGGAATTGGCTGAAAAAAATGTCAAATGACTTTCAATAATCTTATATCATAGTATCTTTAATGTACATAGCAAGTTTTGCCAACTTTGGTCAAGTCAAAACAGATAAATATCGCTAATAAATGCGGGATATCGGACCGCAGGCGGGCGAAGATTGCATTATAAGCGCGCCAACCCAAACTCACTGCATGGACATCACATTTACGAAATCGAAGTCCAAAGTCAACTACGTCATTGTTAGAATAAGAGAGGTTTTCCATCACACGGGAGCATACCACAACAAATTTTGCACAGATGGCGTTGCACTGGCATTGAAAAAGGGTGCATGGGAGCATGGGAACGCGGGCAGTTTCCCTCGCTATGGGTAGGAAATGCATTGAGCAAGACACACTTCCGGGTTCGCAAAAAAACGAGGATCCCATTTACGGGGCGCTCAAATATAAGTATTTGCTGTGATACATAGCAGAGGCGTATATGTTTGTGATGCTGAGAATAACATCAGTAAATAAATGACGGGTTTTAAAAGTTGACGTTTTTTGCGATGAAACAGACTTCTGAAGGTAGCTCGCTTGGGGAACACGTCATCCCGGCCGCTGTCCGCTTTGACCCCAGTAATTCACACTGGTTTTGGTCGGCCCCAGGTACCCAAGTCACTTCGACCCCGTCACACTTTTGCCTACATGTCCACGGAGACGATTCAACATATTCCACAACAAAGCCAAGACAAAAATTGAAATATCAATAAAATGGCTTCACAAAGGCTGAAATACACGATACTCGATGAAGTATGAAGTTTATGAAATGAAATCAAAATTGACAACACAAGTGTTTGTCTCGGGTAATACCACTTGAGGTTGAACTATTCTACAGACTGTTTTTTCCATACAGTGCAGTATTTGTCAGTGACAAATTAATCTTTGCAATACATTTTTTTGCGATGAGCTGGAAATTTGATTAATATCGAGTTAATGTACATAAATATTCCGTTATTTACTGGGACACGTTTATTTTCTCGATCCGCTATCTGCGGACTACGTGCTGAAGTACATTGACTGTTCATGTCAACGATCGTTTCTCCCTCTGCAGAGTTTCTGTATCCCGTTCAACAATGCTGTACCTCGATCACACGATAGTGACGCTATGTAGCTGTGCAGTATTGAATCATAAAATGGCCACCTCGTCTAACAGTAACACGTATTGTCGGGATTATCGTACGGAAAAAAGACTGCAAAAGTAAGACTTATGAATCTTCATCAGAATTGAACACATCATGATTGTACACGAGTATCAACCGTGAATGCACGTTGAGCTCGGCAGTTACACAAGCATGGTACGCTACATGCGTAGCCCTACGAGTATGGCGACAGTGTCCGGCTTTGGCTACGCCGGGGGCTACGCCGCCTGCCGGAGGTGGGAGGCGGCGTAGCCAAAGCCGGACACTCTCGCCATACTCGTAGGGCTAGCTACATGCACTGCCGCGATGCCGATCGTATGCATTCCAAGGCCTATCCCGGAATTTGTTTCACAAACAACCTCAAAGGAGAGCAAACATACTTCTATGGACAATGACGAATACGTTTCTTGGCGAAGCAAAATCAAAACAGTGCAGAAGTACATGAAGTAGGTCATGGCCTTGGACTCTGTGCACGAACCTGATTGGACACTTCAATACCTTTGACCCAAAGTAATATTATTCATCAGCACTTCCATGCCATGAGGCTAGGTAGAGAACGTATTAGCCCTGCGTACGATGCTGTGTGTTCCGCTACAGCTAATAATAGCCCCGCTCACCACAGCCCTGCAAAGACCCGTACGTAGAGTTGGTGACTTCAAATCCATTTTTGGACTTGACGTAAAAAGCCAAATTACTGCCGAAATTCAGCGTTCTTGGGCCAAGTCGTATCCCTGCCTACCTCAGCTACTCGATCGCTTCCAAAATGCCAGTCTTTTATTCTTTTTCGTAAATAACCGTCGATGTCGGCAACTCTCTCGCTAGCCCTGCGTACGTACGCAGTGTACGCTGTGTTAGGAACGCACACAGGGAATGCACAGCGTACACTGCGTACGTACGCAGGGCTACCGAGAGAGTTGCCGACATCGACGGTTATTTACGAAAAAAGAATAAAAGACTGGCATTTTTGGAAGCGATCGAGTAGCTGAGGTAGGCAGGGATATGACTTGGGCCCAAGAACGCTGAATTTCGGCAGTAATTTGGCTTTTTACGTCAAGTCCAAAAATGGATTTGAAGTCACCAACTCTACGTACGGGCCTTTGCAGGCTGTGGTGAGCGGGGCTATTAGCTGTAGCGGAACACACAGCATCGTACGCAGGGCTAAGAACGTATGTACTCATTTCTGGCGATCGAGCAGCGAGGGAAACAATCAATTACCAAGGATAAAGCTAATTTGCTAAACGATATTTTATCTTGAATAGTGAGTTGAATGAGTAATAAAATATCATATTTTTAATGTTCAATACGAGGTTGAAACACGGAGGGACCGTGGTTGAAACCAGAGCTATCCAGCTGCAGCTGTAGCCAACCTGGACAAGCACATTTCACAGCGCCCTCAAACAGTCGATTGTTTTCACTTGTCATACGCGGCGTAACAGAAAAATTAAAACTTTCATAACTTCATTAATATCCAAGCCACGCCCACCAAAACCTTTTCAGTTCTAGCCATTTGAATTCTGAAGATGTCTACCAAATTTGACTGAAATACGTTCAGCCGTTTTTGAGAAAATGGACCAACAGACAGACAGACACACAGACAGACAGACATCGCTGCGACATATGCCCACGTGTTCACACGTGGGCAAAAAATATGACGAATCTCGTGTGCACGGTTCTACCAAATGATCCCATCCCCGGCAGGTTGTCTACGCTATCTCAGCACATTTATTCTGTAATCGTCAACAATGTCGCAGTTTTCGACAAACACAAAGTTTCGAAGAGGCTGGAGATCGTTCATTGTACAATTTTGTGCACTTATCAATGTCCATGCAACTCAGCTCCATTCCGTGTAGACTGAAATATCCGTCGCTAAAGGACGCCCCCTCCTCTTTGGGGGAGCGTAGACAGCGCCCGGCCCTCGAGCGACATATCTTCCAGTCTACTTTCCGTGACGCCAGAGTGCAGGATTCCAATCACTGCATAAAACCACGGTCCCTCTTTTGTGGAGGGACCGTGATGAAACGACGAGTTTAAGGTAGTATGCACCTCGAAAGTTAAATACTTAACTTTTGCCCAAACTTTCCTAAATAAGTATTTCGACCATCCTCTTTCAAAATCAATGATTAAAAATTGCGGTTCACCGTGCAAGTTTAGTACTAGAGAAACAAGTTACCCAAGATTTACCGATACTTGAAATTCAAAATGGCCGCCATCTATCTGTTAACTCTATGGCTATGTAAAAATAAAATTTTTGATTTTCAAACAACCAAGACGGTGAAAGTTTTCTTTGTCCAAGGACTTCAAAATGAGCCCCCACAAGTGGTAGATCAGAAAAGAATTGGAAAAGTTTGAGAAATAAAAGTACCGGTTACGTGGTGGTCACATGCATTTCCTATCATAAACCGTTACGTAACGGTGTATTATAACCGTAACAAACACGCGTGTGTTACAAGACCAACAATACGAGCATGTTTATATGCCGCGCAACCATCACTTTTCGCTCTCAAAATTCGTGGCTTATTAGCGATATATACGTTGCATAGCCGACGCATATCTGTCTCGGGTGTATTCTGTATTTGTCCTGGCTGTACTGTTGGGGAATTGATTTATGATGCTAATCTGTCTTTGACGCCCATGGAGATACATGTACCTGCATACCACTATGGTATGACGTAATGTCCTTGACCTTTCGGTTCAGCCGATGTATAATTGTTGTATTTTCGGACAAACTCGTTCACTTTATGACACGCTCCTTTCTATTTTAAAACACTAACGAATCATTTTCATGTAACGGATGTTTTCTGCATTCACTTCAACAGTAGGGTTCTCAGCATCTCTATTTCTCACCAGAATCTTTCTCCGACGATGTTAGACGTGCTTGCGAACAAGAATGAACTCGGTAGTGGCATGGAGATAGTACTTTTACTTTATCACGGTCGATTTTATGTGTTATGTAACTACCTTTTCAAATAAAGTAAATAAACCAATAACAATTACTAATTTATAATGTTAATCTGAGAATTCAGAGGTACACATCTACCTCTATGGTCGTCAAAGACAATCGAATTCTCAGAGCGCTCCCTAGTACCTCCGTTCATGGTCCATGGTTCATGGTGAAATTTATGGCAACTGCACCTTTCTCATCTATTTCATAACTGCGAACACATAAGTTCAACAGCTGAAGATCTTTTCTCATACTTTTTCCTTCTTTTCAACCAAAACGACTATCCGGTGGTCTGAGTTTTAAAATGATAGGTAGAGATTGGAACATGCCCAGATAAGCCTCCTAGTTGTTTGGAATTTCTGGTATTTACTCTGCTCAAAAAAATCTTTCGCGTTCACCCTCCATGGTCACGACGACTGCCAAGCTATACACCCCAACATAAATGCTGCAGTCTGCCGAGATTTATTCGTTCAATTTACTCAGTTACTTTGTCATTCAGTGGACTTAGGGAAGTCCGACGAATTATTCTTCGTGTGTTTCTTTAGCTTCCAACATTTGAGGTTACCGTTAGTCATTTGAAGTTAAGCTTATTGTTTGTCATTCTCCGAAATGTAAGCATAAACACTCTCGCTCCAGGGTCTATGATGTAAGCTAGTTACTTTACGGGCTTTTCAAAGCCTATTAAAAACTCAATGGATGTATTCACATGGTGATAAATTTCTATATAGTTTTTTTTCTCCTGTTTCCGTATACCTAGCGTACATTGTCAAATAAATTCATAAATTGCCGGGAAAAAATCGTTACATAGGTATAAGTCCGCTAATATTGCATAAAATTATGGCTTCCAGGGAAAGTTTATTGGTATAGCTTGTCACATATTGGCACACGTTCTCAATCGCAGTGAGAGTGTCAATCAGTAAACATCAGCAGTGTCTACTGCTAAATATTCAGTGTGGTTGCATTTATTTGTGCATATGCATTCTTCCACTCTACTGTCTATGAGTTGTCGGAAAAAAATTCGGCCGGGTTTTGCCCTGTATCATCACACGTACCAAATGGCCTTACACATGTAATGTAGTATTGAACTGAATGTATATGTGGGTGGAGGGACGGTGTTCCAACGGAAATGACGCAGGAACTCATTGCATAACGTCATATTGTCAACAGACAACACCATCACGCTGTTGTAGGTCACGCGTGGTTGTAGGTATGGGGTTCCTCCACAAAAGGAAGTATGGTACCATTATATTCATACAATATAGTCCTGTATCAACACAAGATATCAGTATGCAACTGTGAATACATTTTTTCAACATATGTATTGTTCGTGGTTACAAAAATTCGCTTCAATCTATAGCATCACAGTGGTACTAGTGATAGTAGCATGGAGTTCATCGAAATTTTGAACAGTCGGTCCCAAAATCTCGCTTACTATACATTTCCTCGAGAGAGGACGAGATTTTCAAGGCTGCTATCTCGTCGCAAGAACCACTAATACAATGGTTTAAAGGGAAATTATATTGCGCCGTAAAACAGTGGCGAAAACAATTTTTTATACTTCCTCTCTCTATGATCATGGACGTACCACATAGCCTTATGAGCTGCTAAAAGTTTATTTAGTAAGGGCGATAGGGCGCCCAACCCCACCACCCCCCCGCCCCGCGTTGGTGATCGGTAGAACCAATTAAAGAATGTGATTAGGGAGGGCAATTAACAAATACGGACTGTTGTGTTTGATACACTATACAGAGATAGCGATGGTGAAGTAATAGGCACACACACGACACAGGTAAGGCTTGTGAAAACAAGTTTAATACATTACATTTATTTATCACATTCATAACTTCTAGACTAATAATGCCTGCACTACCCTGTGGTTCACTTCGGCAGTTCATGGACACATCCGGTTTACGCATGCGGCCGTGCTTTCATGCAATGAATACGCTTACGTAACTCTCTGTTTGAATAATATTTTAATATGGAGGGTATAACCTCTAAATGGACATTGATTTGCTGGTATCACTGGGCGTAGTTTGTCCAATATATTTGAAATCTCTGTCGTTTCTGCCGCCACTGTATTGGGTGCCAGTGATACCGCTCTGTGAAGGAATGCAAATGGTCTTTTCGTAAGGTAGGTGGCGACAATCACTGGATTGGGTCATGGACGTAAAAAAGACTCTTTTATGTCCATGATAGGGTAAAATTTGAAGAACAGGCTTAACAAGGAAATATCTGAAGGCATGGTTCAGGCGTTAGATTGTCTCTCCACGAAATTTACTAACTAGATTACAATTTCAATGGAAAACGAAAGGCTATGACATCTTCATAATCTTCTTACAGACTAGAACAAACTCCATCTCTGGGATCGATTCCCCTACCTTTAATTACTCTTTAAAAAAGCAATATTACTTACAACCGCCAATATATGTTGTCAACCTTTCTACTAGTATTAGACCGGTGAGTATTCGTTTTATTTTTGACTTGGAAAGAAAGCATTAGCTGTGTCGTCTGCAATTTGTGGCCAGGCCATATCGAAAAGGACTGCTCTACAATCAGATGGTTAGTTTCCAGCTTTTTAGAGGTAAAATATTCCATCGACTAAGGTTGCTTTACAATAACGATTGTTTTGATTTATACTGTGTTTGCCTGTCCGCCATCTTGCAATACAGTACTTTCTCACAACCATGGTAGTCGGGCAAGAATGTTCATAAAGAGCGGACGAAATTATCTTCAAGCTCCATTAGGTGTTGTACTTGATGTATTTTCCAATACCTACGATTCGCTGTGAAGTATAGTGACGAGTTTTACCGTAAAATTACGACAAAATATCTGCTGTTCAACTTATCAATACAACCTCTATCCGGGCAACATTCCATGTTGTTGTTGATAACTGCTCTTTAAGCCTGGAGTGGAATTCATTTTTCAACATAAACAGTATGTTGTGGCCAATGGGCTTTATGGAGCCGTCATTATTTATGGCCCGGGAGGGGGGGGGTCGGAGGAATTTCATTGGAAACTTTAAAGTTTCCACTAAACCCCCGCCCAACCATGATGAATTTGTCACCCCTTCTGTTCTCTAACACAGAAATTTTGACTGCCCCCCCCCCAACTTAGAAAATAAATATCAATACATGTGTTTTTAAAATTTACAAATACAGCAATAGTAAAGATCTTTCAAATCCTGGTGTACCTAGAAAGATTATCATCACTTTCTTCATGACAGTTGACAAAGGTGAAACCAACAAGATGAAATTCAAAAACTAAAACCCGTATCCAACCATATAGTATTGTTTAATTTGAATGGGTATCATAACAGGGTTTTCACCAGGATATCTGACAGGGAAGAATTTGAAAGTATAGGGGAGAAAATGCATGAAGCTAATGGGGGAGTGGCAGAGGGGGTTCCCCTCTCTTGCGTGAACAAATTTTGAGAAATTGATGTGTGCAATAGTTCAGTGTGGTGCAATCTGAGAGGTGTTTTCAATTTGTTTTTACTCAGTAAAACTGTTAGAAAAACGAAATAGGACACCCGAAGGGGGAGAGCACGAGAGGGGGGTCTCCCGCCGCACCGAAAATTTTGAGAAACTGATGTGTGCAAGGGTATAATCTGAGAGGTGTTTCAATTTATATTGCATCAGGTAAAACTGTTTGAAAATGACATTAAACGCTGATATATTTATTACGTATTGCATGATCAGTGTTTGAGTCACAATATTCAACAACCAACCAAACAATGACAATATATTGCGTACCTGGTAAAAAATATTCCTCACTTTGCGTGAGATTGCAGATCAAAGAATATGCAGGAATGGAAAATCTGCGATTTTATTGTGTCATTTGTAAAATCTTACATTTCTGTAAACGATATTAAGGGACAGACAGATAGAGTCAGTATGTTTCTTTTATCCGTTCATTATTTGTTTGCAACTTTGAGAAATGACCTCGCAGGCTATGCAATGCTATGCAATGAAAAGCCTGATAATAAAGTATGGTCAAAGTCAAAATTGAGCTGAAGTCAATTAAAGTATATTCTTCTGTGATCATTAAGGATGAATTCACAACAGTTCACTTTTGTCCTATATCATGTGCACTAAATGATGGTATCTGCTGACTGCATTTCTCCATGAACTCCTCTTTATATATTCAACAATTATAAGATTAAAGTATACTTTATCAGATATTCATTTGTATGCATAGAATGCATTTTATGCACTTTATTCATATAGAGTATCAAAACTTATTTTTGTAATATTGTGTTTATCAAGATATTGCTAAGACGTGTGTCAAAGCGGACGGAGAAATAAACAAGACAAAGAAAACAAAAATTTACATTTGGCTGAAAGAAGCAGTGAAATCTCTATTGCTTGGGTATTTTTGGACTATGTCATTTTATTACACAAAAGAATTAGTTCGTTATCATGGCAGTACAATGTTTTGTATACTTTGTAGAATTAGCTTTCTTTACACGTTCTCCCCAAATATGGGACCCTATACTGAGTATAGATGTTTCTCATACTTGATCAGGCAAGTATACCATTTTTTATCAAGAAATACTGAAAAATTACTCATTCAGTAAATATAGTCAATATACTTGGCATACATACTTATCAAACTGTATCAGGTTTTGTTATAAAATTGGACCATTTTATATTCTATTGTGTTTTACAGATTTTTGTACTATTTGTGTATCATTTCGTGACTTCACTAAATGCATCTGTACATTTCCCAAATATTGAGTAGCCTCCTTCTTCCTCTCCACATTTTGAGCACCCCCCTTGTAGCTTTCCCTTTTTTGAGTGACCCCTCAGATTCTTCCGAACCCCCGGCCGTAAATAATGATGACACCCTAATTTCGATATATCTCAGGTGCAAGAATTAAGAAATAATACGTTTTTATTAAGGAGAAAAAATGAATCTGTATCAAAATATACAGCAATTGTACCGGAACGTTCGTGTCAGGAGCATCATCTCAGGAAAACGATGTTCAGATTCATGATGAAATCCACGTTTAATGCTTAAGTATCCAGTAAGACTTTTCTTACCACTTATTTGAGATTTAGAATTTGCGGCGTGGAGCTTGACAACGAATCAAATATTCATCGAATCACAACAACGTCAAACAATCCTAACAGTGGTCTCAGAATATTTCCTTCCCGAAAAATGATAAATTACTGAATCTCGTGTTCACGGTTCTACCAAAATGATCCCATCTTATTATTTGTTGTCCACGCTATCTCAGCACATTTATTCTGTAATGGAATCGTCAGCAATGTCGCAGTTTTCGACGAACAAAACGTTTCGAAGAGGATGAAGATCGTCCATTGTAGAATAGAATTTGTGTGCTTAGCAATGTCTTGAGAGTCTCAGTGTTCTCTTTTCTTTGACTCCATGGTGATAAGGAAATAACAACACAGAACCCTTCGGTGACGCCGGAGTGTAATTAATTCTCTGTGTTTGAAGATATTTTAAAATGGAGGGTATAACCTTTTAATGGTCATTAATTTGCTGGTATCACTGGGCGTGGCGTGTCCAATATATTTAAAAATCTGTCGTGTCGGCCGCCACTGTATGGGGTGCCATTGATACCGCTCTGTCAAGGGATGCAAACGATATTTTCGTGAGGTAGGTGGCGACAATCACTTGATTTTGCGCAATTGAAGAATTGGCCAAACAAGAAAATATCTCTAATTACTAGGATCCATTTTCAAAAAAACATTACTTAAAATCGCCTATATGTTGTCAAGCTTTCTATTAGTATTCGACCGGTGAGTATTCATTTTATTTTTGACTTGGAAAGAAAACATTAGCTGTGTCGTCTGCACTTTGTTGTCAGGCTGTCTCGCCATTTTCAGAAGCAATATTATTGTTTACGTCGACCACGTTCAAAAGGTCTGCTCTACAATCAGATCATTAGCTTCCAGTTTTTTAGAGGTAATACATCCCATTGATAAAGGGGACATCACAGGAGCGATTGTTTTGTCCGCCATCTGCAATACACTGTTTTCGCACAATCATGACAGTAAGGCAAGAATGTCCATAAAGTGAGGACGAAATTTCATGATGACATAGCTTATGTCTTCAAGCTCCATTAGATGTTGTACTTGCTATATTTTTTCAATACTTACGATTCGCTGAGAAGTATAGTCACGTGTTCTTTTGCAAAATTACGACCAAATATGCAGTTCAACACACCAATACAGCCTATATCCGTGCAACCATTCAGTGTTGTTGTTGATGAATGCTCTGTAGTCCGGAATAGAATTCATTTTTCGACGATAAAAATCGAATATTATACACAATTGGTCGTGGACATGGCCCATGGATTTTATTTCGATATATCTAGGGGGCTAAGGATCAAGAAATTATGTGTTTGTAGTGAGGAGGAAAAATGGAACTGTCAAATATACAGCTATTGTACCGGAACGTTAGTGTCATCGTCCTCAGCAAAACAATGTTCAGATTCTTGATGAAATCCTAGTATCATGCTCGATAGATAACTTTTTATTAACACCTATTTGTGATTCAGAATAAATTTTGGGCGTGGAGAAACTTTCTCAGGCTATGTGAAATCTCTTTGGGAATGATCTGTGTGGTGACGTGTATTTTCGCTTCGATATCGCGTGTTGCACAAAAAACACGGTTCTCTCTCAGCCATAGTAAACTATTTTTGTATATTTACAAACCTTGCAACCTAAACAAAATTAATCATTGATTCTTTAATTCCAGTTAATTATACTCACTATGGTGGCGCTTATGCGGTTACAATCAAGAGCGATAGTAATTCTAGGAGCTGTTTTCATTTCCTACGTCGGACTGACATTTGAGGCGCCCTCTGCCGAGAAAGACCTCGACGACACAGAGTCCTTCCCGAAACGATATGTTGTTGTTTTAAAGGTAAGAATTCATAATTTGAAAACTGAATGTGCATATTTCAATGGTAACGCAAACTAAGCTGTATGCGTGCTTTATTGTTCCCACACAAAGGCAGGATATCTCTGCTTGGATGTGTGGGCATTATTTTTCAACGTTGACCTTTGTGACGCATAGAACAAAGATCACACTTTCTAAAGTACCAGCAAATAATACGTCCAATTATGTATCATCACGCAAGCAAAAGAACTAGCTATTGATGACGTAGTCTTCGTGTGATTTCAACACAGACATCGCTGAGCAAAATATACCCGCCTTAAATCTAGCTGTCTCCCTTCTTTCACGCCTTATTCAGTCCAACATCACTTGTCGATGTCAAAGGTTTTGAGAAAGCTGAACAACATCTACAGCAAGTTTATTCGGGTCACCATATTACAATCACATGATTGACCTACATGGCAAAATAATGCAGGGTACTCGCCAGGACTAATAAAATCATGTTAACCTGTACTATATGAGGTCGTGGCTCTCCGGGATCCCTAACACAGTCTATATTTAAGCAAATATGACATCAACTTAGCCCAATTTGCTTCCGACTAAGTTGTGCTTTGATTTGGGTGAAAATGTTGTTTTCTTACCAAACAGAAGGAACATGAACGCGCCACAGTGGATCACATCGTCGACAAAATACCTACAGAAAGAATAACAGACACTAGAAAATTTGAGAAACTTTTTGTGGGATTCTCTGCCACGATAGCCGACGACGAAACGCTACAGATGGTAAGTCCCGCCAAAATATGAAGTACTACATAGTGGGGAAGTCGCATATTTATACTTCTTTTGATGCGTAATTTACCTTGGACTGAAGATAAGGAAGAAAATCCAAAATATCATTTTTACAAATAGTTCAAAACATAATAACGATAAAACAAGTCTTCAAGTTAGATAGAAGGCGGGAACAAAATGTAGTATGCGCAGATGTTTATTCGCTGAATTTTATTCCAGTCGGTACACAGTTCCCGATACCAATATTCTTGAAATATGTTAAACAAGAATCTCTATAGTTTCTTTATTCGTCACGCACAAAAAGAAACATTGCCATCAGAAACTAGGACTAGTATGCGTCCATGAAAGACGCAGTGTCATCACGCTGTCAATAGGTTTTGACACACAGACAGCAAGCTGGATCTTTTTAACCGCAGAGTTTCACGGGTTATTGACGACAATTTTACCGGGTATCAAGAACAGCCGTTCGCAAACTATTTAAACGGGAGGAATAACAATATGCTGGTCTTATCTATGCAACTCTATGTCAAGAAATACTCGTGTCAACAGTACTAATATGATCGATAGGTTGACAAAAAATCGCAACGTTCAGATTTAATTCACCTTTACAGACCCATCCTTGCAAGACCCTAGTAAGATCTACAACATTTACTTGTCGATTTTTCTCTCTCCTTCAGATTAAGGAATATGAAGAAGTAGACTTCATTGATGTTGACAGGCCGATCCGTGCAAGCACCGTCGGAAGTTGGGGATTAGACCGGGTTGATCAAAGAAACCTGCCACTAGATGGCGTGTTTCAACCATCAGGTCCGTCAGTTGTACCTATATATATATATTATATTATATATATATATATATATATATATATATATATATATATATATATATATATATATATATATATTATATATATATATATAAGAAACTGTAGGAATTCAGGTGATCCCCAGTGGAGCGTGGAATGGGGTGAAGATAGAAGAAACTTGGGTTGAAACACACTACCACACCTGGTTGTTAGATACGTTTGGAACCTAACAACCAGGTGTGGTAGTGTGTTTCAACCCAAGTTTCATATATATATATATATATATATATATATATATATATATATATATATATATATATATATATATATATATATATATATATATATATTATAGTTTAAAGTTTAAAACAACAGTCGTAAGAGAGTTTTCCCTCACTTGAATTTACGATCCAGAAATAATCATGATAAGAAATTGCTGTTTGTGTTCTAATATTTCTAATCATTTTTCTCACGTTTTCGAGTTTAAATCATTTTCTCGTGCGTCATTTACATCAAATTGTTAGTGACTTTAAACTTGTACGTGTCTTGTATCCGTCACAAAGAACTTCAATCAAAGTAGGCCCTCTGTACAATATCGTATACTATATTACAGCTTTGTCAATATCAGTGAATTTTGTGACGTCGAAGGTGTTTTCATGACGGCTGTTATAGTCTTCGCCTGGAGGTCAGTAATTGTTTACATTTCAAGCAAACTATCGACATTTTAAAGCTTACATCCCAGTCGCCTAGTGAGGCAGTGAGCCGCGATACATTCTGCTGTATGGATCCCTGAATCTATTTTTTCTTGTCACGATAGGAGATGGCACAGGTGTCAATGTTTATGTGTTTGACACTGGTATTCGATATGACCACGTTGACTTCAATGGCAGGGCGAAACCGTTCTTTGACGTCTATGATGAACCGGTATGTATAGTATTGCTGTCTGCCATTTGTTTTTCTGTGTTAAATCATGTAGATATGATTAGTACCTGTATGTATGTATGTATGTATGTATGTATGTATGTATGTATGTATGTATGTATCTTTGTATTGTATCATGTTCGCTCTGACCTATTGTCGATAAAATTGTGCGTTTTTCCATGAAATTGTCACTGTAATTTTAAAAGTCGTTTTTGGTACGTTGATGGTAACAGCGAATATTTAACTCTTCGCAATAGGCAGAATATGGTGACTGCAATGGGCACGGTACACACGTAAGTGGAACTATCGGTGGACGGATGTTTGGAGTTGCCAAGAATGTAGCATTATGGTCCGTCAGAGTACTTAATTGTAAGGGCACTGGTCGTATGTCTAGCATTTTAGCAGGTATGGTATAAACAAAACTAACCTTGTTGACTTAGTTAGAGTGTGTCAACGTACACCGGTGTTCTATAGTAAACTGAACGAGACCTGACTCCTTAGACTATAATAGATCTGCAGGGCTATTGCCCTCTAAGTTAATGGCGAATTGTAATACTGTTGTCCCATAGCAAACAATACAACACGGGAAGAAATTAGCCCTCTTTGCGGTTAATGCCATTAGCTGAAAGAGTGCCAAATGCATTAATATAGATAATCACTTTTTTCGTCGTTGCTGAGTATTTGCAGAAGACATTTCACAGAGGCCTGGCTGGCAAGGAACGGCCATGGGATCAAAGGTGGTTCCATCCTATGCAAATCTTTACAAAAGTTCATTAAATATGCAAATTGGCAGATAATTGACATGACACTTACAGTATCATCATAATGTTCTGAGATTGTCATCTCTGAAAAGTTTCATGAAATTTTGTGCAGTATTTCTTGATATATGTCGACACTGTCATTACTGTCTCCATAGGAAACCATTATATGAAAAAAAGATATTTCATAACTTCATTAATATGCAAGCCACACCAACCAAATTCTAATCAGTTCTTGCAATTTGCATATGGTACCTGTCTACAAACCTGACTTAAATCCGTTCAGGCGTTTTTGAGTTATCATGTAAACAGACACACTCATACACACGGACAGACAGACAGAAGACATCGCTAGGACATTAACACGTGCTGGCAAACTGCACCACTATGAAGGGTCTATCCTGGACAGATTCGTAGAAATGTGTCAGAACTTTCCCTCATTCAATCTTGCTTCATCATCATCATGTTGTTTTTGTGAGTTATATTTATAACACTTGATCAGTTTATAAATGATCAATTCATTAAAATCTAAGTTTGTGACAATGACTTTCTGTTGGCATGTCCTGTCATAAAAAACCCAAAAAACTGAGTGATGGTAGTAGAATCCACAAGTAGGAATCGAACCTACCAATTTTCAAAACTCATCCTGAAACTTCTCACTCATTTTACAGGTTTTGCTCTGAATTCTACATAAGAATACCGTATTTTGTGAGAGATATGCATTAAAAAGTGAAACTTTGTATTTCGTTTTTCTGAGATGTCCTGATATACATAAATTCAGCTGAAAATAGAGGCAGTAAATCGATGAATGGGTTTTATCGAACTTGATAGCCAGCAACTCAAAGTGTTCTTGGTGTTAAAAAATAGATTCATATTTCTAATTGAGATTAAAAGGTCAGTAAAGTGCTGTCTCTCAAGTGTCCGGGAACATTTTTGAATGGAAAACTGCAATTACGATATTCCACGTCATCGTTCGAAAGCATTTGAGCACCAACGGATGGAAGTTATCGGCCTGACTCCCAGCCTTCGATCGAATGAAATAGAAACGCGTACATCCCGAATGTACACGCGTACTGTAGGCCTACATGACCTATAAGCAAGGGTTTAGAATAGAAAATACTTTTGTGAAAAATGCAAAGACAACGGAATGATCGACTTTTAGTGATACATATGAGAATACCCTGTACAGTTTGTCTCACCGTTTTACAACTCAGTGGTCGTATGACAGCCGACTATATAGCGAAGGGAAGTAAGACATTATACGACGGCAGAACTATGCATATGTATCCAAGCCCCGGCTCAGCCTGGCCCGCGCGGCCCTTCGCTTGCTACGGCCCTGCTGAACATTTGACCTCAGCAGGTCACCGGGTCCTGCGTGATTGTCAAGTTAGCACGCAGAGCACGAAAACTGGCCGTCTATAAATTTCTACATTTCCGCTCGACTGACACTGTGGTTAGACCACGGCAGGGGGCTACACACCCATACATACACTCGTAACTTGTCGAGTTTTATTTGTTTTCATCGTAATTCTTTACTCAAACTGCGAAATAATGATCAACATAAAAATTTGTGATATATCTTAGACGTTAAATCAATTCAAATGTGCAAGTTTTAAACAATTTATTTGTTTTCCTTCGGCATCATAAAATCACAGATGCACATAGGGTAAGCAACGGGGGTCACGTATCGACGGCGTTCGAAAACGGTGTCGGACAGAATATGCACAAGCGTTATTGACCCACTCGACGGATCGACGAAAAATTTGGAAAAGTGCGAATTCTGCCAAAAATCGAACAAATTAGAGCATAAAAATATTATACAATTAATGACATAGTAATTTGAGATTACCAACTTCAATTTTGTTTTGCAAATTTCACTGTAATCAGCCATTTACCTATCTGTGGAAACGCAGCTACCTGTGGCGGGTATATGCGTCTATGCGGGTCACCAAAAGGTCAACCCCGCCACGGATAGCTTCGCTGCGTTTCCATCTGGTTCTGTTGTCTGGTTTGTTTACATATTACTCTGACCGGTTTGGCCCCTCTCTCTATTCACGTTCGAACGCTTGACGTTCTTATTAGCATATCAATAGAAGTCAGAGTCCGCAGCCGGAGTAAAAATCTTGAGTAGTCCGTGGAAAGTCTGCCAAAATATATATAAACGGACCAGATATTTTGTTAACAAAAGGATATAAGGAATGAGCAATAATCAGAGTTAAGGCAGGTATAGGTCTTTTATTGAATTAAGCTCACTTTGTTGTATTTTGCCGTTCACAAAACCATGCCTCGACTTCTACTAGTTGCGACAGAATATTCCACACAGCAGTCAAACGACAACGTTAACTATTGAATTATGCGATGAAGTAAAATTTTCTTCAGAAACACGTAGTTACCGGAATGAGTAGAATGTACGAGAAAACTGTCAAATACTGGCACATCAGTTTGTGTTATATTTTTCGTGGGTGTTTTAACCGCTTACCCGCCAACCTTTTGTTTGAATTTTGAGTGGACACAAAACAAAAAAATCACTAACTCTGGCCCAATGGCTCGGACATGTGTATGGTATTGTTAAAGGTATACTGTCACCTCTTCCAATTTTGCCACAGTTACCATGGAAAGAGAAAATCTAACCAATAACAGAAATTTAAGCGGGTGGCTGCTTTTAAAAATAGCGCCCTCACATGGGCATTTTTAATACCAAGGAACGCCCCTTTGACCATACACGGGCATATTTAGATTACAGGTGACTGTATACCTTCAAAGGTAGTTCGTACCCCAAAATGACAGACTTAAACTTTTGCTCAATCTTTTCTCATGCAAAATTTCAACCATATTCTTTCTAAATCAAGGGGACAATCGGGGATACCGTACGCCATGTACATTCTGGTCTTAGAAAAACAAATTATCGTATATTTACCGATATTTGAAAATCAAAATGGTTGCAATCCCTGTGCCATTTTTATGGAGCAAAATACGATACGCGATTTTCACAAAACAGAGTTGGTAGAAACTCTATTTACTCCATAAGCTGCAAAATGAGTCCCCACAAGTGGTAGGCCAAAAGAATATCGTAAAAGTTTGAGCGTCGGAATATCTGTCCCGAGGGGAATACCGAATTTGTAAATGGCCAGAAGCACAGAACAAAGAATTACGGTACCTTAAAGGGATACAGTCGTCGGAACTGCGCTAAAATGTCTATGGTCGTAAACACTGTATCCATGGTGATTGATGAAAGTTAAAAGATGTCTGTCATAATCTACATCGTGTAATTTAAATGTTGCAGCTGGAATGATGAGGTGCATCTAGATATTGTGCACGAAATACGTTATTTGTAAACAAGAAACTCGCACAGGTGCAGTTCCGACGACAGGTTTCCTTTAATCTGACCTAAAGGTTCTGACAATTATATTCTATCATTAAAGGAATGGAATATGTCGCTGTACACGGTCAGAAGCCCGCCATCTTGTCGATGTCTCTGGATGGAAAAACATCCACATTGACAAACGCGGCCGTCGACTACTTAGCTCTACGGGGCTTCACCACAGTAGTAGCTGCAGGTAACGACAACACCGACGCTTGTACGAAATCGCCGGCCGGAGCTGATGGTGTGAGTAATCAGTCTTGAGTTTTTACAAATGACTTTTCTGGAGAAGTGGCGTATAGGGCATCGAAGAAATGATCAACAGTCAATATAGTTGCCTACAAAAAGATTTGACCGTCATAGCTCATTAACCAATCTTGCTGATCAGATATTCTAGGTTGCGTCTATGCTCCCCACAATCATATAAAAAAGCAGCAGCAGACGTTGTTCATTGAAGGGAGCCTGCTTTAATTTTGAGGATGGAGGAGCGGGGAATTTTGAAGGACCAGTTGGTAGTAGGAATATCTTCCTCGATAAGATCGCTTTCTACAGACCTTTCTGTGGGAGTTTTATTCGTTATAGCACTGTAGATTCACTAAGGCTTTGCTTGTCTAAACCAGGGCATGTTTTAGCATCAATCATACTACACTCTTCGTAATAGAATATGTTGACTTAAGGTAAAATGCACCTCGGGGAAAGATATTCGGACTCTCAAATTTTACAATTCTTTTCTGATTTACCCCTTTTAGGTTCTTATTTTAAACCATTGGAGTAAGAGTAATAAAATATTTCACCATCCTAGATTATCGAAAATTTTATTTTTTCTCCATTGAGTTAACACAGAGATGGCGGCCATTTTGAATTTCAAATATCAGTCAATGTTAGGTAATTTGTCTCTCTAGTACCAAACTTTGCACGGTTATCCGTGCTATTTATTCTTGGTGAGGGAATGCTTTAACGTTTTATTGATGAAAGCTCGAGCACAAGCTTAATCTTTCTCTTTCGAGGCGAGTAATAATTAAGGCAGTGCTATATGCATTCCACATAGCCATATACCGGTAAGGGATGAAACTGTCAATTAAACTCCATCAACTGTAAATTTTAAGCATTTGCGTGGCGTTGTGAAACACTATACCTTGCACTGCCCACATGGTGACGTTGCAATGCTTAGTCAACTTGCCAATACATTTGTGTGGTTAATTTCCTGTTTTATTTGGTTTTGTTGAATTTAATCATATTCCGGACCAGTAGTCATTTGACAAACATGCCATCACATATGACGCGTTATATTTTGTTTAGAAATCCAATACTTTCCGTTTCAAAATTCATTTGCACCACGAAAAAGAAAATGCGTCTCATTCTAGAACAAAAAAAATGACAATATGGCCTTCTGGACACGTTTTCCTAAACCGTTAATAGCGTTACTTCAGTAGTTGATTGATTGATTGATCAATTTACCCATTCAGCCCAAAAAAGGTTGTTTATTGTAATCGCGAGCGTCATTCAGAACCTGCGCGCCATGGCTTTTTTGTACTCATCAGCACAGCTTGATATCCCTGCTTGCATGTCTAAACATGATAAAAAAGAAACGGAAGTATTAAGCAGCCAGTGATAAAAGGCAATATCTGTTGCATCAATAGAGCCAAACCAGCGTTGTTAGGAATAAAAAAGAAAGAAAGAAAAGACAACCGCGTCCCGCATCACTTGTCAAGGACCAGAAACATTTTTTTTGGCCTTATGTATCTACTTATTGTTAGTTTTTTATTTATTTATCCATTCATTTGCTTTATCAAAACAGGCTATAACAGTAGCATCGATTGGTAGAGACGACGAGAGATCGTGGTTTTCAAATTATGGAAGCTGCGTGGATATATTTGCTCCCGGTAGCCACATCAAAAGTGACTACTTCCTATCTCCAAGGTCTACGGCGATTTTAACAGGGACCTCTATGGCGGCACCACACGTTACAGGTACCGTAGCGAACCTAAGTTTGAAAACAGTGCACAATTTGAGCACCGATGAAAGAATCGGTGAATCCGACTGAAACATTTACAATGAGATATATCTGCCTAAAGACACGCAAACGCTTTCCGTGTGAGGGCATATTCCCTGTCGCCTTTTTGTCGCTGGCTGCAGATGCAGTGCGCATGCGCTGAGCTCACCAGAAGGCAGCGCAGCCTGCAGCGGCAGAAATGGGACACGGAACCAGACTACAACCACTCGCACTCCAAGCGTGCTGCATGGTCGCAAATCTCTTTACACATTTATCATTTCAGAATTACATTATAAACTCATCCCATCATTCTTTCGCGAAATTTGCATAATACTAATTATAATTGCATAAAAACAAAAGCTATTATAAAAAGCAGTGCTGCACACCATATATCTTGTGAAGTCGAATTACTTTTATAAGAAACGATGGACGTGTCAGATGCAGCCAAAACGATGCCGTTGTTCATGTAAAAATGTGTCTATGCGGGCAAATTTAATGATAATCAATGGGAGGGGAGAAAAAAGGTCAAATTTTACAGCGGGCAGGGAAGAAATTTCAGTTTTACAGTGGACAGAGGGAACATTTGTGGCAGTTGGTAACGAAAAATAGGTAGGGCTGGAATTTTGTCATTCAATAGAACATTAGGGAAAGAGTATGAACTGTTGCGGGGAGTAGGGAGTCAGCAGACCATGGACACTGGAAGGCAGTGGGCATTATAATTTGCTGGGGGGGGGGCATGCTTTTCGCATATCCCGGCGAGAGGGCTGTTAGGAATTACTTAACTTCCCCTCCAAATAATAAGGACAAGGTCAAAACTATGTAAAATCGGTATATCAGCTTGAGAAACATGTTTTGCGATGATATAGATTGATTGAATTTATCAGTTGGCTGCACCTGTTGTGTCTGCAGTACATGGTTTGTAATTTCTTACGATTTCCGGCATCTTTTTCCAGGTGTAGCAGCGATAAAACTTCAAGAGAACCCAACACTGTCGCCATCGCAGGTCAAAAAGGCTATAACGTGCACTTCAACGCCAGATCACGTGAAGGACGCCCAATCGGAAGCCAACTTTCTGTTGTACGACAGTCTATATTACGTCACTGCCATTCCGTCTTCAGAGAATATAGAGCTTTACTGTAGCGGATGAGCATTCAATAAAATACATCATATTATCATGAATGGATACAGCATTCATTGTCCTTAACGCAAGGTCTAGTTTATGACCAATTTACCGCTCTTTGTTGTCACGGCATATTAAAGTGCAATGCCGTTCTTTCTCGCTTTCGTTTCCGGAACAACTTTCTGATGCAATAATGACATTGTATGGCTCCCCGCTTTTCCATAATATCACGGCTCTTCCATATACTCTGAACACAAAAAGAGATTTGAACGTTCCACCCTTCCGTGCTCTCTCTCTCTCTCTCTCTCTCTCTCTCTCTCTCTCTCTCTCTCTCTCTCTCTCTCTCTCCACACACACGCACGCACATGCACAAAGTCACCTCTTCCTCGCAATCAGCGGCATAAGAATTACTTGGCCCACTTCACTGACAACAAAGTCATCTTTTCGGAGAATGCGAAATGTCGTGATAAGACATTCTCGTAATCTGTAACTACCACGTGTCTTTGTAATGATCCAACGCTGCATGAGGTGCCGTGAATGGTTTTATGAACACAACTAATTCAATTTTGGTCTTTATGTCCCATGGAAAGACATCTACTTTACCACCGACTATGCAGTGGTCACGCGATGCTGTTGATAATTCCCAAATCATAGCCGCCAACATCACGAGCACAAATTAGGGCAAAAAAGAGAAATCTTTACAAAAAAGTGACCCTTGACACTAATCATAGTTGTCACGTGATTTTAAAAATGCATGCTGGTATTTTTAATGAGAAAAATGATTTTTATGGGAAAAAAGACGAAAGAGCATTCATTAGGAAAAAGAAGAGGCTCATTAAAGATGTCACAGGTGGCAAAATTTCGAACGCGATATTATAATATTTTGGTGAAAATCATTGCACATAGTTTAGTTCTCCTGCGTCGACCACCTAAAATGCGCCGCGTTAATTTTATTCTACCCTAAGATCAGATTTATTCTCTTATAAAAGCCAGTCAGCATTTTTGTCGCCGTGGGGAACTTAATCACCTTTTCAGTTCTAGTTTTCCGAACACAATATAAACAGAGTTTCGTATTGGAGGGTTTAATATCTTAACTTTCCAGGTGTTGAAAGTTGAACATGATTTCCTCGTAAACTGACAAGAAACCTTGTTCCTTGACCACTTTTTCTTATTGGAAACATAATCTGCCAATACTGTAAGAGGACAAAAGTGAGGCGGTTTCCTCTATTGTTCTTTTGTCATTCCAGTCCGACCATTGGCTTTTCGTTTACATAAATACAGAAGAAGGACAAGGACGATAGACAGTACGGTGTTTTCACGTCTTCAGCCAGACCTAGCCCATTCCTATATGGACACACAGCAGTCCCTGAACGAAATATTAGCCCTACCATACACATAGTGGTATACTCACTTTTCTTTTTATATCAAAATTATTTATGACTTTCGCGTCTGGAAAATAGAATAAGGTCGAATGAACCGTATAGGTTTGTATATGTCAGGAACATTATTGTGAACATTATATAGTCTGATAGTGTTTTTATTTCATGTCGAGACACTTAAATGAGAATATTATGATAGAATGCGTCTCAAACTATTTTCATTAAAGTTGTCGGTTTCGCTAAAACGTCACCTTAAGGTAGTATGCGTCTCGAAAGTGAAAGACTTAAATTTTTGCTCAAACTTTTCTGAATGAAACTTTCAACCGTTCTCTTACCAAAACAACAATAAAAATCGAGGGTAACCGTGCAAAGTTTGGAACTAGCAGAACAATTTACTCAACATTTTGCGATATTTGAAATTCAAAATGGCCGCCATTCCTGTGTTAACTCTAATGGGAGTGGGTTATGGAAAGACTAAGACGGTGAAAGTTTTTCTTTCTCCAAGAGCTTTAAAAGGAGCCCCCACAAATGGTAGATCGGAAAAGATTTGTAGAAATTTGAGAATCCGACTATCTGTCCCCGACGCGCGTTCTACCTTAACAAGGTCAAATCGTTGCAGTTATAATTTTCCAAAGGTGCCCGTAATCATAGCTCGCTACTTAAAGCTATATCATTAAAATTATCAGTGGTAGTAAGATGAATTTAATGGCACCAATTGACATACGCTAGTTTTTTATTACTTTCTGAATTAGTGCTATTGCCAAGGTGGATGACACGCTTTTTGAGACACTTGTCCGCCGTTTATGTTAAGGACCTTAATAAGGTTTACATGCCTCATCTCTTAGTAAAGCAAGAAAAAAATAGGGGTCACCATATTTTTTTATTCGTGACAGAAGCAACTGACTTTCGCCCAGTTACAATCCCCATCATAAGAATAACAAAGTCTACAAAGCAAAACAAAAAAACAAACAAAACAGGAACATAAAAAAACATTGAACGCTAAAATTCCCAGACAACTTAGTCTGGAAAACATCCATTAAAATCGCATTATAAATAAAAGTAATTTCGAAAGGAAATGATAGAAAAATGGCTACTGAAACTTTGACCAAAATTTTAAGTCTTTTAATTTTGAATAGCCTACCATCTTAAAACCGTGTGCTTTTTAAAAAAATTCCTTCTTCTTGGAAATGGAAGGGTTCCATCGAATATTATGACATTATCGTCAACGTTTCTTTGCAGAGAAAAACGCGTGACCATGTAAGTTTTCATTATTCCTCAGTCAATCCTTAAAGTATACGCTCATATTTGTCAATTCTCGTCGTATCCGTGATAATATTTCTCATTATTGACCTTCCATCTCAATGTCAAAACGATTTCATGAAAAACGCTTTACGTTTCTTCTTCCTTTTTCAAAATACGTCAGGGAGGTAATTACAATTTTTTTTTTGATGATATCCTATGGTGTTGACATTTTAGTTCCTTCTTCTTGATTAACCTTAGAGTGTTTGTGACGCGCCTATTTATTGCATACATTGACGAAAACTATTTGAGCGTGAGAGATAAGTCAAATGACGACAATACATCTAAAACCTTGGGATTTTTTTAGAATCAGGAGGCTCAATCACAGAAGAAGTTTCTTTTAAACTTCGAGAAATTCTTGTTTTTAAGACATTATCTTGGCCAGTAAAAGAATTTTGCTTTTGTTCCGCGTTAATTGGAATACCGAGAAACAAACTTTTATGATTGACGTGGCTTTATCACTGATCTATGTCATCGAGATTTTGAGAGGCTCTCTTGACAGTTATCGGTTACATTAACACGCAACAGGTTTCATTTCACGAAGACGAGGCTGCTCCTTTATAAGGGCCTACACCCCAGGCACACGCTGTATTCACATTGAAGCACGATAGCCAGGCAGTTGGGGTGCGCTTTGTAAAAAGAAGCACCGTACGGATACCGTTTACGACTGCCGTAACAGACCACGCGCGTCTTCTAGTAGTGGACGATTGATTAGTGTATAAAACTATAATTTTGATAGAATCCAGCATATTTGCTGTTCGCAAGCGAAACGCTATCCTCCGGTAAGTGACATAATTTATCTGTGTCTATGTTGCATTTTTTCGGTGTTGGCTTGGCTGCTTCTGTTAGTGCCCAGCTATTCCAGTACGGGGCTATCGATCGCGAGCATATGTCTCAGCGAGGTAACAAAATTTACAGTCTCTCCATTCTTCATTCATGAATTATTTTCTCAACAAATTGCACGGGATTGTCCCTATATGATTTGGTCGTGGATTTTACACAAATAAGGATAACATGTTTTTTCCCAATCTCCCTTAGGATGGAAACTTTACCATCGAGAATTCAGCGTCTGCGTGCGCAAAGTTTGCGAATTCCGTCATATAATCCATATGCTTGGAAATTGATTTCTCTAGTCTGACAATTATTAAACAGATTTCACGTGAACAAGTTTCTCTTCGAGTTCAAAAAGCTTAAAGTCCGGCAAATGTCGCTATGACGGTGGCATAGATCTAGACCGACTGAACACTGATCACAAACAGAGTCGGTCTATTATATCTCCGCAGTAATTAATATCTTATGAAAAAAAACTGACGAGCAATAACATCTCTCAATTTCACGATCACTTTTAAAAATAGCTTTGCACACTTATTTTCGAGACGCTGGAAAAGAGGAATACGTTTTGTCAATCTGCAATATTTTTATCAGAGTATAATGAGAACAGATATTCAGACTCTCAAACTTTTACAAAACATTTAAAACTAGTGGGGGCTCATTTTGAAGCTCGTGGTGAAACTAAAGTTTTCACCTCTATGAAAATCGAATGTTCAATTTTTTCCCATACACAGGGATGGTGGCCATATAAAAATTAGAGTTTCGGTTAATGTTTGATTTTTACTCTTAGGTTCATTGAGTAATGAATCAATGTTTTCTTTCGGAAAGCTTGGGCAAAAGTTGAAGTCTTTCATTTTCGAGGTGCGTATGTAGTTTAAATAAATGTCATTTTTGATAATATTTTTCACTGTTTTTGTTTTTAGATAAGTTCATTTTCTACATTTCTTCCAGAGAATATGTTAAAATTCAAATAATTCATCATGGAAAACAGTGTGTTATGAACCATATGTGGCGTATATCGTTGACTAAATGAAATACAATACGGACTTAAGTTCAGTTGTCGCCAATTACATTAGACATATAATAACGGAGGCTGTGTTACATTAAACTAAAACAATGGAATATGTGCATCAAATGTCAACTTTGAAAATAATTCACTGATGAAGTCCAATGCCTTCCGCTCCACTGTCTGTGACCAAATGACTAAAACTGAACTTCATAAACTATTACTAGACGTTTGCTTCTGATACTAAGAACTTTGTCCGTGAATTTAATTCGTACATTCATGTTTTACAAGCAAGAAATCAAACCCTTTGCCATCAACAGAGGTCACAATTTGGGCTCGCCCGCCAACCAAATCTTGCCACGTGCACTTACGTGGGTTCTCGTCTTTTTGACAGTCCTGTCTGCAAAAGCAACTGAAAATTAGAAAAAAATGAAGATTTTAGTGTTGTGTCTTTTACTGTGCCTGTGCCTCGACTCTGCATGGAGTAGGAGAAGAACAGCAAAATACATCAGAGCCATTGCCCAATATAGAATACCGGGTTCCTACATTGTTGTAATGAAGGTAAGTTACCTGTTTACACTTCAATGCATTTCTTTGTTACTGCCACTACATGGAAAACCGTGCAATCATCCCTGTCCGTATATTATTTCGAACCAGAACCATAATTATTTTAGTCATTGCAACAAGAAATTTCAAATCTCTGTCTATCTTTATTCATCTCTGGGTCTCTCTGTCTCTTTCATTCTGTCTCTCTGTCTCTGGTTCTCTATCTAAATCTGTTTCTGTATGTCTGTCTTAGTCTCTGAGTCTATGTCTGTCTATCTGTCTGAGTCTCTATTTGAGATTGTGTCTGTCTGTCTGCTGTCTGTCTGTCCGTCCGTCTGTCTCAGTTTCTGTCTGTCTGTCTGTCTGTCTGTCTGATTGACTCTGCCTGTCTGGGTCTCTATCTGAGTCTCTGCCTGAGTGACTGTCTGCCTGAGTGACTGTCTGCCTTTCTGATTCTCTATCTGAGTCCCTGTCTGTCTGTCTGTCTGTCTGTCTGTCTGTCTGTCTGTCTGTCTGTCTGTCTCTCTCTCTCTCTCTCTCTCTCTCTCTCTCTCTCTCTCTCTCTCTCTCTCTCTCTCTCTCTCTCTCTCTCTCTCTCTCTCTCTCTCTCTCTCTCTCTCTCTCTCTCTCTCTCTCTCTCTCTCCCTTAGCCACGACGGCAGGTCTTTGAATCAACCAAAAATTCTACCTTTCATGATGTTCCATTAGAGAGCTCGCATTGTTGTTTGCTGTTTTTGTGATGATTATCATTGCCTTGCGATATTCTGTGTCATATTTAAGTGAGTCAGCATTTGTTAAAAGCATACCAGGGAAGAAAGTGTCTAAAGAGCACGCAATATGTTTACTCCTGAATAACTACGCATATCGTAATAGTGACGTCATCTATCACGTATTATACTCCGCGGCAAATACAATTTAATTACTATAATTTTAATGACAATAATTGTTTACTAAACTATTAAAATTCCAAATCTGACAAAAAGTTATGTTACATTACTGATGAATTACATTTTTGTTGCGTGCAAGACATAATGAAATAGTTCCACTTTAGGAAGCATTGGGAATTCCACGCTGTTTTGGCATTGGTTTTTTTCCACCGAGCTATGTAATGGTTTTTTTTCAGATATATTTGGGAATATATTATTTTCCTAGGTGATAAGCGTGTTTACTCGTGACGGGAAACTCCCTGAAGGGCCGGTCTTTGAATGATTCTCTATGTCACGGAATACCTCATTATAATCACTCAATATATGTCAATCAAACATAAAATGACCCTCAAACATAGTTGTACTGTACTTCAAAGTTTGTAATTTGTGACGTCACCTCATTACACATATACTTCGTTTGCTCTCTCTCTCTCTCTCTCTCTCTCTCTCTCTCTCTCTCTCTCTCTCTCTCTCTCTCTCTATCTATTGTTACGTGCAGAGAAAACGAACAAAAGGGTGAACTCAGCAGTTAACGTTTAAACAAAATTTATTACGAAAATAAAACTAATTGCTAAGTCAGGGATAGAGTACAAGCTTTAAAAGTGTACAGACTACTTATCTCAGCTGGGACGGCAAAGCTCCAGTCTCAGAGTTGTAACAGTCAGTTGGATGAATGAACAGTCCTTGCAGGCTTGAAACTGCACAAAGTCCACAGTATAAATCCAGCGTTGGCAGTGAAGGTCTTGAAAGTCTTGAGAATGACTACTGCTGGAGTTTAGTAACACACAAGAGACACGATCCCAAAGTCTGACTGGAAGCTGTGCACGTCCCTTTTATAAAGGCATGTAAGAACAATCTAGAACTTTTATTGACATGCTAATTACTGTTCTAAAATTATCTCCCTTACACAACTAATCAACTTTCCAGAACATTCCAAACATGACTAATTGAATTCAAGGTTGTGAGGTCATCAAGGGCAGTGACCTTGAGAATGTTCTAGACTAATTGAACTCAGGTCATAATGAGTGTGGGGGAAATGACCTACATAACACACCCCCTCTTCAAAAAAGAAAATTTTTCAAAGAAAAATCTTTCTTTTACAAATGTAATCTTGAAAAGGATTTAAGTACTCAAATTTTGTTTTACTCTAAAGTAAAATTTCTTGAAAGTGAACAACAATAAACTCTAAATACGAGAGAGACAGTCTGCAATTAAATTGTCTCTGCCTTTGATATGTCTAATGTCAAGATTAAACTCCTGTAACATTAAACTCCATCTCAGCAATCTCTGATTTTTGCCTTTAAATTTCTGCAGAAAAACAAGAGGGTTGTGATCATATAAACCACTATTGGCTGATTTGAAGAAGTAACATAAACTTCAAAATGCTGTAAAGCTAATATCAAAGATAAACACTCTTTTTCAATTGTAGAGTAGTTTCTCTGGGATTTGTTAAATTTGCGTGAAAAATAGCAAACAGGATGATCTACACCATGACTATCCTCTTGCAATAAAACAGCACCAGCAGCCGTATCACTAGCATCTACAGCTAATTTGAATGGCAAAGTGAAATCTGGTGCAGACAACACTGGGGCACTTTGCAGTATGGCTTTAAGTGTATCAAATGCCTGTTGGCATTGCTCTGACCAAACAAACTTTACTTTCTTTTTAAGTAAGTTAGTCAAAGGCTCAGTAATTGTGGAGAAATTTGGACAGAATTTTCTGTAGTAACCAGCCATACCGAGAAAGCGCATCAGTTGTCGTTTGCAGTTTGGTATGGGAAAACTTGAAATGGCACTGATTTTGGCATCAACAGGTTTTACCTCACCCTGTCCTACAGTATGTCCGAGGTAAGTTACCCTCGCCCAACCAAACTCAGATTTGGCAAGGTTGACAGTCAACATTGCTTTACTCAGTCTCTCGAAGAACTTCCGCATGAGCTTAATGTGTTCCTCCCAGGTGTCACTATACAGGATGACGTCGTCAACGTAAGCTGCACACCCGTCTAGCCCGATATGACGTCGTTGATCATCCGTTGGAACGTTGCCGGAGAGTTCTTCATTCCGAATGGCATCACCTTGTACTGGAACAATCCGTCTGGTGTAACAAAGGCGGATATTTCACGAGCACGATCCGTCAGAGGGACTTGCCAAAATCCCTTCAGTAGGTCAAATTTTGTCACATACTTGGCTTTTCCCACTCGGTCGATGCAGTCATCAATCCTCGGGATTGGGAAAGTGTCTGTCTTTGTTAAAGCGTTGACCTTCCTAAAGTCCGTGCACATACGATAACTGTGGTCTGATTTGGGAACAAGTATGCACGGCGAACTCCAGTTACTTTTACTGGGTTCAATAAAGTCATTGTCCAGCAGGTATTTGACTTCTTCCTGGAGATATTTCGCTTTTGTTGGATTCAGTCTGTATGGATGATGTTTTACAGGCTTACTGTCCCCAACATCAACGTCGTGATAGATGACGTTTGTCCTCGTTGGAACATCTTGAAACAGGTGTTTATATTCATTGAGCAGTTCTTTCACCTGTTGTTGTTGTTCTGGCTGGAGGTGTGCCAACTTTGTAGACTTCAGCTTCTCCAGGATTTCTAAGTTCTGAAGCTTGACCGAGCCCAGTTTTGAGTTTAGAGTATTTTCACTCAAGTCAGTTTCAGTATCACTATCTTCATAATGGCCAGAACTGACTGTACTGACAGGCTGAGTTATAGTAGGATTATCCCTATCCAAATATGGCTTAAGCATATTTATGTGACATAGCTGTTTTTGTTTTCGCCTGTCAGGTGTTATTATGATGTAATTTAAATCACTCAATTTCTTATCAATTAGGTATGGCCCAAAGTAACGAGCATGGAGTGGTTTGCCAGGAACCGGAAGTAGAACAAGAACTTTTGACCTGGTTCAAACTTCCGTTTTGAGGTGTTTTTATCATATTTGGTTTTCATTGACTGCTGAGATGACTCAAGATTTTCTCTGGCTAATTCACATGCTTTAGAGAGTTTTGTACGAAAATCTGACACACATTGCAAAATATTCAGACAATCATCATCGTCTGATAGGAATTTCTCTTTAACGAGCTTAAGTGGGCCACGGACTGTATGTCCAAATACAAGCTCAAATGGGCTAAAACCAAGAGACTCTTGAATTGACTCTCTAACAGCAAAGAGCAGAAAATGAATTCCTTCATCCCACTGCTTCTCTGTGTCAAAACAGTAGGTCCTAATCATGTTTTTCAAAGTTTGATGAAATCGCTCAAGAGCACCCTGACTTTCTGGATGATAGGCGGATGACCTATACTGTTTAATGCCTAGCTGATCCATTACTTGTTGAAAAATACCAGACATAAAGTTGGAGCCTTGATCGGACTGGACACATTTAGGGAGGCCAAATAAAGTGAAAAATTTGACTAAAGCTCTCACTATAGTCTTTGTCTTTATATTTCTCAGTGGTATGGCTTCTGGGAACCGAGTTGATGTACACATTATTGTCAGCATGTACTCATTTCCTGATCTTGTTTTTGGTAAGGGCCCAACACAGTCTATTAGAATCCTACTAAATGGTTCTTGAAATGCAGGAATTGGCTGTAAAGGGGCCTTTGGAATGGTCTGATTCGGCTTTCCTACCATCTGACATGTGTGACAAGTTTTACAGAAATGTGTTACATCCTGCCTGAGATAAGGCCAATAAAAGTGACTGAGAATTTTATGATAGTTCTTACTAAATGACCAGCCCAGGGCGTTTTATGGCCAGGCGCAATATTTCAGCACGATAGGGCTTTGGAACCACAATTTGATGTTTTATAGCCCAGTCGTCATCAACCAAGACATCTGGAGGTCTCCATTTACGCATGAGAATACCAGATTTTGTATAATAGGAAACAGAGCTATCTGAAGTTTTATCTTCATCATCTACCCTGTCAAACAAAGACAAAATATCTGGGTCTTTGTGTTGTTCTGCAATGAGATTTGATCTAGAAAATGTCTGACTTTGGTCAGCAGAAGTTTTACTGGAAGTTTCAAATCCACGAGGGATAACGGAATGCTCCGTGTCAAACACCTGACTGAGAAAGGTGTCATTTAAGTCAACATCTGTGACATTATTTTTGAGAGTATTTTGATTCTCAGAAGTTTTCTTTGACATGGCTCGAGTAATGGCACATGATGGGAAAAGGCCGGGAATGTCTTCCTCTATTGGCTCTGGATCCTGATCTAAACTAGGATTATCAGTCATAAGTGGATTAGTAATGACCTTGTCCCCAGCAAGGTCGTTTCCAAGAAGAAGGTGAATCCCTTCAAAAGGCAAAAAGGCCTAATACCTAAAGTCACAGGTCCAGAAACAAAGTCCGAAGACAAATAGACATTATGGAGAGGAACAGGAATGTAGTCATTACAATCTACCCCCTTAATAAGACTTTAGAACCTGAAAATGACTTTTCAGAAAACGGCAGGGTATCTGCCAACAAAAGAGACTGGGACGCCCCGGTATCTCTTAAAATTTTGACAGGGGTAGTGGAAGAGAAATCACTAGGAAGTGATATAAAACCATCATGAATAAATGGTTCGAAAATACCCATAATGCTATCTTGAGAAGAATTGACCTTGACCTCATTAATGGGGATAAGAGGGGTTTAACCTCAGAAAATGTGTTGCACACATTATTAGACTCTAATTGAGTTGATGAGAAATAAAGCCGGTTGGCTTAGATCCACTTTGACCACTTTGACCTTCACGTTTTCTTTTCAATTTGAAACACTCTGACATTAAATGGCCGTCTTTCTTACAATAATTACAAGAAAGTGTACCGAACTGTTTGTCAAGGAGATTGAGACTTGGGATCTGATGATGTGGAAGTGTTACTTGAACTCTGTGAACTGTTGTCATTTGATTTTCTACTCTTCTTTGAAAAATTCTTGGATGAAAAGGAGGAGTTAAATTTACCTGCATTGTTTCTGTAGAAAAGGACTGGGATGTTTGCTGAGAAATGAAGATTTGTGGGTCAATGAATAATCATCGGCCAAACGTGCAGCAACCTCTAATGTATCTGCCTTTTGTTCATTGATAAACGTCTTGATGTCACTCCGGATGCACCTTTTAAATTCCTCAATCAAAACAAGTTGTCGTAATTTGTCATAATTCTGACTGACCTTTTTCGAAGAACACCAACGATCAAACAGTTGTTCTTTTGTTCGAGCAAATTCAACATAAGTTTGATCCTTCACCTTCTCACAATCCCTAAATTTCTGACGGTAAGCTTCAGGCACCAACTCATAGCCCTTGAGAATTAATTCCTTCACAGAATCATAATCTGAAGCCTGCTCTACTGACAACTGAATGTAATTTCTCTGGCTTTACCCACCAAAGCACTCTGCAAAAGCATAGACCAGGACTCCTTAGGCCAATTCAGACTCTGAGCAATTTTCTCAAAATGGAGAAAATATTTATCAACATCCTTTTCTTGGAAGGGGGAACTAACCTGAAATGCTTAGTGATGTCAAAATTGTCTGAAGGGAAGAATTTTCCTGACTTTCCAAGCTCTAAACGTCTCATTTCTAACTGCAGTCGGTGTTCAGCTAATTCTCTTTCCTTTTCTTTTTCCTCTCTTTCTTTCTCCCTTGTCTTTCTTCCATTTGTAATTCTTTTTCTTTCATTTCCAATTCCCTCTCTTTCTGTCTTTCTTCCATTTCTAATCTTTCCTGCCTTTCTTTTTCTTTCTGTCTTTCTTCCATTTGCAATTCTTTTTCTTTCATTTGTAATTGCATTTGTATTTTTTCTTTTTCTAATGCCAATTTTTTAAGCTCCAAATCTGCCTGAATTTCTAATTCTAATTTTTTGAGTTCGAAGGAAGACTCAGGCTCATAATCTTTTAAGGCAGACTCTTCAAATGGCCAGAATTAACTAAATGTTTTGCAATCTTGAATTGAATTTCTCGCTTGCGCATAGATCTTTTGACATCTACTTTAAGGAAATTTGCCAGTGCTATGAGGTTGTCTTTTCTGAGGGAATTAAATGTGTCCTGATCAAGGTCATCCATAAATTCGTCTGGCTTAAATTCCGCCATGATTAATTTCGCTGAGTTCACAGTATACAGTAGTTTTGAAAAGGCTGTCAAAATGTTGTCAAACGGCTCAAAATATTCGTCTCCCGACGAGCCCCCAATTTTGTTACGTGCAGAGAAAACGAACAAAAGGGTGAACTCAGCAGTTAACGTTTAAACAAAATTTATTACGAAAATAAAACTAATTGCTAAGTCAGGGATAGAGTACAAGCTTTAAAAGTGTACAGACTACTTATCTCAGCTGGGACGGCAAAGCTCCAGTCTCAGAGTTGTAACAGTCAGTTGGATGAATGAACAGTCCTTGCAGGCTTGAAACTGCACAAAGTCCACAGTATAAATCCAGCGTTGGCAGTGAAGGTCTTGAAAGGTCTTGAGAATGACTACTGCTGGAGTTTAGTAACACACAAGAGACACGATCCCAAAAGTCTGACTGGAAGCTGTGCACGTCCCTTTTATAAAGGCATGTAAGAACAATCTAGAACTTTTATTGACATGCTAATTACTGTTCTAAAATTATCTCCCTTACACAACTAATCAACTTTCCAGAACATTCCAAACATGACTAATTGAATTCAAGGTTGTGAGGTCATCAAGGGCAGTGACCTTGAAATGTTCTAGACTAATTGAACTCAGGTCATAATGAGTGTGGGGGAAATGACCTACATAACACTATCTATCTATCTATCTATCTATCATATATAATATATATATATATATATATATATATATATATATATATATATATATATATATATATATATATATATATATATATATATATACACAAAATGTATACAATGTGCCCTCCCGGTTATCACCATAATGGCTTTATGGCAACCTCTGAACTTGGGCACAGAGAGTACGGTTACATATGTATATACGGTTATATAATATATATATATATATATATATATATATATATATATATATATATATATATATATATATATATATATATATATATATATATATATATATATATATATAAGTCCCTAGAGGAAAGAGGGAGTTTTCGGAATGGTCATCAACTGTTACTGTAGTCTTGGTTAGACGTGGGCTTGGGCTTCTGTCGTGGGGCTCGCGCCTTGCTCCAACCAAGGTTTGGACAAGGTGCAAGCCGCACGACAGAAGCCTGAGCCCCACGGCCAACCAAGGCTACAATTATTGCAGCTTTCCTCAACAAGCTATGTGCAACCACACAAGAGGTTGTCCGATTGACGACTTTGCAAATAGTGAACACAGGGACCTTGCTTTCATTCATTTTCAAAACCATGCTACAGAAAACTGCATTTGACCTCGAACCCATTCAGGAAACAACACTTTTCGTCACAGGTGCAATTCTTTTTTATGAGATGCTTCCGACGAAAACTGTTGATCGTACACTATTAACAAGTAAAAGAAAACGCTGATAGCATATACTCACGTGAGCAATATAACTGCAAGGGCAGTCAGCCAAGCCTCAAAAGGCTCTTTACTCCAAAAATATGATTTCCCAGAGAGCAATACAATTATACAATTCTATTCGCAACATGTGATGACCTATCATAGAATTTCAGAACACAATCTAATGTACGCCTATTAATTGTCCTTTCTCTTACACACACCACTTCTATTCACACAATGGTCGATTAAACGGTCCAATCTTACTTCATGGCTTTAACAATACATCTCATTCAAGCATTTTCGTTATTTTATGTCTAAGTCGGACTCTGACGTTGACGACATCCTCTCACGTATCAGAAGAGACTTCGATGAATATGCGGTGGTGAAGAGTAGCTTCAACGGAAGAATGAAAGGATTTGTGATCGACTTACCAGAATATGATAAACATGACCTGGACAATGTACGTAACTTCGATTTCTATCGACAAAGCACTGAATAATTACACATACATACATACATACATACATACATACATACATACATACATACATACATACATACATACATACATACATACATGAAAGTGGATTCTTATTTCTTATCTCAATAGTAGCACTTATCAAAGTCGGAGTTCATTTTGGTGGCGAAATGTTACTTGAAAATGCATGAAAATCCCTACGAACATGAAATAAATGTCATTTATGATCACATTTTTTTAAGATTGACGTGTGAAAAATGTGACAGGAGAAAACATACACAAATTGAAATGAAATATTTTTTTCGCACAGTTATTGAACGACCCAAAGGTTGATTACGTTGAAGAAGACGCTTTAGTAAGTGTGGCTGCTGTCGAAAGTTGGGGATTGGATCGTATCGACCAAGCTGATCTGCCATTGGACGGCATGTATAATGCACCTGGTTAGTGGCGATTTCTGTTGTTATCGCTGTTTATGTGCCGTTCAACATGTAGTTACGAAGAGGGAGTCGTCAGATTAGACTGAAAGATTCAGTCGTGTGCAGGCGCTCTGGCGCACTGCGACCTACGACCCTTTACTACGGGTCGAAGGTCGCAGGGCGCCGGAGCGCCCGCACACGACTGAATCTTTCAGTCTAGTCGTCAGATGTGCGCCTGTGCGACTTCCTTGTTCTCAAAAATGTATTTGATGCACGATATCTAGATATATCACGTCAACGTGGCTACGTCATATAAATTTTACGATCAATCGCCAAACGTACCTTTGATGCAGTGTTTTCATTGGTGGCATGTGTCCCTTTGATGTAGACTGAAACATCCGTCGCTCGAGGACCCCGGGTCGAGGACGCTCCCTACGCTCCCCTCGTCTTGGTGCGTAGAGAGCGCCCTCGAGCGACGGATCATCCAGTCTACCTTAGATCATGGAAAGATTTTCTTTGCTACAAATGCAACCCTCGCGTAACTGTATGGTGGAAGGTCCTCTCTTTTCCTTCGGAATTTTATAATTGGGCCAGGCAGTTCATTTAAGTGTGAGCGGAGCCAGTATATCTATAGAGCCACGCGCACGCAACATGGCAAAGAGACATCGGACACATTCTCTGGACTTGCTATCTTATGGTAACTGTAATAGTTTACATCTGATATCGTAGTTGTATAATGTACAGAAACTCGATTATGCTGCTGCTGCTGCCGATGATGATGATAATGATGATGATGATGATGATGGTGATGATGATGGTGATGATGATGATGATGATGATGGTGATAATGATGGTGATGATGATGATGACGGAGGAGGGGGAGGAGGAGGAGGAGCTACCTTGATAACAAGATAGAGGCCACTGTAATTGGTAAATCTTGTCAAATATGTCTAATGTAGAACTGCCTTAGTATAATTGCTTTTATTTTTCCAGGTGATGGTGACGGTTTCAACGTCTATGTAATCGATACTGGAATACAAAGGAACCAGCAGGACTTCCCTAACAGGCCCAATAACTTTGCTGACTTCACTGGCAAAAGGGTAAGCCATGCAGATTTCTAAAACGTGTTGTGTACTTATTTATTTCAACGTCTGCGTTACAATTAGTTCACGTTCAGAAGGTTGTGATTGTCATGACGGTACAAAACAGTACGTACGGAAACTATGCGAAGTCACATATATCGCGAGATAACAACATGCGAGGGCGCTGTTCAAATTGTTTTGGTCTGAGGTTTAATTCCTCCACATGATGAGTTCCTACATAGAAAAAACTATGTTACATATGTTCGGAAGCGCGGAATAGAATTGAAAGTGTAATGTTCTAGGTTCAAGCCAGAGTGTATGCATTGCATATGACAGAACTAAAGCAAACATCAAACCATGTAATGCGTGAGCTTTTGATATTATGGGAAATACTGCTTGCGCAATTTTGTTGAAAAGTTGGTTCAACAGCCTGCTGTAAGTCAAAGACACCAGCCTCTAATTTCTCATATCAAAAAGATTTGACACTTTCCTTTTGAAAGTACGTTTTATCATATCAGCGATGCAATATGTACCGCCGTAAATCAGAAAATGAAATGGTATGAGGGGAAGGGCATTACTAACAGCATGGGACCGGAAGAGAAAAACTTCAATTGGCTTTTTTCGCCCCTGCCACCCGCGACATTAGCCAAAAAATTTTAGGAACCCCCCTTGTTGGCAAGAAAATTGTTGTTGCCCTCCCTCCCGCTAAGATAAAATGTAGAGACGACCGGCACCAACTTATCCCTTAAGCTCTTACTGTCAACTATCTGAAGGTATCACAGACAGACAGACAGAGACAGACAGACAGACAGCAGAGACAGAATGAAAAAGGGAGACATGTATGTATGTATGTATGTATGTATGTATGTATGTATGTATGTATGTATGTATGTATGTATGTATGTATGTATGTATGTACTTGGCACAAAGCAAGGCATGGCGAGACAGAACACTAGCTGACAATACTTACTCCTCAAGTTGCACCGCAGGGCCCTTGGGTGGGGGTTGACATTTGGTAAGTGGTATGACGTCTGACGTCTGCAATTATCAAAGACTGTCCCTGTAACCATACGGTTTTGGAATCACCATAAAAGTTGTCCCTAAATTATGCAAATTATGGTCAAGAAGGTTATTAATCAGCATTGTATAAAAACAGATCGATAAACACGATAAAACATACCGAGAAAAATCAGAGGATTTACATCATGTAAATAAATAAGAGATCGCTAAGATCACGTGACAACCTTTGTGATTCTCTCTTTTTTCACCTTTTCTTTCCACAGCGACACAAAGACTGTAACGGTCATGGAACCCATGTAGCCGGCACTATCGGCAGTACTACATACGGTGTGGCAAAGAACGTACAACTTCACTCCGTACGCGTGTTTGGCTGTTCCGGAACTGCCCCATGGAGTACGATCATTGCAGGTGAGGTATAAGTGCTCGTCTGTATCTCATCCAGAGAGAGAGAGAGGGACAGAGACAGAGAGACAGAGACAGACAGAGACAGACAGACAGACAGACAGACAAAAACAGACACACAGACTGACAGACGGACTTACAGTCAGACACAGAAAGAAATAGACAGACAGACAGACAGACAGACAGACAGACAGACAGACAGTAATAAACTGGAAATACACGATTCAGTATGTGTTTCGGTAATCGTACGTTTCTACAGGTATCAACGAAGTAGCCGAAAGAGGAACAGCGCCTGCAGTGGTAAATCTGTCGCTTTCAGGCAATTTCAATCAAGCTACCAATGACGCCATTGAAAATCTGAAAGCGGCGGGTTTCCTGCCAATCGTTGCCGCTGGTAACAACGCCGATGATGCCTGCGATTATACTCCTGCTAGCAGCCCGGGTGTAAGTACTACATTTCCTATCCTTCTCTTCAGGCAGCGCCAAGAAATTGAAAGACTAAAACTTTTGCTCACACTTTCCTTTCTGAAATCGAGAATGAAAATAGAGGTTGACAGCGCAAAACTTGGTACAAGAGAAAAAATTACAGATTAGTTACAGATTTTTGACATTCAAAGTGGCCGCCATCCCCAGGGGAAATTAAATCTCCGAAAAATAGGACAGAGAAAAATACTTTACTTACTCCAAGACCTTCAAAATGAGCCCCAATAAAACAAGAGAAGTAATGTCAAAATTTATGAGTCCGAATTTATGTCTCTCGCATAACTATGAGTAACTCACTGATACGCAATCGTCACCGGCGAATATAAGAATTTTCTCGCACAAGACCATAAATAAAGTTCCCATAGGTCACCAAAGTAACACTGAGATAAATTTTCCAATTTTAAAACATTCGGCGGCACGCATCCTCTTGACAAGCTGTTAGGTGAGTGTCAGCTTGACTACTGATGAATTTTTCGTGTGGGCAAGTCAGCGGAAATTTTGAGATAGGGATGAAAATAGCGCCCTCAGCGGTGTTTTTGTATAAAAATTCATGCTTATTGCTATGATTCCATTGGCCTTATGACTCCTCATATTATCAAAGAATACTACAGCCATCTTTCACAACACTCTGCATTTTGATTCAAGCAGGTAAAATTGCCTTTACAAATTACTTCAAATTAAAGTTCAAACCAACAAAGCACCCGTGCAGGTATCAAAATGTAAAGGTCCACACTGTTTTCACCTTCGTTGTGAAATACTGGTCTTGTGACTTATGACCTCTTAGTCACCACCATTGCAATCCCACAATGCATGCGTGTTATAGTGTTTTTGTTTCACTTCTCGTTAACATTGGAAATCCACGAATTATAAATCAACACTGTTTACTATTATAAATAACGAGATCGCGCGAGAACTCAGGAGTGCCGATTACATTAAGTACTGTAGTCTTTTCTATTGCATTGTAAAAGTTATGGTTTTAAGGTAGAATGAACCAAATGGACAGATTTTCGTGCTCTTATCAGTTTACGTTATTAACCAGACAACTTTCTTCTCAACCGATAGTCGTTTACTGTTGGTGGCACTGACATGGACGACAGTCTGTTCGTCGCCTCCAATTTCGGACCTTGCACGCACCTGTACGCGCCTGCTGTGGGCATTACAAGTCTCAAGAATAAGAGGAGAGGAACCGCGGTTAAAACAGGCACCTCCATGGCTGCTCCTCATGTGTCAGGTAAATACTACGTCATTGAATATTTTGTGACTCGCCCTCTCGATGTTGCTCTCCAGATTTGAAGGATTATAACAGATCCCGGTGGTGGCAGTCCCCGGGTTGGTGGGTACCCATGCGCGTTACCCAAGTTTGAAAAGTACCCCCTTTCCTAGAATATTTCTGAGAAAAACACCCCCTATTTGTGGCAAATCTGGGAGAAATTAGCTGTAAAAAACATACCCTTATTTTCGAAATCTAGGAGGTTAGTATGTTGACTTCCAGGGTTGACCCTGGAGGTTGACTTTGTATACATGTACATGCTGGGAGTTATAGAACACACTAAATTTGATTTAGGGGGATGGACCCTAAGTGATGGGCATGTATACGTCATATGTACATACAAACGTACGGTACTGTTTTTCATTTTCTTTGTGAGTGAGACTAGACCAGATTTAGTGTCCTAGGGAGATTATGAAAGGACTACCCCTAATCTCGGAGGTTACTCTGAAAAAGTACCCCTTTTTCTCGATTTCACGGACCTAGAATCTCCGAGATGACTGAAGAAAAACACCCCCTTTTCCGTGAATTTGGTAACGCGCATGGGTACCCACCAACCCGGGGACTGCCACCACCGGGTAACAGATACGCTTTTGTCGCAAGTATCTGTAAGTTATGCTGACATTTTCACTAACTTTTGTTTTGTATGTCAAGTGCAAGTTCTTGTTCTACTCCCTACATAAGCATGTTATAAAACTCACTATTCAGCGTGTCGGCACAGGGTCTATACATGTAACGTGCACTGTTATAGTTCACATTTGAGTAAGCCGGGATTAGAATTCACTAGTTAACAATAGCACTGCGGTCTAAACATGTACAAGCTGAGTCGACAAGTTGTCTTTACGACTTTCCGATGTTGTATTTTGTGATTCGTTTGGTTTTGTGTGTAATGCTTGGGAAATAAAGCCAGGAGTAATTCTAAATTTTTAGTTTTTTGCAGTGTAAAGACATGTTTTCATACAAGGACCCCTCACCGAAATAATCTCTCTCTCTCTCTCTCTCTCTCTCTCTCTCTCTCTCTCTCTCTCTCTCTCAGGCATTGCTGCCATCATCTGGGGAGCAAATACAACTTTAACTGCCGATGAAGTTCGGGAACAAGTCCTACAGATTGCAGTCCCGGGTAAGGTCACTGGCTCTGGAGTATGCCCGGACGACTTGCTTGCCCAAGTGTACTAGTCTAAGACATTACAAACTTCAAGATGGCGACAACGTCAATCATCTTGCCCATAGACTTTCCAATTATATTACCGTTTACAGTTCACATTAAGTTTGTTCAAACAATTGTGTAGAATAAAAATGTAAGTATTAACTCATCAGCCTTTGACTAATAATTCGTTTTGCGTGCCTCATACGAGATGAAAGTGCTGACACAAGGGTTATCTATATTCACTTGCCAAAAATGGCAGGAATTAGTCACTTTCAACGTGTGTCTGCCAGCAGTTCAGCCACAGTCCCTCCACTATAATGTTGGGACGGTGGCTCGGCCGCCATGACAGTCAGTCTCCCTGTATGTATGATTGATCCTCGAGCTCATTACCAAAAATCAATTCCTAAGTTGGTGACTTCTGTGCGAGTCCCTGTTGAATCCTGTAGGATCCTTAGGCAGAAAGGTTGGGTGATGAGTTTAGCCCAAACTCAATATACACGCACATGAAATGAAGAGCCCCATCTAAGAGACAGGACCGACCACAGTAATTCCGACTGATATATTAGCTCAGTTGGTAGAGCAACCGTGATGTATTCGGGGGATGTGGGTTCGAGTCCCGCATGGGTCACTTTTCATTTCATTTGCTACATTTCAAAAAATAAAATTCGTATAGTGAGGTGGGGCACAATTTCAAATTCAAATATGTCACTTGATGAACAAAGATAAAACAATATTTTGTCGTGAACAGAAATATGATCATTGCTCAAGAACACTGTAACCATGAAAACAACTGTTGACAAACAAACCTGTACTGTAGCAGTGGACTCATGATCGTCGCGTTACGTATGCCTGCCAACAAATGCTGCAAAAGTCCTAAACCTTGTTTGGGCTACAAACATGATAAATCGGACTCAGACTGCGCAAACTGTTTTGGTCGGCGGTCACGTAGTGCCCCCCCCCCCACGACTAAATGTTTAAAACTATTGCAATAGACGTTGGAACAGAGAAAACCTTTATGGATTTTGTCTTTCAAAAAGAATCCTTCACCTCACAATTTATGTCGATAGATATCAACAGGAATAACTATTTTCCACACATTAGCATTCAATAGCGCTGTTCACGGTTACAGGTTTGTTACTAAATATAGCTGTACGCGCGCGACATAGGACACGCAGCTTGAAATGTGGGCAAATTCTATCAATGTTGTATGCGTGACTGATTTTGTAGCTTGTTCTCTGAGTCGTGAATAAGTCTTTTAGTATTCACTGTTACACTAGCAGACGCCCACTGAGATGCATTTTCGGCAGTAGTAAAGTAAACGTGGACAACTGGGATTAAGTAAGAATTTTACACCCATTTTATTCATTTATCTACATGAAGCGAAGGAAAAATTAACCATCCATGTAACTAAAGTATAACCCTGACCTATATACGAACTCACGCATGCGCAACAGGGGTTTGGCGCAGCAGTGCATTGTCCTGAACTAAGCGGGGAAATTCCCTGCTGAGCATGTTTATACATGTACGGGAAATTCCGTGTGAGTCATCACCATCAAACTAGCCTATATAAAGGAGCTTTTTTAACCTGTGTTGTCAGTCCGGCCGGTCGCGGAGTCTAGCTGATGTTGAACACGAGAGTTCCTATCGGTACGAACTAACTTTCATATCCATTCAATCCATAATATCGTAGATATCGCTCCAGAGGTGGACTAAATCCTTCTTGTTTTTGAATTTCTAGCGCCTGATGAATATGTCCTGAATAAGTTCTGACCCCGGAGCCTCCTCGTTCCGAAGGGTTGCACCTTTTTCTTGTATTTGTGTAAGCAGCTGTTTGTATTGAACGTAATAATGTTTATACTTCTCTCTTCTTTTTGATACTCCGTTTTCCCTTGTATCACATCAATAACAACACCTGGTATAGGAGTTAAGGCTAACAGTACCGGAACTGTTGGAATTGCTGCTATTACAGCAGAGCTTACAAGAATTCCCTTAGTAATATTAAGAGCCATATCAATTCGACCCATTAATTTATAACTTCGTCGATATGCAGCACTTGTTCTTTCTATGTAATCAGCCAACTGTTCAACGCTTTCAACAACTGAGATGTGCATTTTTACTGTATATGTAAGGGGGGATAAAAATAATTGTAGTAATATAGAAATACAATATGGCAGAAGGAGGAGAAGATATACCACTCCAGGATATCAATGATGCAAATTTGAATGATGATGATGATGATGCTGAAACATCTTTTATTGACAATAATACCCCTGCAGAAGACGATACTTTCCAGGCTAGCTTAAGCGACAGACCCGCAGGTGAGTTGTTGATTGGACAGAGAGGGCAAATTACAGAGATAATGGCTAACAAATACTTAGATAGTAATAGGATTACTGATGCGCATAAACGAGAATTAATGCATACGAATGCTAGTATTAGGGATGGAGAGCTGTATTATCGAGACGCCAGGCTGACATATAATAAAGGCACGAAGTCTTTAATGCCCTCCTCAATAAAAGGTAAGGGAGCTGCAGAATTTAAAAGAGATATATTAGAATATCCACCAGAAATGGTAACACAATTGACTGATAATGAAGCGAAACATTAATGAACAGGCAGGTCGATAGACTGAAACCCTACGACATTGGACGACTCAGAGATAGAATAACAGATTTACGAGTAAATTTTAGCGATAATGCCGATGAAATACATACTATAGAAAATAAAATCGATGAATGGAATAATCTAAACCCTGACTACAGAGCTTTTGTTGATGAATTAAAGATGGCAAATATGCGTCTTAATGAGCTTTACAGTGAAAGAGATAAAATTATGTCAGAGCAGACAGAACTTACACCTGAACTCAGAACAAGACTAGCTAAAATTAATAATCGAATTGAAGTACAACATGATATGATCAGTGGGGCACGTGAAAGACTGGCTACGACTAGGTCTCTTCGTGATGTAATTTCCGATCCAGAATTGTCACTCAGGCTGAAGCTGACAGAGTTATTTAAACGAAATGGTATTACAATCGCTGCAATACTGACTGCCCTTGGAATGACAATATCAACAATTGCCCTGGCTGTGACTAGAGGAGGAGGGGGAGCAGGGGGAGGAGGAGCAAACGCAGGAGGTTCAGGTCCGCCCAAAGTATATACAAAAGCGAAAGAAATTGTAAAGCAATTTGGCGAATGGTTAAAAACCTTGGCCACAAAAAGTGCTGCTGCAATACCCGGTCTAATCGGTTCCCTCGTCAGTTTTCTATTAAAAACAGCAGGATCGGTGGTCGGATTTGTTGGAGAACAGCTATGGATATTTTTAACTGGTTTAACATTAGTCATTATAAATAAAATTATGTACTAATATGGCATCAACATGTTTGGTGAAAAGAATATTGCAAAGTTTCTTTCTAAAAATAAAGACCTGTTTGGTTTCTCCGTCGAATTGGAATGGTGCAAACTCCGACGAGTAAATCGACATATACTTCGAGCAAATCCAGGTGTCCGACTCAAGATGATAATCTATATCATAACATATTAGCTTTCGTGAAGGAATGTCAAAAGACTAACTTCTTTAAGCGACTAGAATTCATAGCTGTATTCCAGGATACTGAGGATGACCAAGAGGCTCATCATCTCCAAGAATATTGGGTTCTTCGATTGATTCGCGACACAGGCAATCGATTTATCTTTCAGTCAGACGGAAATATTTACGTAAAGATGTGATTTTTTCTTCTAAGTTATTATATACACGAAGTGAAATGTAAGATGTGATTTATTTTCTTTTTTTCTTCTACTATATACATTACACGAAAATGGGGTACGATAGAACATTATCACCGACTTTCACCAACCGAATACCGAATGGAACGAAGTCAGAAAGAACTCATCATGTGATTGCTCATAATCCAAGTGAGGCAGATCCAGGCCAGACACTTATCATACGATGTCCGAAGTTAGAAAGCGGAGTACTCTTAGTTCCTAACACTTTCGACCTAGTTTTTGATCTCGAAGTAATGGGAGGTGGAACTACCCATGTAGTACAAAATGTTGCAAAAAATTTGGTGGAGCGTATGAAACTCACATTTGAGGGCCAGGCACTTTCCGATTTGAGTAAATATAACCTCATTGAATGCTATCGTGATCTCTTCAAACATAAAAAGGAGAGATCGAACATGACACTGTACGGAATTCAGAACGAAAATCTAAGAAATTGAGAAGTGGCGCGGCCGATGCAGATGCCGCCGTCGTGGGCGATAATTTACTTTTCGACACATATAAAACAAAATATGCTATTCGTCTCACTCACCCCCTCATAACAGGTCATGGAGTTGCATATCCAAAAGCGTTAGGGAGTCATATTGAATGGGAAATTACGTTGGCACCCGCCCCCAATTAATTGTCAGTAATAAACTGATTACAACCAATTATAAATTAAAAAACATTCAAATGGAATACGAGACAATTTCTGACCTCGATCTCGCGAGGTCAACTGCTGGTTATTACAACGGTGGAAAAAGTTACCTTTACGAGCATATACATTATTTTAGAACAATCCCATTCAAAGAATCGGACACGGTTATCAATGAAAATATAAATGTACCACGACGTAGCATTAGAGGTATCGCTATACTCTTCACTAAAAATCAGAATCAGTCAGAACTGAACAGTGAACTTTTCTTTAACCCCTCCATTGAATCTGTGTCTGTATCAATCGAAGGCATTGCAAATAAAGTGTACGCTCAGAAGATGATACCAAGACAATTTTGGAAAGAAACACGACGGTATTTTGCTGAAGATAAAGATTGGTGTGAAATTGATATAGATGAGGCCGATTATTTGAAGAATAAATTCTGTCTGTTTATCGATCTGCGTAGTTTTAAAGATATTGAGTTTCATGGAAATGGTTTAAAAGTAATGAACACAAAGGACGGAATTCAACTTGAGATCCTGAAGAAAGATACCGCGTGGGTTGGCGATGACGCTCACAATGATAATATATTTGCCCACATTTATGTTATCAGTGATGCCCTGGTCTCTATTGAAAATAGTAGATTAAAGTCTTTACAATTTTAACCATGACCATGACCCGTCGTCCGTCCTATCGGCCATGTTTCTGCCAACCATTCGCCCGTGTCTGGATTATATAACTGCACACGTTTGATATCATTTGGCGCCATCATGATTTTACTACGCTTTTCACTACGGATTTCTCCAGCCTTTTTCCGTACAAACTGTACAAATTGTGCCCGCTCGGGCTCCTTCCCAGTTTCAAACAGATCTTTATAGTCTTCAAAGTTCAAATGTTTTCTAACACAAACATCTTTCACCCCTTTATTTTTTTTCGTCTCCGAAGTTGGAGTTCGAAAAGCATACACTTTCGAGCGTATGCCAACAAAATCAAGAATAGGTTCACCATTCAACTCATCTTTAAATTTACCTATCACTTTTTATTAATCTTCGGAAAGTTGGGCCCACTCATCCCACTAGTATCATATATAGACTTCTCACCATTCTTTTCCACATCTTTCCGAACTATATCATTGAAAGTTACGTTCGGGGAGGGTATGGTACACTGTAAACAAAACTGTCAGTATCCATGTAGGCTAATCGTATTCCAGGGAACTTGACCCGAAAGTAATTGTAATGCGTCTCATACATAAGCAGCTTAGAAAGTTCCAGTACTGCGGCGCCGATGAAAACTGGTTTTACATATCTATGCTCATCCGTTTTCAGTTCCAGTAGGGCACTGTCGCAGGAATCGCCATCCTCTTCGGAAGTTATGAAAGTTATATGTTTCATCTTTGGATTATACTTCTGAATCTTTTTACGTCCACTATCCGTGCCGTTCCAGTCCGAAACAAATTTAAAGTCTCTGTACTTTCGAACATCTTCTATTGTCTTACCGAACATTGCATTATTCATCAGCTTATAGAAATTCTTTTCAAAATCTGTCTTCCCCTTTGCCCTCATTTTAGTGTTAAAGTCAATATATTTCGCGAGACATGGAGCTTCATCGAAAGCAAGCACCCGATGAATATTTTTCAATCTCATTCCCATCCGAAGATAGAATTCCAGCAACTTGTAGTGTAAGACATAGGACTCTCTATCCATCACACTTGTAATCAGTCGACCGCCCTGCCTCGGAAATTCATAGTGATGCGGTGCTAATGGCAAATCGCTGTGTTCTAGATGTAATTCGCTGGGTATTCTAAGTCTACTTCTAGAAAACTTGGTGGAAAGGTGGAACCAGGTCCCCACGCTCCGCCCTCGGCTCCGGCTCCGCCCCCTTCTTCCCATTCTATCTTCATCCAATGAAGTCCGCCCGTAGGCATTGCCTGACTCATTGCCCAGCCGTAGAGATTGTTTGCATCGAGATATTTTATTTCGGTCACCGGTTTCTCTGGATCGTAATTCCCGCCGGCGGGGCCAGCGTAAGCCGGATGATTTGTCTGTAAATAATGAATATTACACTGGCTGATACCGCCTCGAATCCCCCTCTGTACGAAATTCATCTGCTCAGCATCTTGAATGAGCCCAAACTTATTACCCGTGTAAAGTAACATAGCATCCCATGTCAAGCCAGGCGCTGACATGTAATGGGCCGGATCTAACTTATATGCTTCTAAACATGTGTCGCGAAAATTTTCGAATATATTAGCAAGAAGGAGAACATCCGTCTCACAATAGAATTCCATATAATCACGAATCGTCTTACATCCAACTTCGTCCCATACTCTTAATGCATGTTCGTATCAGACTCCGAAATCCCCTCTTCCGTCAATTCGCTATAAAATTCCTCCCTCTCCGGGAGCTCCCCCTCTCCCAGTCTGTCAACCGAGTCTAAATATTCGTAGGGGAAGAAACCTTTCGCCCTTTGAATGTCCGGGTACGAAAGTGGCGCCGCCGTCCACCCATCCTCCGGCACAGTTTTTGCCAACTTCGCCAATGACCCCATCATCAGCTGAGCACTGTCCATAAACTTTATAGAAAAGAAACGTCTCTTTATCTCCCTCTTCCCTCCGGCAACAACAATTGAGGCGTGAAAAATAAATGTTTTCGAGAGACCCATAATTCCTCCATTGCTCGTCTTAGCTATAATTTTAGGCTCTGGTCCCCCTCCGGCGTCGATTTCATGTAATTCTTTCAAAATAAAAGAACCATCGTATCCCTTGAGGTTGTGAAAGTAGATAGGAATGGTTCTCGACGGCCGGCATCCTTCGCAATAGAAGGTCGCCTCCTCCTTCACTACTCGGTATCCTGCCGGCTCTCCACATGCAATACAGACTGGATCACATCCGTCACGCTGGTAATTAGAAGGATCCCTCATCGGTATTATTTTCCAATAATACGATTTAGAATAATACTCGGCCCGTTCTTTCATATCCTTTAGAAAGTCTGTAACACAGGAGAGACCTGTGAATGTTCTTTTACCATAAACAGTGGGTCGGCCCGGGCCTCGTTCCGAAGAGGTCCGCGATCCTCCCCACCCCCGTTCCACCATAACATACGAAAGACAAATTGGAATGTGTCGGCCGGTCCCCTTCTCAATAATTGCCTCAGTATCTGCATAGACGACGTAGGGAGAAGGAACCTTCTTCCGATGTCCTTCAAATTGACACACTTCCTTAGGAAAATCTGGCTGGGCAGTGTCTGTTCCACAGTATACCTGATGTTTTTCTAATTCTTCTGTTGACTTAAAACCTCTTTTACAAACCATACAAATACACTTCCGTCTGCGCTCATTCTTTCGATTAGTACGAGAATTACGAAGGCGATTTTCCGCAGTAATTGGTACGAAGTGAGAACGGCCGCCGTCTTCGCCAACTATCAGTAAGATATTTGCTATTTGATTCCTATCACCTTCGGACGGGCTTCGCCTTCCGTTCCGTCAGGGGCTCCGCTACAGCTACTATATAACACATTTATTCCGGACGGATCGGGATCATTCTCGTAGATCTGAAATACTTGAAGTTTGATGCCTGGATTTTGCTGCTCGAAGCGCCTGAATACAGTCAGATCGGCGGGCGTAGGAAAGGGAATACCTTCCCAACAGTAGTCAGCAATAAATGGGGCGTACGTATTCCATTTTCTCCTTACCTGACCACATTTCTTTTCACGAAACTCGGGTCGGCCACTTTAAACTTGCTACGATGGCGTATTGAAAACAGTTCTCGCTGCCCGAAGGTAGCACCAGATCGCTCACACAATGCTTATTTTTTAACCATCTGGGAAGTTGGACTCGTTCCGTTCCGTAGGGGCCCCAGCCCCGAGTAAAACTTCTACTAGAATTACTTCAAAATTAAGTATCTCCTCGAGAACGAGACCAGAACCCTCAACATTTTCAATTGTATCAAGCATACGATCGTAGCGATCTATTAATTGTTGCCCCACATCCGATCCTGATCCTCTTACATCTTTTGTGTATGTATCATTTAATTTAACATACAATGAACGCGATTGTGTATTACCAGTTTTCGGATCCGATAATTTGACTTCCATTTCGGTAAAAACAGAGTACATCTTTCGTTCCGTTTCTTTGACCATACCTTCAATATCCACCAGCTCCCCGATATCCTTGACTCGCTTGACTTCAGGAAATTTTTTTGTAAAACTGCTCCCTTGAATGCTGTATGTAAACTGGCCATCTTTATGATATATACTATCCTAAAATTTTTTTTAAAATGAAAAAATAATTATTCTATGATAGGTCATCAAAATCCACTATAATATTTTTGGCAGCATTTATTTGTTATATATCTCACCTAATCTTCTAAGTCGACTAGTTCTTCCACATCTTGAATTTCTGGTTTATTAGGCGCAGCACAAAATATTAATCTCTCAACAGTGAAAGAAAGAGCACGCTTACTTAAGCGCGGTTTAAATGCTAAGAATTCTATCTTACTACCTTTTCGGATATTACGAGGTACAATAGCAGGATTTTCTCGGACTGGCAATGGGCTCACTGTTTTAAAACCGCAGTCAATTTCTTGAACCATATCAATACATGTAGCGAAATCGTGATTTCTCCCTCTCCCTCTCCCTCTTTTAAACTGAAATTTAAAATACCTCATGCCCGGCTGCGCCCCGCTCCCTCGCTTCTGATACACTTTAGATGGATTGTAAAATCCGCAGGTCGTTCCGATAGGATTCTTGGAGTGAGCGGCCAGGCTTAGAGCATAACTTTTAGCAGTAGATGCATCGAAACTTTCACCTAGGGTACGGAATATTATTAAATCAGTAAACTTTTGAAGACTCAGTTGCCAACTGACACACACCCCATCACATGTAGCTGGATCTCCTCCCGAACCATATTTAGGTCCGATGGGGAAAACTACTTCTAGCTCACTGTCTACGTATATGAAAGGATCTACATATTCACCAAATACTAATTTGCCTCCATCATCAATTTTGATGTTTTCTCCGGTTTCAAGTATTTTTATTGCATCTGAAATAGAAAGGATTGTCATTGTCTTATCGTATATATCTTAATAAAAAATTTTTTTTAAAAAAAAATTTCTATGATATAGTATCCCCCCAAAATGTCATACATATTCATAAATGGACCAACTGGAAGTGGTAAGAGTTACGATGCAATAAATTTGGATCCGTATCACGTACCAGAATTTGACACTAGTTTTTCCAGCAACATTGCCGACTTTTATAATGGGCGCCACGTTTCGATTGCCGATTTTCAGAATCAGTTTATAGAACATACTCTTAGTTTACAATGTCAGGCTGGGAGGAGGAGGGAGGAAACCCCCCTCCCTTCAGAACAATACATTATTTGTGACTCTTCCATAATTCAACATCTGACTTTTTCTCGAATCCGGGGCGTGGCAACGGAAGAAAAAAAGATTGTTTCTAGAGCATTTGACCATTTACCCAGTTTCATTATCATATTCAAAGATATGCCTTGGGATTATTGCAGGCGGAATGTGTTGACTCGAGCCAGGTCGTACGAAATAACCGCCTTAAAAGAACTAGAAGAGATTCACAACAAGTTCAAACAGACTTTCTTAGAAATTTGCCACGACTACAGGCTTCCATGTTTGGTAATTAGTCAGCCCCTTACGCCTGAAGTTCTCAAGAATATACTTAATCCAACAATTGATACTGAGACAGTCGGACCAGTAGAATATCCACGAGCTTTTGACTTTGGAATTGCATGGGGCAGCTCACGCGATAGCGGCAGCCAGGGATTTTTAATAGACGGTTTTTCCGAAGGTGAACTTGAAAAAGCGTACTTCCCACCTGGTCAAGAACAACTAGAACAACCTCGAGTCTCACTAAAGAACCTACACAAACTTCTTAACGCTTGTGAATCTGTGTGTGCTTATAATGCTTCGTTTGACCTACGAGCACTTGACATTATGAAAAGTGGGGACTTTGAAGTTACTTGTCTATGGCTTATGTCAGTTGTGTACATTATACTTCAACCAGAACTTATCGATAAAGCTGAACAAGGGGGACTCGAAAGAACGGACTGTGGTAACATGAGAAGTCGTTTTGAAGATCTTGCAAACTTAATATGTTCAGGAACTGAGGGGGTACCACCTCATCCACATACGGCCGAAAAAGATGCAGTAAGTGAACATTACTTACGACAGTACATGATAAATACTTGGCCAGGTGGGGGGTGGAAGTGGGGTGGTAAACTGACACTTTCGGCTTTCAAGAAATTAAGACTTTTTCCATGGTACTTATTGAATAACTTTCGTAAATACTTACGTTAGTACTTACGTAGTACTTGACAAGTACCATGGACAGGAACTTACGAAGTACTTACGTAGTACCAGCACAGGAACTTACGAAGTTCTAATAACATTTCCTCCGGCTCCCAACTATTGAAACTTTCTGGATAACCTTTCCATTTTATCAGATAATATTTCTTTCCTCTAATTTTTTTCGTCTTCAAAATTCGTTCTACTCTGTACAGCTCGTCAGCACCACGTTCTGAAGGTGCGCTCTGAAGTTCATCAGAATAGAAAGTGCCGAGTATTTCCTCTCCATTCAGATCTTTTATTTTGTAAACTGGTGGTGTTCCCAAGCCAGCTGCGTACACAACTTTTGAAACTACGAAAATCTCCTCTGTCCAATTTGGAAATATCCTTTCTTAAAAGTGGTCTTGTATTTTGTAATTCGGACACGTTCTCCCGGCTTGAATTCAGGGTTTGGCTCCCCCAGCTGCCAACTCAGGACCGAATAGTGTATAAAATGCCTGCCAATCGTTCTCCTCTGTTACGTCCCTGGGTTTCATTTTGATACTTCCGTGTATGGTGTTATTGTAATTCTCAAGAAGTTCTGGTAGAATAGAAAGCCATTCTCGTGTCTGTTTATATGTAAAGTATTTCCACATCATCGTCTTGAGGGTCCGATTAAAACGTTCAACGACGCTAGCTTTTTTGTCACTGTAGGTGTGAAACCAGTGAATTCCCACCTCCTCCAACCACCCCTGCATTTTTCGGTTTGTAAATTCCCGCCCCTCATCTGTCTGAAGTTTGTCGGGCCTTCTCCCGGATTTCTTAATCACGTCTTGTAGCGCCTCTAACGTATCATCAGCCGTTTTTGACTGTATCGGCCTGGCCCATGCGTATTTACTGAGTACATCGATTACTGTTAGCATGTATCGAATGTTACGGTTCTCTTTTAGGAACGGGGGAGGGAATTCCACGAGATCCGCTTGCCATTGAGAGTCTATCGATGTTACGAAAACACGCCGGCCCGTAGCACGAGTACGAGGGACCGCTTTATGTAGATTATAGGTTAGCTGAGTTTTTAACCAGTCCTGCACCTCTTTCTTAGTAACGTGGAGTCCGCTGGCCCGTGCTGCGTCATACAATTTTTGTACACCTCCAAAACCAGTTTTCGGGTTGTAATATAATTCTCTAAGAGTGCCTTCGGCTTCCATAATTGCTATATTATACGAAAAATTTTATGTCGTACGGATTCCGTAAACGAAATACTAGTTTACTGAATGGCCTACTTTTCAATTGCTTGATTAGGCCCACGGCTTCCCGTTCTGACACCTCCATTCCATATTCTTTTATAATAGTTTTGTTGTCTATCTTGTTCGGTGTGTAAAATAGTACTAACATCTGTATGTTTTCCCTGAATGGTTTACTAATACTAGTATATTGTTGAGTCAGAACCCAGACAGATAATCCGTCGTGCCTTGCGCTGAAACCAAGTTGGACTAAAACGTTACTGCGCTTCTTCATATCTTTGGACGAGGCGCAGTCGTCGAGTACTATTAAAGTGTTTGTATCCAGCCCATTCTTTATGCACGTAGGTTAATGTATCATCCACTGCATCGAGTCCGACTGGAAATATAAACACATTATCATCGGTGAAAATGAATCTTCTATTATACGCTTTATTATTCATGAATGTTGGGCAAATGAATATCACATATTCGAATTTCCTTAAGTACGGACCGGTGAGGAGGTCCAACATAAATTCTGTTTTGCCAGAATATGTCGGTCCAGTTATAATCATGTTGAATGGCGGGTTTACGTATATTGACATTTCCTCTGGATCTATATACTGTAAATTAATGAATCTCTTCTAGTTCTTTTAAGTTACTGGTTCGAGTTAGATGAAACCCAGTCACATCGACAGCATCTGAATGAACTATATAGTTAGTGACTTTATTCCAGTACCTACAATAGTAATGAATATTGCTAAAGATAACAAACCAATTTTACCATATTCATGAATAGGGTCTACGCTGGTCACGGCTGCTGCCCGTTCCGGGGAGGGGAGGGGAGGGGACCGAATCCGAGTCGTGTCATTGTGAGGTGACTCTCCGGGCTCGTCCTGCCACTTCACAGGATCTCCCCCCTCCATCTCATGTACAGCACTTTCTCGAACTTCCGTGTTTATATCACCATTCACCCCGAAGACCATAGATTCTGTTGCGTATTGCAATTCATTATTATAACCTGAGATCGCCGGGCCCGAAAGGATGACCATCTCAGACGGCAAGAGAAGTAAATTGGGCGAAACGGCCATATCAAGTTTGACACCAGTATTCATTATTGTGTCTTGATATCGCCTATAACTAATTACTTTGTCTGTATTACGAATTTCATCTTCGAGGAGAACGCCGAATTCTTTTCTTACTTGCTCTGCGCTGCCAGTATCACCTACTATGGTACTGCGAATATTTGCTTGTGCGCCGAGTATGCAATATACGTAGGCTTCAAGGCTTTCATTGAGGCGGGCGAGACCGGCCTTTGTTAGTCCCGAGTCTCCTGTCAGAGGAATGAAACTATTGTATTGTCCCTCCGATCCATCATTTCGGAAGAAATAATAGTGTGGTCGTTCTTTGTCGGACAGTACATGTTTTTTCTTTCCAAAAATGGTATGTGTATAGAAAACGCCTCCGTCGGCGGAGAGGAAAAAGTCATGACCGTTGTATATCGCTTTTGGCTGTCGAACGGGACCACGATTAGTGTAATATTCATAACCATAACCAAGACCCTTATTTTGACCTTTTCGATAACGAAAGTCGGACTTCGTTGGACTTATATTTCCAAATTCTGTACAGAGAAGTTCATATTGGACGAGATTGTACGGATTGTCGCCTGCTTTGAAGGTGGGGGTATCGTCTGGAAGTGCAACTCCCATTTCGTGAAGGATACGACGTATTGTAAAATATACATGGAAACGGCAGAATGATCGTATTTGGGGCGGAAATTTCTTATCAAAGAGATGGGCGAATGATATACCGCAACCAGTAGTGCTACACCATACAGCGAAATTCAGTTGCTGGTCCCAATATTTCATGTTTGGACCGCCCAGCCAGACATTACTTTCTTTCGCTGATCGATGAGTGATTACGTTATCTTTGAACACATCCCGTGGATGAAAAGTAAATTTATCTGTCGGCGTTACATATATTTCTAAGTCCATGAGAATAGGTTTTATTCCCCCGTCCGGTTTGGAAGGGGGGGTATCAGCATGCTGTACTGTCGGTACGCTCGTCTTATTCAATTGAAAAGCAACTGGGAATAAGTCTGTACTCATTATTCGTGTTTCTATATACAGATAGATTTAAATGGAGGAGAATTTTCTCGAATCCCTGTCGGAATCCCTGTCGGTACGGTTCTGTTAGGGGTACTAACATTCCAGACTATGTTAATACTTTATTTCGGATTCAGGTTTAAACGAATTTTTTATTTTTTACTAAGAATAGATAACATACTGCAAACAATGGAGAATTTAATAAAGTCATCGGCAGCGGCAAATACGACAGCGCCCTATCTGAACGGTTCTGAAGGACCAACCGCAGCGTCGGACAATAATCGATCCATAATAGAGACGAAACGTGAAAAAATACTCTGTGTCATCGCAAGTGGTCAAAGTAAGTTATTTTTTGGTAAGGAGATTTCAGTTGCTGACGTAGAAAAATGGAAAGATGAAACGGTGGTTAAAGCATTCAAAATGTATGAAGCGAAATACAGTTCTCTTATAAGTGATACCATCACTCAAAGTTTCATAGATCTAGGAGCCCGTGCAATCAGTCAGGTAGTTCCAATCGATGATCGAGATAACTATGCCACTGATCTTAAAAAGGATTTTATTCTAAACAGTGAAATAAAACGATTATCAGGACGGATAGGGTACACGTGGGGGCCCTGATTGCTCTAATTTCCACCGGTTTAATTACGGGTAAACATTTAAATTTAAAAAAATCGGGTTTAATATAGTACCTGAAATAAATGGATTCAACTTCGACGACTCAGCAAACGGCTCCGCCAGGGACTCCGTCAGAATCCCCGCCGACGGGGCCCGGACCGCAAACGACTCCGTCAGGGACGACCTTACCACCGACACAGCGCAACATAGAGAAAGTGACGTTACCGCCGAAGCATCCAGGGAGAGTTGCTGCGGGCAAGAAATTAGCGGAATGGAACAGGCAAAACAAGGAGAAGAAACTAAAAGCAATGAGGGGAATGATAGCGATGCGGTAGCGACAAACTGTATAAGCCTACCGCCTACAATGAAAGAACAGTGTGATAATAATTCACGCTGGTATAATAAATGTTATCTTGTTTTAGGAATTGTGGGAGTTTCATTGACTGCATTAGGGCTATATTGGGGGCGTGCTCGACATACCCCCTGTTCCGTCCGGCCTCCACAGAAAGCGAAAAAAACAGAGCACGTAGCAGCTCCATCCGGAACAGTTCCGACAGGGGTTCCGAGAGGAGGGGAGGGGGAGGGAGAGGTTTCCAGCTCCTCTACATTGTATGAGATGGATTAACTCCCCATATTTTTTATTTTTATTTTTTATTTTATATACTAGTCAGCAATCATGGATATTAAAACAGTTGTAAACACAATGTACGATGGTATTGTAATCGCAGGACTTGCGATGGGATATCTTATGATCTCCAGCAAATTTCTGAAAATAGAGGTTGGCGATCCAAGTCGTCCAAATTTGACTCGATTGACAAAATTAGGCGGTGCGACTGCTGCCGCGGTTGCAACCAAAGATCTTCTTGAACAGAAAAATATTATTCCTGCAGAACCTTATACTTCGTAATAATAATATTCATCGAACATTTATACTTAGTAATATATACATACAACGTACAACAATGATCATTTGGATTGAAAGTCAAACAGGTGAACCTGTTACTGTTAATTTTTACCCTTGTATTGACACGACACAGTTTACGAAGATAAGACTGCTAGAGTGCGGACTATATAATTCATGGCATAACATAACATCGACGAATAATGTAATAAAATATCAAGAAGGTGACCAACCGAAGAAGACTAAATCAATACGTCCAGGTAACTACAATATCGATACGTTAAACAAAGCAATCGGGTTGAAGCAAAAAATTAATTTTGAAAAACATCTGCCGACAAACCATGTTTATCTAACTTTGGCTAAAGATGTTAAAGTTTATTTCAATGCTACAGGTAGCTTTGCCAATGTAGTTGGTTTTTCAGATAAACCTGAGGACAACCCAGTTATAAAAAGTACTATGAGTCCGAAGAAAGTGGATTTCTTAACAGTAACTAAATATATAGTTCATTCAGATGTAGTTGATGTTACTGGAAATTATGTTTCATTTGGCTCCGGAGGATACATACAGGGGAAAGTATCGAACTGTTTACAAATACTTCCCATCCGGGATACGAGAGAAATAAGTGAAAAGGTTACTTACGATTTTAAAAACGGAGCAATTTCTATGCCATTGAGAAAAGGGGGAGATTACATGAATTCAATGCGTATCTGGATAACAGATCAGGATGGGAACATGATCGATTTCAATAACTGGCCAATTAGCTTTTGTATTGAATTATTGTAGTCCCGAAGCGGGGCCGGTGTAACCCTATCGGAAGATAAACCATCCCACGACCAATCCTCCAGCAATATAGATCATCTCATATTTCTTTTGCTCAGGACTGGGTTGATAATAATCTGAGAATTGCGCTAACGCTTGCGCTGGACTTGACGTAGAGTTGCTTTGCACCGCTTCTGCTTCTTCCAGGATTTCTGCATCTGTATCTCTTAATTCTGCCGCAGCATGTGCATCCTTTGCTTGATTTTCTCTTTCCCAGTCAGCCTGTAGTAATCTTTTTTCTGACCAGACGTTGCGATCATGTTCAAATTTTTCTAATGCTTTATCATGTCGGATCTTTCTTCAATAAGAGCGTCACCATTACCAGAAAGCTTTTGTCCGATAATATTTCCTCCTGTAAATGCCGTTGCATTTAATACAGCACCGAGAACTGTCATTCCTATAGCTGAAGCCATGACTGTGTATATTACAAGGTATTATTTTAATTTTCACTGTATATAGGTCCCTACGGAGTATGTCTGATCCAAGTGGCTTCGGTCTAGGTACAATTCGTATGCAAAATCTTGAGCTTGAAGATCTGAGTGATGTTAAAGTTAACAATAATACTAAGATGGCTGCTAATCATAATAAGGATTACGTCCTTCGTTATAAAGACCGCGAAAAATATTTCGTTTTAGCCAATGCCGCGGTGCAATCCCACGAGCATGCTGTAGAATTTTCCGAACTTAAAGACATTGATGAAACTGTAATTGACGCCACAAAGGCTTCGAATGATTCTACTCCTTTTGCTCTGACATGGGATTCGGCTAGTCAGAAATTCATGCCTTATAATGTGCCGCGTAACATCTTAGATATATTGGGTAGTGAAATTGCAGGAGGTGTTGCTGAACCACCAGGAACTCCGAATGTGATTTATTTTGATAGCAATGTAAACAAATATAAATTGTTAGATTTTCGTAGTTGGCTTACTCCTACGAATCCATACATTGCACTTCTTGGTATACCGATTCACCTTAAAATTAGTCCTCTTAATACAATAATGAAGGCAGATAATACACTAAGAAGGTGGATAAACGAGGGGGAGAATTATTGCTCGTATACAGCTAGCGGAGTTCCAGTTAGATTATTTTGGACACAACTTTAAAGAAACTGGGTCTGAAAAGTGTAGGTGATGAGGCAGCTGTTCTCACTTTACAGACTGTAAATCAACAGATGACTGATAATATGAAAATACTTCAACATGGTACAGTTCTCATTAGATGTGTAAAGTTAGCTACTGGAGACGAGTTTGACGATTTGGTTGGATATTATGCTATGAAAACAGATAACAGAACAACTTGTGATATTATCATAAGTATTGATAAAGATCGGGGAGGGGAAATGAGTATTGAATGTTTTGTTGGTGGGAATAGAATAGAGAACGACTTAGGAACTACATTTGTACGTAGAGATAAAAGAGTGAACACTTTAGATATCAGTACCATTCATCTGAAACGTCTCATATTATTTGAAGTAATGGTCTTCCGTCACATTTTAAGTTCAGAGGAAATTACTAAAATTTTATCTATCAGGTGAACAAGTTCGCCCCGATAGGAACTTCATGTTCAGACCTCAGTCATGCAGTTGGAAAAAATTCACATCAGCTAGACTCCGCGACCGGCCGGCCGGACTGACAACGGGGCTCCTTTATATAGGCTAGTTTGATGGTGATGACTCACACGGAATTTCCCGTACATGTATAAACATGTTGTGTGACTCAGAAGGGAATTTCCCTGCTTAGTTCAGGACAATGCACTGCTGCGCCAGCTGTTGCGCATGCGTGAGTTCGTATATAGGTCAGGGTCACACTTTAGTTACATGGATGTTAAATTTTCCTTCGCTTCATGTAGATAAATGAATAAAATGGGTGTAAAATTCTTACTTAATCCCAGTTGTCCACGTTTACTTTACTACTTCGGCGTTCTTGCATGCGTAATTTTCAAAAGCGTAATCTAAAAATGCGGACAAATATTTACTTTTGCATATTAATGAGAGAACAGTGACGTAAACTGTGAACGGCCCTATTGCTTCAACTTTCTGAGGCAGAAACTCTCTGACCAATGCTAGCTGTGAATTTGTGGACTACAGACAGATAGTGGCATGTCAAGGCCATGTCAAGGGAATTCAAACTCGACCAGAATGCGTAACAAAAGTAGCTTGTAACACTCTACGGCCTACAACGCTTTGCAAGGTGACAGAGTTGGCGCCCAGTCTGTAGCACTGCATGCTTTAATTAGGCGGCGAACCTGTCCTTGGAATATTACCACTGCTGGCCAGAGTGAATTGTGCAATTACTGTCTATAAAGACAAGTGGATGGGGACAATCCGAAACGTACCATAGGGCAGCATCCTTGTGACAAAATCCTGCAACACTGTGGGTGCTTGTACTCATCAGATTGTCATTGCTGTACCACGACATCTATGAGGAATACGGAACAAGTATTGCAAATTCGAATTTAATTTGAATTATTTTGTACTTGTGGCCATTTGAGGGAGACTGAAGATCCTACAGAATTTGCCCCTCATTTCCCATTTCTGAATGGCGCTTGTTTTAATCACTCCCATCAATATAACATCCCATCAAATGTCAATCACTGTGTCTCAAATTTCTCTGAAATTTCAAATGAATTTTCTCAATTTATCGAATCAACTCAACCAGTAACACTGATGTATCTTTGGTTTCGCTCATTCAGTTTTTGCTGAGTCATCACTGTCAAAATTCGACAATTTTTACAGGAAAACAATAGAGATATATTGCGGCACGAGTACACATACCAATAGGTCAAGCAAATATACCACTATGCGATATTTTTATATATTTTTCTTTTCTAATTAAACTTAAACGTTTAAATGGCACAGTGATCGAGTGAACTACTTGGAATTTTGAGACTATTTGGTTCATAACAGTAACCTACTCCATATCCTGAATCATCATATTCAACGAAATCTTGCATGGACGCTGTTCTCGCATTCAGATCACCAGCTATTATCATGCTAACATCATCCCCATTGAAAGTATTCAGTAAATCAACCAGGTGGCTTTCCAGTTTTTCCACCCCGTCATCATTGTGATTTGCATACAGCTTTGAGCCTTCTGGTAATACATATGTAACCACTATGAGAACATCCTTTACAAAATGAAAAATCTTCTTGAAGTAAAATAATAACAGTGCTATTCATGTCAGCCTTTATTTGTTTGACACCTGGTAGTATTTTTTGTTAACAAATATTTCTACACAACCACCAACAGCTCTCCTCTTCTGCTGAATTCAACAGCTGGGCATTTAAATGAGACAAAATCTTTGAAAATACATACAGGGTTCTTTTCTTGTGACCACGTTTCGACTAAACCGAAAATGCCAAGTTTGACAAAACGAAATAAACTCACTATTTGATAAATGTGAGGCAATGCTTCGAACATTCCAGACCATGAATCTCAAGTAATTGTTCCATAAAGAGAAATATAAGAACAATACTGAGTTGTCAAAGTATTGATGGAACTTATAAAGTAAGGACCAAGTCTTTGACATTTCTTGGCCAATATTGACAAAGCATCGAGCTACTCTAACATAAACAGGCGATGTAATCTTTATATATCAGAAAAGCTGCACATTACTAATGCTGACAAATCTACACTGTTAAACAAACTCTGTTGGTTTGTACTGAAAATGACCTCGTCAATGATACGACCCTTTGGCATTGGTGTTTTGGTACGATTTGCAAAATTCTGCTGCTTATGTTGCTACCGTAAAGGTCATTGATGATATATGTGTTTACGGACTTGCTGGGACGGTATTTGGAAATATCTTTAAATATGTTGGGACCTGAGTCAACAGTGTTTTATCGGTGGTTACAAATTCTGTCCATCGTAGGAAGCCCAAAATCACATTTTCTGTTACAATGGCGAAGAGTATGAAATATGACAACGGAAAAGAGATATGGGGATCACATTTCTCATGTGGGCCGGACACATCCTCCCCAGGCCTCTATATGGTTAACTTATGTTGAAAGAGATCACGATGTGAACTCATTTACATCACATTAGTGGATTTGCAAGAGTGTTCTGAGTTTTCCACCGAAATATGGGCAATATGTTATATGGCTTGCATCTATGAATTACATGCTTTTACAATGTAGCGAACTGACTTCCGTCTAGGGGTGCCCAAGTTGTTGTGGTGTAAAGTTGGAGTGATGGGTGCAGAACGAGAACCAGTCAGCCCAGCGGAAGATAGTCTGCGCTCATTCCAAGAATCTTGAAGAGAATGTGGAAATTATTCAGGCAACTTTATTTATGATTCAAAATGAAGTGGAGGAATTCATTTTGCATTTTGTTTGCTATATATAGTTGGCAAGTCTAACATGCGTGACCACGGCGTGGTGCCAAGATGATGTCTAAAGACTGCAAAAAAGGATACTTAAATCCGAAATGGTTGTCACAACCTCATCACCTAAACAAGCTAAATGTAAATAATCGAAAACTGCAGAGAGTCTAAAGATGTTGAAAGGCTCCACCCGAAAAAAAAACAGTTAACGTTTGTTTGCCATAGAGTGAAAACTCAGAATTCTAAATAATAGTCGGGTCGGAAGGTAGGGTTCCCATGCACCCCATGGATGTATTTTTTTAACCTACATTTTTGTAATCCTTAGGGTCTATATTTAATGAATTTTGATGTTCCCAAAATCAAATAGTGTCCCATGGGGTTCATTTGGCGCATCTTGGCCGCCATCTTGGCCGCCATCTTGGATTTCAACAATGGGGTAGGGGTCACGTATTTACCGCTTGACGGAAACAGAAACAATAAAATACTATAAACATTACATTTTTAGAAAGCCAAGATCATGGCCTTTTCATTGATATATAACTTAATAGGGATAAATTAATATTCGAACGTCGATTAGACTTTATATCGGCCATTGACCATAAATCGTAAAATTTGCTAAATTTCACCACCCAATAATTAAGTTCCCGTTCCTCCAAACAATTTTTCATAAGGTATTTATATATTTTTTGGAAGAACTCAGTGCAATAAACAAGAAAAACAACATTAAAAGTATGTTTCTTGAGATTTAGTGGGTGCATGAGCTTGTTTTCGTATTACGTGGTATGCCATATATCCGTGTGTAACATAAGGGGTAGGGGTAATGTTTCCCTTTCTGTTTCGAATCATGAATGATGAAACCATTAAAATGTTACATTTTGTAAAAGTGCTGCATCAGAACTTTCTAAAAATATATAGATTTATGGGGAAAAATTGCATATTTAAAAGTTACAAAGCTTAAACCTTTCGGTTTGTGTCGATTTTAAGTGATTTTTTAAGAACGAAATCACAACATATGGGGTAGGGGTAATGTTTCCCTTTCTGCCTCGAGCCATGAATTATGAAACCATATAAATGTTATACTGTTTGAAAGCTCTGAAATAGGCCTTTCAAACATGTATAGTTTTATTGGGAAAAGTCCATATTTTAAAGTTACAAAGCTTATGCCTTTCAGTTTGTGTCGATTTTAAGTGATTTTTTAAGAACGAAATTACAACATATGGAGTAGGGGTAATGTTTCCCTTTCTGCCTCGAGCCATGAATTATGAAACCATATAAATGTTATACTGTTTGAAAGCTCTGAAATAGGCCTTTCCAAACATGTATAGTTTTATTGGGAAAAGTCCATATTTTAAAGTTACAAAGCTTATGCCTTTCAGTTTGTGTCGATTTTAAGTGATTTTTTAAGAACGAAATTACAACATATGGAGTAGGGGTAATGTTTCCCTTTCTGCCTCGAGCCATGAATTATGAAACCATATAAATATTATACTGTTTGAAAGCTCTGAAATAGGCCTTTTCAATCATGTATAGTTTCATTGGGAAAAGTCCATATTTTACAGTTACAAAGCTTATGCCTTTCAGTTTGTGTCAATTTTAAGTGATTTTTTAAACAAAATTATAATATAAGGGGTAGGGGTAATGTTTCCCGTTCTGCCTTGAAACATGAAAACAAGTTGTTCAACTTAATTCAACTGTTTCCGATAGCATGGATATTTCTTATGGGGTCCCGCAGGGATCCATCCTAGGTCCCCTACTTTTTACTATATTTATTAATGACCTTTCTTCTTGTGTCAGCCAGTGTCAAATAATTATGTATGCTGACGACACGGCTATATTTTATTCAAGCAAGTCAATCTCTGAAATTCAGCAAGTTCTTTCCAATGAAATAATGCAAGTAAAGACCTGGCTCGATAATAATAAGTTAACTTTGAAAACCAAGAAAACCAAATCAATGGTTTTCGGTACGGTTAGAAAGTTAAATTCATCATCACCACTTAACATTCAAGCTGCAGGAGATTTTCTTGAACAGGTTACGGATTTCAAATATTTAGGGATTTGGCTGGACTCTAAACTGGATTTTTCCATGCATGTTACAAAAATTGCAGCAAAATTACGTCAAAGCTGGGTTTTCTATCTAGAATCTGACATTTCTTGCCTGTACATCAACGTAAAGTTTTGTTTAACAGTCTTGTTCTCCCACATTTTGACTATGCAGCAAGTATTTGGAGTAATACACATCAGAAGTATTTGAACATACTTGAACTCCTCCACAAAAGAGCCGGTCGACTAATACTGGAGGTTCCACGGGATACTAGAACAGAATCAGTGTATGAACGCCTAGGTTGGATAAGTCCATCTATTAGATGAAGCGCCAACTAGCGGCTCTAACCTATAAAGTCATTAATAATAGTGCGCCAAGTTATTTGACAGAAATGTTCAATCTTTCAAATTCCATACATAGTCACAATACGAGACATGCTAGTAACGGCAATATTTACATTCATAAAGTGAAAACTGAATATGGCAAGCGAGCATTTTCATATTATGGTGCTTGCATATGGAATAGTCTGCCTACTCAAGTTAGATCGGCTCCTAGTTTGGCGACCTTTAAATATAAGCTTAAGGTTGTACACTTTTAACTTTGTGTGAGTGTGAGTGAGTGAGTGTTTGAGTGAGTGATTTTGTGTGTGTGTTTGTGTTTTGGTGCTTTTATGTAAGTTATTTGTTCAGGTTTTTTTGTGTTGTTTTTTTATTTTTATCTGTTGGTGTAAATTTTCTCTTAATTGTTGTGGTTTTTGATTTGTACATCTTGCATGACAGGAGATATTGGAAGAACAGTGTTGGACACTAAAATATCGGCCTGTATATGAATGACAAATAAATAAATAAATAAATGAATTATAAAACCATATAAATGTTATACTGTTTGAAAGCTCTGAAATAGGCCTTTCCAAACATGTATAGTTTTATTGGGAAAAATTGCATATTTGGAAGTTACAAAGCTTAAGCCTTTCAGTTTGTGTCAATTTTAAGTGATTTTTTTGAATAATATGCTCAAAACAGTTAGTCCGTTGGCCAGGTATCGAAATCATCCCCTCTAAGGCATTTTACCCACTATGATTTTCTGTTAGCTAGTATTCTCAGCTGTCATAATCTGCTTATTTTACATTTAACTGATGGTGTGTGAGAGTGTAACGACTTGTTTGTGAAGGGCTGTCACGCCCTCAGTAGTAAAATAGGAATGGGTTAGGGGTAACATATTTACCGCTAGTCGGAATTAAAAACAAAAAGTACCATAAACAATACATTCTTAGAAAGCGCAGATAATCCCCTTACCATTGGTATACAACTAAATGGGGATAAATCGATATTCAAACATCGATTAGATTTTATATCGGACATGAAATGTAAATTGTAAAATTTGCTTAATTTCAAACCCAATAATTAAGTTCATGTTCCTCCAAACAGTTTTTACAAGGTATTTATGCATCATTTGAAAGAACTTAATGCAATAGAGAAGTAAAAAACATTAAAAGAGTGTATCTTCTTGAGACTTATGGGGTGCGTCGATACATATGGTATGCCGTATCCCTCTGTAATATACATTTAAGGGATAATGTTTCCTCTCCTACCAAACGCAGCGAATAAGGAAGCCACATAAATATCATATCTCTGAAACACTAACGCAGTTGTTTTTCCAACAGGATATGGCTTGATGGGGTAAACTCAAAAATTATGCAGTGACAATGCCTAAACTCAAAAGTTTGTGTTACTTTACTGACATTTACTCGTTAAAAGGAACATAGAAAAATACTCTATAGGCATTAAATAGCACTAAAAAGTTAAAATGGTGGTTAATAAAAGACGTTTTACTCATTTCAATAACTCAAATTAGGGAAAGAAAGTTAAAAGCTATGTCAAAAATTATATATTCCAAACCCACAAACACTAAAGTGGATGTCATAGTCGTCATGCTAAGTTGATTTGACAGCAGCAACAATCAATCCCTTTTCTTTAATTGTATCGCTAGAGATATATAAGCAATAAAGTACCACTTTGAAAGGATACCACACGGTTTCGACCGGTAAACAACATATACGCACGAACTTCAGTCGTGTGTATAAGGAGTGAAATGGTCAAAACCGAGCTCGAGTGGTGTACCCTACTTATAGGGGTTGTTTATCGCTATATTATATCAGTATATTGAAACTTGTGATGAAAATAAAAACAATGTGAAAGAAACCCACTTTGGAGATAGGAATGGCCAACTATACAGTATATCGTAAATATATGCACAGTCACGTGACCGTCTGGGCAAATCAGAGCTCACTATTAATAGTGTTACTTTTAATACCACACAAGAACACGAGAGAATCTTTTATCGCTCAAAACCAATCACCATTAATCCACAATATAGGTTCTCCATACTAAGATAAGATGGATCGACAACACTTTACCTTCCTTACCAGAAAACAAGAGATCATAACCAATTTTTCGAAATTATTTTACAACGCAGAACACTATATACTCCCAATGAGGATTACATTTTCGACTGGGTACTAAAATTCAATAGCAAATAATTCTGGAACTAAAACCCGAAAAGCCAAATGTTACAGAACGCATTCAAATTACGCAACTAAATAGTAAACAGAAGGCGAACAAACACTCTCTGCACCAAGCAATAAGAAGGCGAGACAAACCTCAGAAAATGACTAAAAAGGCTTATATTCCCATTGACACCTCAATGTTTAAAATGCCTTGTGAGTGAATCTATTATTAGTTTCTTATCATTGATGACATTTAACCAATGTTAGACCCTGACGTCTTTGAAGCAAAGACCCTACAAACGGACGTTTTAGGGTCAATGCTTGAAGATACCATTCCCACCAGCATGATCGAATAAGAGAGACTAGATTGATCTAACTTTCGAGCTAGATCAGCCACCAGCAGCTGAGAAAAAATAAGTCAACATAATCATCAGAGTCAAGCGAGCTAGACAACGGCTTCACACATTATACTTCACAGAGAGGACATTCTTACACAATTCACAAAAAGCATTCAAAAGCTTCGTTAAAGGCATTGTTCGCGATCCCAGGGACGGGCATGGCTGGTTGCGTGGCAAATGCAAAATATTAGTCATGCTGAATCAAGGTGTAATCAAGTAATAGCTTATTTATAGATTGGGAAAATCCTAATCCTGATAGTAATGATGGAATATAAACTTTGTGAAAAGTTGAGAAAATTTGCCACGTCTTTGATTTGTATGTTTTACATTCCATGTTGTACAGTATACACATATTGACTGGCCATGAGGGCAACAGCATACGTCTGTACCCCGAGGGACTGTGAGTCACCCCCAAAAACAGACTGTTTCCCGAGGCCGTAGGCCGAGGGAAACAGTCTGTTTTGGGGGGTGACTCACAGGCCCGAGGGGTTAAAGACGTATGCTGTTGCCTTCATGGCCAGTCAATATGTGTTTTGTAACACACCTACTCCGTAGCCATGCATAAGAACGTACTATACACAAAACCTGTCGCATGTAGGCCTACGATGTAATATGTTGGCATGAGTCAGTAGAAAAAGTTTTTTCCCAAAAGGATCTGCAAAACGTTCAATACACCGTTGATTATGGTTTTTGACCGTATCGAGTCCTTGTTGGGAACCAAAGCATTCAATTCTTCTTCAGAAAGTAGGATAAACCAAGAAATTTCTCGACTATCGTTTCGATCGACCGCAGACGACATCTTTGTTTACATTCCGGTCCGCGTTCGCGTCAAAGTCGTTTTTGACGTCAGCGGGCATCATTTTTCGGAACTGATACCTGGCAGGCAACAGTTCAAACAAATGATGCCTGATGACATCGTTTACGTGGATCAGCACAAAAAGAACGCATCCCACGTGACTTTCAATTGGCGAATAAGAATACAGACTGCGGATGAGGTGTGTTACAATACTGCCTGTACTATACATGAACAGTCAATACATCCGGCAAGTATTCTGTGCTGTTCTTTTATAGTTAGGTCCCCGCAGTCCGAGATAAGTCTTTCTATAGTGTCAACCATTCTCTTCGATTACCGTAATCTACTCCAATAAATTCCCATTTAACTCATTTGTATGATTACAGGGAAGCCTAAGCCTATCTCTTACAATCTAAGATTTGAGATATTTGACAGCAACATGTATGCAATTTTCATATTTTTCATAGGCCTAAATAACACACAGAAGAAAGTCATACTCAATATTTTGTCCGATTGAAAGTCAAATTTTCACCGAAACAAGTAGAGGTGGCCATCTGTAAGCCAAACGAGAATTAATATTAGCAAAGGTGGATATTAATTAAGCCTTTCCCATTTCCGATCCCAGTTATTCATACAACGGGGTATAAGCGAAAGCCAAGAGTATCGAATGTGTTGAAACGTAAGTGGGCCCTATTCAGTACCACGTAGCTTACAGGTACACCTTAAAGATTACTTACCAGGCCAAAATACCGAGTTTTGAATTCCTTCAAAAGTGGCAACACCTGGAAAGACACTGCGGAAATCAATTTATCACCCTGATCTCTAACTATTTACCTCTACAACAAATAAAGCACCGGGACTCAAGACAGTTGTACATCACTAACTTAAGAGAGCGATCGAAGACACTCGCTACACAGAACGCAGGATTGAAGGCTGCAAAGACGATTCTTCAAATAGGCAAAAAAGAGGCTAAAACAACACAAAACATTCACAGCAACGACGATAGGTCGGGTTTTCTTCCTATACTACGGTACAAAACCAAACCAAAGGGTCTTTCAAAGGCCACCGCACTTCCCTTAAAGCCCGGCTCGAAATGGACTGGGATCATGATTAGTGCCAAGTTTGGTTGGGCGTTTTGGGGCATGGCTCTGCATAATGAGTCTGTTGGTAACAGTTGCGATCGTTCGCATTATCTGCGTATCTGTTCGCTCTCAGATCACGCTCAGGCTCGGACTAATATAGATACGTACAGCCTTCATTTCCAGGTTCGTTTCAGTCATGCCATGGCAAATACTCGAAATAAAAAAGAAAGGAAAACTATCAACTTAATCACACAAGAGTTTGCTTGAATGAATTTACCGAAGTTTCAGGCCATATCAACGTTCATTATGTGAATGATTCAGCTGCTGACCGCCATGTACATACGGAATATTGGCGCAGTCTAAAGTCAAATAATTATCAAAAAAGTGAAAAGCTTATATCTGGCCTTTCTAAGAATGTATTGTTTATGGTACTTTTTTGTTTTTAATTCCGACTAGCGGTAAATATGTTACCCCTAACCCATTCCTATTTTACTACTGAGGGCGTGACAGCCCTTCACAAACAAGTCGTTACACTCCCACACACCATCAGTTAAATGTAAAATAAGCAGATTATGACAGCTGAGAATACTAGCTAACAGAAAATCATAGCGGGTAAAATGCCTTAGAGGGGATGATTTCCATACCTGGCCAACGGACTAACTGTTTTGAGCATATTATTCAAAAAATCACTTAAAATTAATACAAACTGAAAGGCTTAAGCTTTGTAACTTCCAAATATGCAATTTTTCCCAATAAAACTATACATGTTTGGAAAGGCCTATTTCAGAGCTTTCAAACAGTATAACATTTATATGGTTTCATAATTCATGGCTCGAGGCAGAAAGGGAAACATTACCCCTACCCCATATGTTGTAATTTCGTTCTTAAAAAATCACATAAAATCGACACAAACCGAAAGGCATAAGCTTTGTAACTTTTACATATGCAATTTTTCCCCATAAATCTATATATTTTTAGAAAGTTCTGATGCAGCACTTTTACAAAATGTAACATCTTAATGGTTTCACCATTCATGGCTCGAGGCAGAAAGGGAAACATTACCCCTACTCCATATGTTGTAATTTCGTTCTTAAAAAATCACTTAAAATCGACACAAACTGAAAGGCATAAGCTTTGTAACTTTAAAATATGGACTTTTCCCAATAAAACTATACATGTTTGGAAAGGCCTATTTCAGAGCTTTCAAACAGTATAACATTTATATGGTTTCATAATTCATGGCTCGAGGCAGAAAGGGAAACATTACCCCTACCCCATATGTTGTAATTTCGTTCTTAAAAAATCACATAAAATCGACACAAACCGAAAGGCATAAGCTTTGTAACTTTTACATATGCAATTTTTCCCCATAAATCTATATATTTTTAGAAAGTTCTGATGCAGCACTTTTACAAAATGTAACATCTTAATGGTTTCATCATTCATGATTCGAAACAGAAAGGGAAACATTACCCCTACCCCTTATGTTACACACGGATATATGGCGTACCACGTAATACGAAAACAAGCTCATGCACCCACTAAATCTCAAGAAACATACTTTTAATGTTGTTTTTCTTGTTTATTGCACTGAGTTCTTCCAAAAAATATATAAATACCTTATGAAAAATTGTTTGGAGGAACGGGAACTTAATTATTGGGGGTGAAATTTAGCAAATTTTACGATTTACGGTCAATGGCCGATATAAAGTCTAATCGACGTTCGAATATTAATTTATTCTATTAAGTTATATATCAATGAAAGGGCCATGATCTTGGCTTTCTAAAAATGTAACGTTTATAGTATTTTATTGTTTCTGTGTCCGTCGAGCGGTAAATACGTGACCCCTACCCCATTGTTGAAATCCAAGATGGCGGCCAAGATGGCGGCCAAGATGGCGCCAAATGAACCCCATGGGGCACTATTTGATTTTGGGAACATCAAAATTCATTAAATATAGACCCTAAGGATTACAAAAATGTAGGTTAAAAAATACATCCATGGGGTGCATGGGAACCCTACCTTCCGACTAGACTATAACGAGATGTTATTAATATGCACAAACATAGTCGTAAAGTGCGTGCAACCGTGAAAAGGAAAAACAACAATGTTTATCTCCTGTGCCTTTCGAACTTGTAAGTTCAGGTGTTCACACATGTGAGTTGATGTCGTAGTGTCTGTCCGTGTGTATCTATGTGTCTGTGTGTCTGTCTGCCTGTTTACACGATAACTCAAAAACGGTTGTACAGATTTAAGGTAGAGACACACGTTAGATGATACTTATATTAAACTCACTTTTTCTCAATAAATTTCACTTTTAGACCCCACACATTATATATTTTCTGTTAGCCCTATATCTCAACATTATGAAAAATATGCTTATTTTCCGAAATCTCAGTGTTTGTGACCATTTCTCTCAAAAATATGCGTTTTTGAGTTTTTTCACCTAAAAAAAATTAGGTGTTACAGGACTAGGGCGACTTGAGATCTTTTAACAGAAATCAACAATTGAGTAGTCTGGGGAAAAAACCGTGTCCCAGATTTTTTCTATTCCCTTTTGTTTCAGTACAATAAGGTGTGAAAGTAACAACTCTGGGTTTTTGAATAAATTACCGGGTTTCGTTCACTTCAGCAAGAATTTCTCTTGTTCTATCAATTTGACCAAAAATTTGGGACACCGTTTTTTCCCCAGACTACTCAATTGTTGATTTCTGTTAAAAGATCTCAAGTTGCCCTAGTCCTGTAACACCTAATTTTTTTTAGGTAAAAAAACTCAAAAACGCATATTTTTGAGAGAAATGGTCACAAACACTGTGATTTCGGAAAATAAACATATTTTTCATAATGTTGAGATATAGGGCTAACAGAAAACATATAATGTGTGGGGTCTAAAAGTGAAATTTATTGAGAATAAGTGAGTTTAAAATAAGTATCATCTAACGTGTGTCTCTACCTTAAGTCAGATTTGGTAGACAGGTACTGTATACTAATTGCAAGAACTGATTAGATTTTCGTTAGTATGGCTTGCAAATTAATGAAGTTATGAACTATCATTTTTTTCATATAATGGTTTCCTATGGAGACAGTAATGGCAGTGTCGACATATATCAAGAAATACTGCAAAAGTTTCATGAAACTTTTCACAGATGACAACTCAGAACATTATGATGGTATGTCATGTCAATTATCTGCTCATTTGCACATTTAATTAACTTTGGTAATTAGTGATATAACTCCGAAATTCCTACACCAAATTAGAAGATATCTGCTACAGATATTGATCTGATAGATAACTTACTGAGAAGCATTTGTAGTGTCAAGTTAATAAATAGCTCATTTGCATATTTTATTAAGTTTTGTAATGAGTCATATAACTGCGAAATAACTGCATCAAGTTTGATGAAATCTGCCTGAGATACTGATCCTAGAGATATTTTACTGTGTTGTAAAGTATTTAGAAGTGTTAAGTTAATGAAGGATTAAAGTGCATATTTAATGAACTTTGTAATAAGTGATAATACTACGAAATTACAGCATTAAATTTGATGAAACGAGCTACAGATGTTGGTCTGCTAGATAACCTATTGTCACATAAAGAATTGAGCAGTGTCAAGTCAATAAAAAGCTCATTTGCATATTAAAAAAGTTTTCTAAATAGTGATTTCACTCTGAGAGAATTGTCAGAAAGTTGATGAACCCTGATACATATAATGGTCTGACAGATATATGATTGTTCTGTGAAGGGTACTACTATGTAAGGACCTGTTGTAAACCACGTGAGCACATTCAATTCACATCTGGTTTTATATTGAGTTAACAAAGGCTGAGGACCCCTTTTTAAGAATCAAGCAATTTGATGCAAAAACGATAAGGGTCATCCTCCGCGGCATGAAATGAGATAAAATGGATCATTAAGTCTCCTATGTAATCATTATTTTTAAAGACCCACATTTTAAATTCTGTGGTTTCATGTTGCATTAGCCTATATTGAAATGTTTAGAATCGCCAGAGGCGGAAAGATTATAAGCAAAAGAGCGGACACAAGGAATATCTTGTCATCTGCTATCATAGATGAAAAATACGCATACAACAACCTTAAACTGTAGAAATCCGAACGCTCACTGAATGTGAACGCCGAACCAAAATAAAAATATACAAATATACGTGCACTCAGTGAAAGTGTCAGTAATTCAAATTCCATGAATTAGGAGCAAGAGAGGCTTGAAAACCGCCATTTTATCTAAAACATTCTTTTTTAATTATGAGCAATGATGGCAGTTTATAATTTTCACTTTCTTCGGGTTTTTGTACCGTAGATCTGTGGAGTTTAATTCTATCGACCAGTCATTTTCAACATTTTGCGTTTGACTTACATCTGATAATACCCACCCGTAATTTTCATTTATCCAAAAATGTAACTTTGGTTGAGGCATAAAAAGTGTTGATGACTGCTTCTCCCTTTTTTCAAGCCTTAAAAAGACAACGTAATCTGTTTTTGTACCATGAAAGACTTGTCATACCAGGTTTTTACAAAATTGGCAGCTATGATATACTTCAATAGCAATTTATATCTTTCAGTACATGAACACTAAATTTAGAATTAGCAAAAATCCTGGTAAAACCAGTCTTGCCAATCCCTGTTTCACCAAATGTTGTGTGTATTATCGGGTGATTAAAGTAGAAGGCGCCTCGAAATGCAAAGACTTAATCTTTTGCTCACACTTTCCTCAACGAAACTTTAAACCATTCCCTTTCGAAATAAAGAATATAATTCGGGGACGGGGTCATCGTTCAAAATTTGGACTACAGAAGCAAATATCCCAATATTTACCAACACTTGAAATTCAAAATAATTACCCTCCCTGTGCTAGCTCCATGTAGAAAAAGGAAATTGTCTGTTTTCACAGAACAAGCCGGTAAAATCTTTATAGTTTTCCCGCATGCTTCAAAATGAGTCCACACAACTGGTAGACCAAAAATGTATTGTAATTGCTTGAGAGTCTGAATGCCAGTCCCTATGTGCAGTCTGTCTTAATGTTTTGTCGACGTTTGAGATGCTGAACTGACAAAGTTTGTGTCACGAAATTAATACTGACAAATATACAAAATTGTGCGTTCTTAAACGTGGAAAGCTATATCTTCTCATAATACTTATAAGAAGGGTTTACTCATTGTTGGTAATAATCGTTCCTCTATCCGGCATACCGGTTAACAATTACTTCCCTTAACGCTTGTTGGCCCTAAGATACATACTTAGATCTGCATTTCATGAAGAACCACTAGTTGGACATTAACGGGTCCACTGACCGACCGAATACATGTACTTCAGTTTAATTCAGTCTGTGCCATTACTCGTTGTATATTTACTTCAGAATCTTTATTTATTATAACACCGCAGTACCTTAATTAATTTAAGCCATCAGTTCAACCACTCATGGCACAACTGTAGGAACACATATCATGGTATCATACAGATTGCCGATGTGCAGATATGTGTGAGCTACCAACTAGAAGGCGTACGCTGATATCCTATGAAAATGGAAGGCACTTTGTTGACATGCGTTTCAATTATAAGTTGCCATAATTAAATGACGTCAAAGCATCCTGAAATGACTCTTAGCAAACACAAGATAAACAGTAATTGTCGTCAACGTATTGGAAACGCCATTCACCAGATGGCTTTCAATGAAATCTATTTTTGCAAGGTATGTAAATGATTAACTTTAATTTGTACCAGTCATTAAAAACAGGAAGGTATTTCATAGTTTATAGTTTTGTCAATAAAACAATTACACCCGATTTGACTCAGAGAAACATTGTTATGGAAAATGACGGGTTGATCTAGCTGCTGGTCTTTTGAAAACTGGCTAATTCGCGTCATCGATTCCTGGCCCACTTTTCCCCTACTACGATAACTAGATTTCATTGAATAGGCAAAAACAATTGCTACGTGAATTATAAGAATGTCGCAGACAGGCTCGAGGGACGTGTCACCAATGTTTCCACGCCAGTGACAAAGTCGTCAACACTCTCCTCCTTCTTCGATCATAGGTCTAAGGCCGTTTTCGACAAGAGTAAAACACCTATAGTGTGATGCCTACTTACCATGAACCGCAGTCCCAAACCGTGCACCACTGTTAGATTCGCACAACAAATATTGCCGTTAAATATGATACGTTTCGCTAAAAATATATTGAGCCGTTTAAGTAATGGGCACACGAGAGTACAAAACATGTGATTTTAGTCCCCATATTGTACCTATGCATACGTCGTTCACGTCATCGCCGAACACAGCAATCTGTGTGACATCAGTTATTAAGTTTGAAATTGTCGAGAGTGTAGTTCTTTCCTTTTATTAACCGAACGGTGAAGTCACTTTGAACCGAGGGAAGCCATTTCAAGAGAGGCTTGAAAACCGTCATTTGCTCGAAAACTTTCGTTTTTAAATTTTGAGCAATAATGGCAGGTGGTAATGTTTAATATCTTCTGGTTTTCTACCGTAGATCTGTGGAGATTACGTCTATCGACCAGTCATTTTCAACATTTTGCGTTTGTCTTACGTCTGATAATACCCACCCGTAATTTTCATTTATCCTAAAATGTATCTTTGGTTGGGGAGCATAAAGAGTTTTGATGACTGCTTTGCCCTTTTTTCAAGCCTTAAAAAGACTACGTAATCTATTTTTGTACCATGAAAGACTTGTCATACCAGCTTTTTGCAAAATTGTCAGCTATGATATACTTCAATAACAATTTATATCTCTCAGTACATGAACACTAAATTTAGAATAAGAAAAAATCCTGGTAAGACCAGTCTTGCTTATCTCTGTTTCACCAAATGTTGTGTGTTCTATCAGGTCATTAAAGAAGAAGGTGCTTCGAAATGGATGACGTTGAATACGAACTTCAAAATGAACCCCCACAAGTGGCAAACCAAAAATATTTTGTAAAAGTTTTAGAGTCCGAATAACTGTCCAGAAACGCATTCTATCATGATAAAAATATCGCAGATCGAGAAAACGTATTCCTTTTTTGTCGTGTCTCGAAAATAAGTATACATAACTATTTTGAAAGGTGCTCGTGAAATTGAGAGATGTGATTGCTGGTCAGTTTTTTCATAAGATGTGACTGCGGAGATATAATAGACTGATTCTGTGTGTGATCAGTGTTCAGTCGGTCTGGATCTATACCACCGCCATAGCGACCTATGCCAAATTTTAGCTTTTGAACTCAAAGAGAAGCTTATTCACATCCCATCTCTTTCAATGTGGTCAGATTACTAGTAGAGAAAATATTTCCGAAGCATATTGACAATATAACGGAAACGCAAACTTTGCACACGGAGACGCTGACTCCTCGAAAGTTCCAAACGTAAAGGGGATGGGAAAAATATTGTCTTCATCAGTGTAAAATCCACGACCAAATGATATAGAAGGAACAATCCCGAGCAATTAAAATTTTCTGAGAAAAGAATTCATGAATGAAGAATGGAGAGACTGTAAATTTTGTTACTTCACCATGACATATGCACTCGATCGATAGCACTGTAATGAAATAGCTATAGGCATTGAAAGAAGCAGCCAAAAAACACCGAAATGATGCGACGTAGACCCAGATAGTTAACCCAGATAAACTATACGAACAGCAAATGTGCCGGATTCTGTCCAAATTATAGTTTTGTATATTTAATCGCACGAGTAGGTGTATGAGGTGCGATTAACGACTTATACCACGAAAAACAGGCCAATCTTCTCTAAATTTGAAAATTACTACCAATAAATTGTCGACTTTTCATTTGAACACCCACGATGGAATGGAGCGACCCATTGTACGTCGGTAGGTTCACAGGTTCACACCTGGCAAGCGAGTTTGGGAGAATGACCTATCCCAGACAAGTAGGACAAGGGCTCTGGTCACCTGCAAATCTACAGAGTGGTATAATGCACCTGTGTAGAAGGAAACTGTTTATGTCTGATTGGTTAAATAAAATGGCTGGCCTTACTCTGTCGTATTGGCTATTGGCTAGGGAGAAGGCATTCAATCTGTAGATGCATGTGATTGCCTCGTGGATGCATCAGGCTGGTCAAGATGGATCTTGTCAACTTGTCTGATCTGATGACCCTAGAGACTCCCAGGTCCATGGACAGCCATGTAAAAACAACCAAAGTGGATTTTACACGGGCAAACCGACCTATAAGAGCAGCCGCTACTACAGTGTTCATCCAATCCACGATGTGTAGTTCAACTTATAAAAAGAACTTGGCGATGATACCGCCGACAGGACCGTACTATCGACGACCCTTGTCAAGGGGTTATCAAGTTCTCCTACCAGAAAGTAGGCGTCTTTACGTAAAGCAAATGTGCGAATTGGCTTGGATAGAAGGCCATTACACTGGGCATTCTGGCAAGGTAATTTATTCTTTTACTAAGATATTAATACAATCATAAAACTAATTCTGTAAAGTTATAAAATTAAATTCAATGATCAAAATATTTTGTTGTGTGTGGCAATATCACATAATGTCTTTCCTCTATTCCACAAACGTATTAAATGAAAAGGCTGTACTTATTTCCATGCTATTTTTGACATTTTTTTATGTTTGATAATTTCAGGTGAATGTAGCAACATCTTTGTACCATCAGGGATTCGATGAGCAGCTTATCAAAGAACAAACAGGTCACAGATCAGATGACGGTTTACGCGCCTCAAATGTTTGTCGATCTCACTACAAAAGCATGTGTCGAATACATCTACCTTTTTCATCTAGTGTTTAATCAGAGAAAGCTGTAAGTAAAGCAGTTTCTCAAGTTGCTACGAAACTACATAACAAAACAGACAGGATTGGTCCAACCCAAGAAGACGCTGAATAAAAAAATAGACAGATCGTCATCAACAAATCATGTTGCTCATATTGAGCATGGTTCAAAGAAAGTTAAAATTGAATTATAAAATGTGATTTTATAACATATCAGTTGAAAAATTGTCTTTATTGTGTTATTGAATATTTGTGAATGCTTTAGGAATCTCGACTGGACCTATTGTTCTCATGCAAATTAGTAATCATTCATACTTTTTTCATATTTATGAAAATTGAGTAAGTGAGTTATCACTACACTTTTATTGATATGGTAATGATTTTCTTTCATTAAAATGTGGTGATTACTTATTTACATATGAATAAAAGTGTGACTGATTACTAATTTGCATGAGAACAATAGGTGGCAGTCGTGATTTCAGGGATAAATGGATGGCAAGAACAATAGGTTACATGACCTGGAGTGGTATAAATACACTAAACAATCGTCCACTACTAGAGCAGGCGTGGTCTGTTACTGCAGTCGTAAACGGTATCCGTATGGTGCTTCTAATTTACAACGTGCACCCCAACTGCCTTGCTATCGTGCTTCACTGTGAATACAATGTTCGTTTCGGGTGTAGGTCCTTATAAAAGAGCAGCGTTGTCTTTGTGAAATGCAACCTGTTGCGTATTGATGCAACCGATTACGGCCAGGAGAGCCCCTAAAAATTTCGATGACATGGATCAGCGATAAAGGCATTGCCATAGCAACCAGCGCGAATAATCTAAATCGTGGTGACTTACGCAAAATACCGTTTTTGCGAAGTGCATCGCATTATATATTATATATTTTCTGCACAGAAAGATCAGGGTTGTTTCAAACAAACCAAACATCTGTTACAGTGAACACAAGAGAATATGAATTAACGATGAAGTCAACCTTTTGAATAAAACATCTGTGAATGTTTCTGGTTGTACCATTTATTGTATTTTAACTTCTGAAACATCGTATAGTACTCCAGACAATCTACGAGATTTTGGCACCCAGCCCACCACAAAGTGGAACATATTTGTTTTCTTCAGAATGCATTTTTGAGAGGCACCCAGAACAGAGTATTCAGTGATTTTAAAGTCTGGCATTACTTATTTTTGGACTTATAATGTATATAAAAGCACTTCCTTAATTTGCATAATCTCAATATAGCGACCAATATGCCCACAAAAGACATTTTCGGTCATGTACCACGTATTAAACTAGCCCTTTTTAGTGATTTTCGAGTTTAAATATATTTACTTGGCATGAAGAAACACTTTTGGCGGTTCAATGTTTTCAAAAGGCACTTGCATAAATCAAACATGGCTGTCAAAGTAATGCCCCGTTGTTTAATATAATAGCTTCTAAAATAAATAATGTTCTGGTATAGTTTTGAGCATTAGGAATCTATGAAGAAGAAACTGTTAAGTCCTTAGACATTTACTTTTGAAAATGTGAAAAATATGTTATAATTTATTTATAATAACCATCCATTTAAGTTTAAAGTTTACTTTAATAGGTGTCTTTGGTACATAAATGTGTTAAAATACTCCATAGATGTTCTGCATTTTGAAAAAAGAACATTAAAGCGAATTTGGCAGACTTATATATACGACTAACAAACTGATTAAATAAGTATATGTTGATGCGATTACACTATTGAGATGTAAGAAAGTCGTGCGACTTTGATAACCATTTTGTGATTTTTCTACACATTGAAACCGTCAACGATTGTTAGTCATCAGCATAATATATTCTCTTTCTGAATGTTACATTGGATTCATCTATGTGCGGCGTTATTCGTAATTTGTATGGGTAATTAACACAGTACAGTGTAATCTGTAATAATTACTCTTAAAAAAACGTTTACAAAATCTTTAGTTTTCAATTTATACTGAACCCCCTTGAGCATTCTTTTCAATGCTGAAAAATGCAAGCTCCTAATGAGAAGTAGAAAACGAAACCCCAATACCTGTATATCTTCTATGTCTGCAGGGTGTTTCCCTAGAAAAAAGTTCACGCCATACGTGATCTTGCAGTTGAAGTTTCTCCCAATATATTAGCGGAATAGCATATTAATATATATGTTACAAAAGCTAACTGCATGCTGGGACTGTACATGTGGCCACACCTATTCCCCTAAAATGAAACGTCAGTTGTATTTATCCATTATCCCTGGTATTCGCGATTATTCATCCCGGTCTTGGGTTGTCGCGACAAAGCAATGGGAAGCGTATATGATGCGCAAAATCTTGAAAAACTTGAAAAACTATAACATATAACAGAACATTAAAGGTAATGTCTTGACATAGTTATATCTGCATGGTAAATTCAAGTGAAGAAAAGCTCTCACGACCATTGTTTTAAATTATATTATAGTATGTCTGTGCAACTGAACTGATGGTTAAATCACTTCATCTAGTGGCAGGTTACTTTGATAAACCCGGTCTAATCCAAAACTTCCAGTGGTGCTTGCACGGATCGGTCTGTCGATGTCGAACTTAATCTGAACTTTAAGGATTTTTTTGTGGCCCTATCAATCCGCCATTTAAGTACGTACAACAATACTGTTGACAGGAGTATTTTTTGACCTATACTTCCATAGATAAGACCAGCATATTTTTATTTTTTCTGTTTACATAAGTTGCAGGCGGCTGTTTCAGAGTTATGTCACTAATTACAAAGTTTATTAAATATTCATATAAACCCTTACTTAACTTCACACTACTAAATGCTTCACAACACAATCAGATATCTTTCGGATCAGTATCGGCACCAGATTTGATCAGATCTGGTGAAGTTATTTCGGAGTTATATGACTCATTACAAATCTTCATTAAATAAGCAAATGATCTGACCCTGAAAAATGCTTCTCTGTACAGATAGATATCTATCAGATCAATATCTATAGAAGGTATCTTCTAATTTTGTATAGCAATTTCTTAGCTGTATCACTAATTACGAAAGATCATTAGATATGCAAATGAGCAAATAATTGACATGACATTCACAGTATCATCAAAATGTTTTGAGATTGTCATCTATGTAAAGTTTCATGAAATTTTGTGAATTTCTTGAGACATGTCGACACTGTCATAACTTTCTCCATAGGAAACCATTATATAAAAAAAATTATAGTTCATAACTTCATTAATTTGCAAGCCACACTAACAAAACAACTAACAATACACTAACAAAGAACAATACTGAGTTGTCAATTATTGGCAAAGCATCGAGCTACTCTAACATAAGCAAGGGATGTAATCTTTGTGTATCAGAAAAGCTGCACATTATCAATGCTAACAAATGTACGCTGTTCAACAAATGCTCTGAGTTGGTTTCAAAATGTCGCCACAAAAACAAATATTATTTATCAAATTGTATTATCACCTACAAATAGAATGGTTCGTCCCAAACATATGAATGAGCGTGTTGCTAAGAATCCTTTAACTTCTGTCTGAAGATTGCAGGATGCATGAAACTTAAGAAACATATATTATTACTTTGTACTTTGAAAATGAAAATGAAACATGGGAAGAGACAGAACAAATGGTCAAGGATATCATTCGAGGAAAGCTAGAGATTGAAAGAGACATAAACTTCGAATGAGTTCATCGCATTGCAAATGGGCCTACAGTGAATGGCAGTAAGTTGATTGTTGCCATGTTTAGCCGTTTCAAAGACAAAGAAGAAGTTGCACTTAAATCCAAAAAACTATACAAGGAAGGGTAATCAACATAGTCCAAGATTACTCGCCGCGTGTTCATGAGTAACGGTGAGTCTGCGGACGTATTGCAAGCGAATAGTAAAACTTTGTAGGGATTCGGCCAGGGCCCTGATGTATAGTAGAGACAAATGATTTGAGAAACATGGTCTGGAATGTTCGAGGCATTGCCTCACATTTATCAAATAGTGAATTTATTTGGTTTTGTCAATCTTTTGATATTTTCGATTTAATCGAACCGTGGTCCCAAGAAAAGAACTCTGTATATATTTTTAAAGATTTTGTCTCATTTCAAATGCCCACCTGTTAAGTTTAGTAGAAGGGGGAGAGCTAGCGGTGGTGTAGAAATATTTGTTAACAAAAAATTAGTACCAGGTGTCAAACAGATAAAACCTGACATAAATAACATTGTTATTATTTTACGTCAAAAGAAGATTTTCATTCTGTGAAGGATGTGCTCCTAGTGGTGACATATGTATTACCAGAAGGCTAAAAGTAGTTGTATGCAAACGAATCCTGCAAATAGTGATGTGTTAGGCCTATTTATTACATGTTTGGATCTTGCAGTGGTACTATACGATGTTTTAGAAGTGAAAATACAGTATATGGTACAACCAGAAACATTCACAGACGTTTTATTCAAAGAGGTTGACTTCATCGTAAATTCATATTCTCTTATGTTCACTTAACAGATGTTTGGTTTGTTTGAAACAACTCACATCTTTCTGTGCAGAAAATGTATAATATATAATGCGACGCACTTCGCAAAAACGGTATTTTGCGTAAGTCACCACAATTTAGATCATTCGCGCCGGTTGCTATGGCAATGCCTTTATCGCTGATACATGTCACAACAATTTTTAGGGGCTCTCAAGGCTCTAATCGTTTGCATTTCACAAAGACAAGGCTGCTCCTTTTAAAGGACCTGCACGCCAAATAAACATTCTATTCACATTGAAGTACGATAGCCGGGAAGTTGGGGTGCGCTTTGTAAATGGAAGCAGCTGAGGATACCGTTTACGACCACAGTCTTCTAGTAGTGGACGTTTTGCCGTCATTGTAAATTATGTTTTCTTTAGTTCACACTAATAGATGTTTGTTTGAAACAACCCAGATCTTTTTGTGCGGAAAATGTATAATATATAATGCGATGCACTTCGCAAAAACGTTTTGGGTGAGTCACCATGAACAATTTAGATTATACGCGCCGGTTGCTATGGTAATGTTTTTATCGCTGATCCATTTTTAGGGGGTCTCCTGGCCATAATCGGTTGCATCAATAAGCAACAGGTAGCATTTCACAAAGACAAGGCTGGTCCTATATAAGGACCTACACCCCAAACAAACATTGTATTCACATTGAAGCACGATTGCCGGGAAGTTTGGTTGTGCGTTGTAAATGGAAGCAGCGGACGGATACAGTTTACGACTACAGTAACAGACTACGCGTGTCTTCTAGTAGTGGACGATTGATTTGTGTATAAAACACACCCAGAGAGAGTTCTCACTAGTAGTGTGTCATGTATTGGTCTCAGCGATCATTATCCTGTTTACATCATAAGACAAAGTTCAAATAATTCTGAGCCAAAAACAAAACATACCATAAAATATAGATGCACAAAACATTTTGACCAGGACTCATTTTGTAAAGATTTAGCAGGGGTCCCGTGGTCAGTCATCAATAGTCCGGATGATATTACTGATATGCTTGACACGTGGAATAAATTATTTCTCAGTAATGTAGATAAACATGCACCAATTAGAGAAAAACGTGTCAAATATCTAACAGTTCCAGAATGGTGGAATGAGGATATAGATTTAGCAATTAAAATTAGAGATAAATACAAAAAGGGCATATCACATGATTTATATAAACGTTTGAGAAACAAAGTTACATATTTAATTAGAACGGCGAAAAAAGAGTTTTACAACAGTATGCTTGACAAGTATTCGAATGATTTCTGGAAGTTTTTTAAACATTTTTCTCCCAAATCAAATTCAAAGAATCCCACTTTTCTTACCAGTGAGGGCATTGAAATATTGGAACATAAAGACATGGCCAATGCTTTCAATAACTTTTTAACAAATATAGCGTCCAAGTATATAAAACAAATCAATTACAATTGTGATAGTTTTATGCACAAATTAAAAGATTTTACATCAAAGAACCTGCCACAGAATACAGAGTTCAACATACCTGTGTTGGATGAATCAGAAGTTTTGAAATTTCTTACTGGTATAAATTGCAAGAAATCCACTGGTTTAGACGGTATAAGTGCACGCTTTTTAAAGATTGGAGCCAATCAGATTACTCCAAGCCTCACAGTACTTTTTAACAATGCAATTACATCAAGTTCCTTTCCACAACAATGGAAATCTGCCAAAGTTACACCTTTATTCAAAAAAGGTGCAATCGATAATGTCTCAAACTACAGACCGATTTCAGTTTTACCTGTTCTTTCTAGGCTATTGGAAAGACTTGTTCACACCCATTTTTATGATTTTCTCTCTTGTCACAACTTATTGTCCAACAATCCATCTGGTTTTCGTAAGTTTCATTCCTGTCAAACAGCTCTTACTTACCTTACAAATTTATGGTATCAAGAAATTGACAAAGGCAACCTTATTGGGCTTTTGTTGATAGACTTCAGGAAAGCATTTGACCTTGTTAATCACAATATATTGCTGCGAAAACTGAAACTTTACGGGTGTTCCGACAAAACTCTTCATTTCCTCACATCATATTTAACAAATAGATCCCAGTCAGTTAGCTTCAATGGAACCTTGAGTGATGCTCTTCAAATTAGTGTTGGAGTCCCTCAGGGCTCCATTCTAGGTCCTCTTTTCTTCCTGCTTTTTATTAATGACCTCCCCCTAGCTTTAGACAATTCAGAAATCAATATGTATGCTGACGACACAGCGGCACAGGCGGTTGGCCACAATATCCAAGAACTTGAAACTAAGCTCAATGGTGACATGGCATCCATTTTGAGCTGGTGTTGTAATAATAACATGTGTATAAACATAGAAAAGACCAAGGTGATGGTCATTGGAACCTCCCAGAAAAATCTAGAACAGACAAATGTATAAACGTTGTTTGTAATGACGAGCAGCTTGAATGTGTTAAGCAAGAAAACCTTTTAGGTCTGTCAATTGATGATACTTTGACCTGGGATAAACATGTCAGTAAAGTATGTGGTAAAGTTGCTTTTAAGCTTTTACAGTTAAAGCGCATACGATCATTCTTAACTAAGAAAGCAATGTTGACGTTTTATAATTGTTTCATTCTACCTCATTTTGATTATTGTTCGAACATATGGGGTCATTGTTCAAACACTCTTTTATCTCGTATAGAAAGACAACAGAAATCTGTTGCTAGAGTGATTTTAGATCAAGATTTTAATACTCCAAGTTATGTTTTATTTAAATCCTTAAGGTGGTTGCCAATTCGTGAAAGAGTTTCATACAATGAATCAGTTTTAATGTACAAAGTTCTGAATAACCTTGCTCCTGATTATCTTAACGTTTTTAGAGGTGTAAAGCAGATCCACGGACGTAACATAAGGTCTGCAAACAGAGAAGATCTGTATATTCCAGGGCATAGAACCCAATTTTTCAAAAGAAGTTTTATGTACAACGGGGTTAAAATATGGAATACTTTGCCTGGAGAGATCAAATCTAGCTCTTCACTTCTATCATTCAAAATAAATTGCAAGTGCCATTTTTTTTTAAATAGATGGGTTAATCTTACTGTTATGTAATTTTTAAATTTGTTTTTAGATTGTTTTACTTGTAGCGTTTTTACATTTTTTTCAGTATAAAGTTTTCTTCCTGACTTATTTTTTTAATGTAAATATTGTAAATGTTGTTATACTCGACTCTGTGTGAGAAGAGCCTCTGGCTCAACAGTTTATCGAGTTTAAATAAAGTCTAAACTTGTAATATCAATAATAATAATAATAATAATAATAATGATCATAAAACTATAATTTTGACGGAATCCGGCACATTTGCTGTTCGCAAGCGAAACACTTTCTTCCGGTAAGTAACATAATTTATCTAGGTCTACGTTGCATCGTTTAGGTGTTCGTTTGGCTGCTTCTTTCAATGCCTATAGCTATTTCAGTATAGGGCTAGCGATTCCATACATATGTCATAGCGAGGTAACAAAATTTACAGTCTCTCCATTCAGTCTCTCCATTCTTCATTCATGAATTATTTTCTCAGAAAATTGCTCGGGATTGTTCCTTCTATTACAACCCTTTTCAGAATTAGAGCGCGAAGCCACTGCAGTGAACTGCAATAAAACTGCTCACACTATAGCTGTAGCCAGTTGGCAAAGTCGACAACATTGTATGTCCCATGCAGACAGTTTGTCTGGGGAAGTTGAAATAAAAAAGAGTTGTACATGGACCAGTGCATGGTAATGTTACATAGTATCTTAATCTTGAACACAGGGTGCCAATCGTAAACTCTCATTTACAACTCGAGCCTCAGACAGAGCTAGTTTTGCCTTTGTACAAGCAGACTTTTTGGTCTTTATCAAGTAGCCTTGTTCATCACCAAAGTGGCCACGGCTACAGCTGAAACTAATTAGTGTAAGCAGTTTTATTGCAGTTCACTGCAGTGGCTTCGCGCTCTAATTCTGAAAAGGGTTGTAATAAGTCGTGGATTTTACACAGATGAAGACAATATTTTTTTCCCATCTCCATGTAGGTTGCAAATTTTACTATCGAAGAGTTAGCGTCTCCTTGTGCAAAGTTTGCGAATTCCTTTATATTGTCAATATGCTTGGAAAATGATTTCTCTACTAGTAGTTTGACCACCATGGAACAGAAAAGGATGTTAATAAGTTTCTCCTCGAGTTCAAAAAGCTAAAATTAAGGTATAGTGCGCTATGGCGGTGGTATAGATCCAGACCGACTGAACACTGATCACAATCAGAGTCAGTTTACTATGATTCCGTAGTCACATCTTATGAAAAAAACTGACGAGCAATCACATCAATTTCACGAGCACCTTTCAAAATAGTTATGTATACTTATTTTCGAGACACGACAAAAAAGGAATACGTTTTCTCGATTTGCAATATTTTTATCATGGTAGAATGCGTTTCTGGACAGTTATTCGGACTCTAAAACTTTTACAAAATGCATATATTTTTGGTCTACCACTTGTGGGGGCTTATTTTGAAGCTCGTATTCAAAGTGTTTCCATTTCAAGACGCCTTCTACTATAATGACCAGATAATACAAACAACATTTTCTGAAACAGAGATTGGCAAGACTTGTCTTACCAGAATCTTTTTCTAATTCTAAATTTAGTGTTCATGTACTGAAAGATATAAATTAATATTGAAATATCATAGCTGACAATTTTGCAGAAAGCTGGTATGACAAGTCTTTCATGGTTCAAAAAAAGATTACGTATAGTGGTTTAAAGTTTGGTTTGAAAAAAAGGGTGATGCAGTCATCAAAACAGTTTAGGCTCCCCAACCAAATTTACATTTTTGGATAAATAAAAATTACGGGTGGGTATTATCAGACGTATGTCAAACGCAAAATGTTGAAAGTGACCGGTCGATAGACGTAATCTCCAAAGATCTACGGTAGAAAACCAGAAGAAACTGAAAATTATAACCTGCCATCATTGCTCATAATGTAAACAGAAAGTTTTAGATAAAATAATGGTTTTCAAGTATCTCTTGAAATGGCTTCTCTCGATTCTAAGTGACTACACCCTTCGGTAAAAAAGGAAAGAACTAAACTCTCAATTTCAAACTTTGTAACTGTTGTCAAACAGATGTCTGTCGTCGGTGATGACGTGTACGACGTATGCATAAGTACATTATTTGATCTTAAATCACATGATTTTGTACTCTGCTGTGCCCCTTACTTTAACGGGTCAATGTATTTTTAGCAAAACATATCATATTTAACGACAATATTTGTTGTGCCAATCTAATAGTAGTGTACAGTTAGAGACTGCGGTTCATGGTAAGTAGGCACTCACACTAAGTTGTTTTACTCTTGTCGAAAACGGCCTTAGACCTATGATCGAAGAAGGAGGAGAGTGTTGACGACTTTGTCACTTGCGTGGAAACATTGGTGACACATCCCTCGAGCCTGTTTTCGACGTTCTTATAATTCACGTAGCAATTGTTTTGGCCTGTACAATGAAATCTAGTTTTTATTGGAGACCATCGTACGCCTCCTACATGATAGGTCATACATATCTGCACATCGGTAATCTGTATGATACAAGAATTGTTGTTCCTACAGTTGTGCCGTAAGTGGTTGAACTGATGGCTAAAATTAATGATTGAGGTACAATTACAATAAAATAAAGATTCTGAAGTAAATACATAACAAGTAAAGGCACAGACTGAATTCAACTGAAGTACATGTATTCGGTCGGTTAGTGGACCCATTAATGTCCAACTAGCGATTCTTCATTAAATTCACATCTAAGTATGTATCTTAGGGCCAACAAGCGTTAAAGGAAGTAATTCTAATCGGGTATGCCAGATAGAGGATTGCTGATCACCAACAATGAGTATAGCATTTTTATAAGTATTATGAGAAGATATAGTTTCCACGTTTAAGAACGCACAATTTTGTATATTTGTCAGTATGAATTCCGTGACACAAACTTTGTCAGTTCAGCATCTCAAACGTCGACAAAACATTAAGACAGACTGCACATAGGGACTGGCATTCGGACTCTCGAGCAATTACAATACATTTTTGGTCTACGAGTTGTGTGGACTCATTTTGAAGCGTGCGGGAAAACTATTAAGGTTTCATTGGCTTGTTCTGTGAAAATAGAGAATTTCATTTTTCTATATTGAGCTAACACAGGGATGGCAATTATTTTGAATTTCAGGTGTAAATACTGGGTAATTTGCTTCTGTAGTCCAAATTTTGCACGATGACCACATCCCCGGATTTTATTCTTTATTTCGAAAGGCAATTGTTTAAAGTTTCGTCGAGGAAAGTGTAAGCAAAAAGATTAAGTCTTTGCATTTCGAGGCGACTTCTACTTTAATGACCCGATAATACAAACAACATTTGGTAAAACAGAGATTGCCAAGACTGATCTTATCAGGATTTTTTCTTATTCCAAATTTAGTGTTCATGTACTGAAAGATATAAATTGTTATTGACGCATATCATAGCTGCCAATTTTGTAAAAAGCTGGTATGACAAGTCTTTCATGGTACAAAAATTGATTACGTAGTGGTTTTAAGGTTTGCAAAAAGGGAGAAGCAGTCATCAACACTGTTTATGCTCCCCTACCAAAGTTACATTTTTGGATAAATGAAAATTACGGCTAAGTATTATCAGATCTTACGGTAGAAAACCAGAAGAAATTAAACATTACAACCTGCCATCATTGCTCATAATTTAAAAAAGAAAGTTTTTGAGCAAATGACGGTTTTCAAGCCTCTCTTGAAATGGCTTCCTTCGGTTCAGAGTGACGTCACCGGTCCGTTAAAAAAACAGGAAAGAACAACACTCTCGACAATTTCAAACTTTGTAATTAATGTCAAACAGATGTCTGTGTTTGGTGGTAACGTGTATGACATATGCATAAGTACAATTTTTTTCTAAAATCACATGATTTTGTACTCTCGTGTGCCCATTACTGAAACGGGTCAATATGTCTTTGGCGAAACGTATCATATTTTACGGCAATATTTGTTGTGCGAATCTTACAGTTGTGTACGGTTTGGGAATGGGTTTCATTGTAAGTAGGCATTCACATTAACTTCTTTTACTATTGTCTAGAACGGCCTTAGACCTATGATCTAAGAAGTAGGAGAGTGTTGACGACTTTGACACTTGCGTGGAAACATTGGTGACACGTCCCTCGAGCCTGTTTGCGACGTTCTTATAATTCACGTAGCAATTATTTTTGCCTATTCAATGAAATCTAGTTATCGTAGTAGGGAAAAAGTTGGCCAGGAATCGATAACGAGAATTAGTCAGTTTTCAAAAGACCAGCAGCTAGATTAATCCGTCAATTTCCATAACAATCTTTCTCTGAATCATATCGGGTGTAATTGTATTATTGACAAAACTATAAACTATGAAATACCTTCCTGTTTTTAATGTCTGGTACAAATTAAACTTAATACCTTGCAAAATATAGATTTCATTGAAAGGCATCTGGTGAATGGCGTTTCTAATACGTTGACGAAAATTACTGTTTATCTTGTGTTCGCTAAGAGTCCTTTCAGGATGTTTTGACGTCATTTATATAATGGCAACTTATAATTGAAACGCATGTCAACAAAGTGCCTTCCATTTTTATTGGAGACCAGCGTACGCCTTCTAGTTGGTAGTTCATACATATCTGCACATCGGCAATCTGTATGATACCATGATATGTGTTCCTATAGTTGTGCTATGAGTGGTTGAACTGATGGCTAAAATTAATTATTGAGGTATTGTGGTGTTATAATAAAATAAAGATTCTGAAGTAAATATACAACAAGTAATGGCACAGACTGAATTCAACTGAAGTACATGTATTCGGTCGGTCAGTGGACCCGTTAATGTCCAACTAGTGGTTTTTGATTCATGAAATTCAGATTGAGGTATGTATTGTTAGGCCAGCAAGCGTTAAAGTAAGTAATAAACGGGTAGGCCAGATAGAGGATTGCTGATCACCAACAATGAGTAAAGCATTCTTATAAGTATTATGAGAAGATATAGCTTTCCACGTTTAAGAACGCACAATTTTGTATATTTGTCAGTATGAATTTCGTGACACAAACTTTGTCAGTTCAGCATCTCAAACGTCGACAAAACATTAAGACAGACTGCACATAGGGACTGGCATTCGGACTCTCAAGCAATTACAATACATTTTCGGTCTACCAGTTGTGTGGACTCATTTTGAAGCGTGAGGGAAAACTAATAAGGTTTCACTGGCTTGTTCTGTGAAAATAGAGAATTTCATTTTTCACCATTGAGCTAACACAGGGATGGCAATTATTTTGAATTTCAAGTGTAAATATTGGGTTATTTTCTTCTGTAGTCCAAATTTTGCACGATGACCACATCCCCGGATTTTATTCTTTATTTCGAAAGGGAATTGTTTAAAGTTTCCTTGAGGAAAGTGTAAGCAAAAAGATTAAGGTAGCTACATACCTTTTTGACACTTTCAGATTTTTATTTTTTTCTCAATTGAACACGTCCCAAACCCCGATAAAGTATACATTTTCTGAAAGCCCTGATATAGAGCTATCCGACCAAGTACAGTACACGGTCATTATTTTCATAAGAGTCACGTGACAAGCGTTTTGCTGCACCTTCCAAAAACCGGTTTTTCCCGCCTTATGCGAACACGCTGCAAGATTTCCGGTTGGAATTTCTTCATTGACAAGCCTTGACAATATCCTTCAAAACCATGTCTGCGATTTTTTCCCGGAGGCTCCATTCATATTATATGGCGTGATAATTAAAATTCCTTGAAAAGCACCTTCATCTAACACCTTTAAGAGCGCATTAAAAAAAACAAAGGCGTATAAAGAAAATCCCAGACACGGTTTTGAAGGATATTGTCAAGGCTTGTCAATGAAGAAATTCCAATCGGAAATCTTGCAGCCTGTTCGCATAAGGCGGGAAAAACCGGTTTTTGGAAGGTGCAGCAAAACGCTTGTCACGTGACTCTTATGAAAATAATGACCGTGTACTGTACTTGGTCGGATAGCTCTATATCAGGGCTTTCAGAAAATGTATACTTTATCGGGGTTTGGGACGTGTTCAATTGAGAAAAAAATAAAAATCTAAAAGTGTCGAAAAGGTATGTTGCTACCTTAAGTCTTTGCATTTCGAGGCGACTTCTATTTTCATGACCCGATAATACACACAACATTTGGTGAAACAGAGATTGGCATGACTGGTCTTGTCAGGATTTTTTCTGATTCTAAATTTAATGTTCATGTAATGAAAGATATAAATTGTTATTGACGCATATCATTGCTGCCAATTTTGTAAAAAGCTGGTATGACAAGTCTTTCATGGTACAAAAATTGATTACGTAGTGGTTTTAAAAAGGGTTTTAATAAGGTTTGAAAAAGGGAGAAGCAGTCATCAACACTGTTTATGCTCCCCTACCAAAGTTACATTTTTGGATAAATAAAAATTACGGCTAAGTATTTAATATTATCAGACGTAAGTCAAACGCAAAATGTTGAAAATGACTGGTCGATAGAATTAAACTCCACAGATCTACGGTAGAAAACCAGAAGAAATTAAACATTACAACCTGCCATCATTGCTCATAATTTAAAAAAGAAAGTTTTTGAGCAAATGTCGGTTTTCAAGCCTCACTTGAAATTGCTTCCTTCCGTTTAGAGTGACGTCACCGGTCCGTTAAAAAAAACAGGAAAGAACAACACTCTCGACAATTTCAAACTTTGTAACTAATGTAAGACAGATGTCTGTGTTCGGTGATGACGTGTACGACGTATGCATACGTACAATTGTTTTTCTAAAATAACATGATTTTGTACTCTCGTGTGCCCATTACTGAAACGGGTAAATATGTCTTTAGCGAAACGTATCATATTTTTCGGCAATATTTGTTGTGCGAATCTTACAGATGTGTACGGTTGGGGAATGGGTTTCATGGTAAGTAGGCATACACACTAAGTTTTTTACTCTTGTCGAAAACATTGGCCTTAGACCTAAGATCTAAGAAGGAGAAGAGTGTTGACGACTTTGTCACTCTTGTCGAAAACATTGGTGACACGTCCCTCGAGCCTGTTTGCGACGTTCTTATAATTCACGTAGCAATTATTTTTGCCGATTCAATGAAATCTAGTTATCGTAGTAGGGAAAAAGTGGGCCAGGAATCGATTACGCGAATTAGCCAGTTTTAAAAAGACCAGCAGCAAGATTAAACCGTCATTTTCCATAAAAATCATTCTCTGAATCGTATCGGATGAAATTGTATTATTGACAAAACTATAAACTATGAAATACCTTCCTGTTTTTAATGACTGGTAAAAGCTAAAGTTAATCATTTACATACCTTGCAAAATATAGATTTCATTGAAAGGCATCTTGTGAATGGCGTTTCTAATACGTTGACGAAAATTACTGTTTATCTTGTGTTCGCTAAGAGTCCTTTCAGGATGTTTTGGCGTGATTTAATTATGGCAACTTATAATTGGAACGCATGTCAACAAAGTGCCTCCCATTTTTATTGGAGACCAGCGTACGCCTTCTAGTTGGTAGTTCATACACTGCAAATTTTTCTGGTTTGCCGGCCAGCTAAATTCAAGCCAAAAATAAACCAGCTTGTTTGTCAGTAAACGGGTTGTTTCGAGTTGTGAATTTTGGCTTATATTTGGCTTTCTGGCATGCCAAGTCTGGTTTCTGTGCATGCCAGTTTGGGTTTTGATACGGCATATATACATGCCAAGTACAGATCACTTCAGCTTGCCAGTTAGTACTAAAGAATGGTTTACAGGCAATCCACTATTATATGAACTAGGCTTGCTAGCAAGCCATGTTTAAGATACTGTGGCTTGCCCATATACCAGATAATGCTAAACAGTAGCTTATTTTTAAACCAATACCACACTTCCATGGATCAATAGTAAGCCAATTCTGGTTCCATCTGGTTTGAAGATAAGCCAACATTACTGCAATGTGGCTTACAAACAAACCAATTTCTGACTAATTCTGCAAACCACTGTAAGGATTCCTCTGGTTTACCAACAAGCCATTCCAAGCTGGCTTGCAGGCATGCCAATCTATGGCTTTTTGTAGGGCTTGCTGACAAACCAGTTCAATATTAGCCATATTTCCGGGGGGGAGGGGAGGGGGGAGGGATAATTATTTCTGACCATCCTTCAAATTTAAATTGGATGTCTTCAAATTTTGTAGACACAGAGGAGGATTATCATCCCATGGAATGGCCTATTGGGTCCTCTATGTGATGGAGCTACACAAAGCAGGACTGTAAAATATCTGAAACACAAACAACAGCTGAAATAGTTAGAAATCCTGCAAGCTACATTAAAAAAACAACAACAATCATCAAAATGAATTTCAGACTAACATTTATTGCAATTTACAAGAAATGAAACAGTCTTTGTTGCAACATAATTGAATCTAATACTTACAAGGGAATACTAAAAATGACATTCTTATGAATGCTACTTGTAAAATCATACTGATAACATAATTTAATGAATCTGATGCAAAATTGCTAGCTGTTTCACTGGAAATCCCCTGTACACTGCAGACCACTCATAATTGTCAGCCCATTTACTTCTCATTCCAGCTTTGTCAAGCCAGAAGTACTCTACAAATTGAAATGTTCCTTTCACACATCTGATGTAATCAAAGTTTGAAACCCTACATAACTAAGCAACCTAGCACAACATTGTCTCTTTCCATGCTGCAGAATATAACACCTTCAAGAAACAACACAAACTGTTTCCTCCTTTATAGACGAGCACACCTAAACAGGGCTGCTGCTTTGCATCTCCTCCACAGAATGTGAGTTTCCAGCATCCTGCAATATAAAAGATGCAAACATTCAAACTCTGCGGTCCAAGATGAGCTCCTGGTAAAACACTCAGTGCCCAGCTACTTGTACAATGAGGGCAAGGCCTAGAAACTGGTATGTTAGGGAATTTGCACAAGTATATAACAGTCATGTTCTTAAACACATATTTGACTGCAGGAACACAATTTTCAAGTCTTTCTTGGTGCATCAATAATCTGACATGACTGCTCAGGGCAAGTCTCTCAGTATGACAAAGATAGCTCTTACAAGTTACTGTCAATGTCATAGGCTTGCTGCAACAGTGCACTGGCAAAAAGTGTGTGAAACTACGGAGTGAATTTCACGATAATGAATTTCAATTCAAGAATATCAAAATGATTATTACAAGACAAGATATATCAGAGTCACAGTGCAATGTCCTTTTGAGACTTGCAAAGAAGTTAGTAGACCTTTGAGAAAGCATTTTATCACTCTGGCTATGCAACCCTCATCATTGATGATATACTTCACATGTATGTAGTTTGAAATAAGTAAATGAGGCTCCATTAACTGTAACTTTTGTCTACTTCTTCAGTATTTCAGTACTGTTTATCAACTACAATTTCTTGGTCTACTTTCCACAGCATACTAAAATGCCAAGTTTTATAGCCTGTATATTTGATCATTTTTATAATTGACTAATGAAGTTTTCAACAATAACAATGCTACATGTACATACTGTATTGAGTAGCTAAACATTGGGGATTTCATCATGCTTCAATGACTTGAATGGGAAACTGCAGTTGATAAGCAGAACAATTGTACTGGACTGTTCACACACTAGGTACATGGATGTAAATGCAGCTGTGCTAGTTATTTTTCTGACTATGCTATACTGGGGATATTATTTTAATAGCTGGTAGTCTCTGTTGCTTCTCAGGGCTGGTACAGCTGTGTGTACATCCCTGAACCAGCCCTCTGAAGGTAACAGGGTTGTATGAATTTTCAAGTGTAGTGTTACACAATGCCAATGCACTGAATCTGACAGTAATCAAATCCAGCATATTGAAAGCTCAATCAGCTGTAACTTTTAGCAATTTGCAAGTAATTTTATTTTGTGCAAAAAAACTGCAGTTTCTTGTTCTACTTCTTAAGGCATGATGAGTGTCAAACATACATTATCAACCCAGTTCATATGTGCATATTTAGCATTGTTACTGTTGAAAATCAAATTTCAGTCTGGAATACACCCTTTGTGCCAGTCCTGAGGGGACATGGAACTATGGGAAAATACTAACCGGACGTGCGGTAAAACATACGACCTATACTTTAACATGGAAAGGTGCAATTTTCGAGTGAAAAAAAGTGAAATACGAAGTGAATATTTATGCTACAACAAGAAAACACCTAGTGGTGCATTGGACTAGCTTAGGTAAGTGCTTGTGTGCATTGTTTAGCAAAGTAATATTTTATAACTGTAGATATCGGTGATTTTTGGCACGCAAAGCGGGCGAGTTGTAGACTTTCATTTCACTATGTACAATGTATGACGGCGTAACATGGCCAGTATGTCAAAATCTTCAGAATTATGGGTAAAAATTCAAAATTTTAACGAATTCATACTTTGTTGACTTATGTTTTCATTGCTGTGTTTTTATTTTTGAAATTTTTTGAAAAAAATTGAACATTCACGTAAATTTGTTTCCGCTGAGCTACTACGGGTCCCTTAGATTCGGGAAGCGCACAGTCATCATACCGGCGCTACTGTCAGCAGGGCCATGTGACACAGTTTGCGTCACCCACTCTCGTATTGAGTCTACAACTTGGCCGCATCGCAGGCTGAAAATCGCCGATATCTACAGTTATAAAATAATACGGAGCTAAACAATGCACATGAACACTTACCAGAGCTAGTCCCATGCACCATTAGGTGTTTTCTTGTTGTAGCATAAATATGCATTTCATATTTCACTCACTTTTTCCGCTCGAAATTGCACCGTTCTGTGTTAAAGTATAGAAGTCGTCATATGTTTTACCACACTTCCGTTTAGTATTTTCCCATAGTTCCATGCCCCCTGGCGACAGGCGCAAAGGCTATATAGAACTCATTTGTCAACAACAACAATGGTTGTTAAACATGTACACAGTACACTGTCAAGCAGAATATTGGTATTCATGAGACTGTTATATAGCTATCAAAACTGCAGTTTGTACACACAACAATGAAGATTCAAAATTGCTAAAATTTACAGCCAATGTGCCTTTACTAATTTGCACAGAATTATGGTAACAAATTTTTTCAACAAGCAATACTTACGTCAAAACCATAACCATTTGTCCAACTGCAGTTTTTCCACAAAAGACACTCTTGAGAACCGAGAAGTTTGATGCCTGTTTAACAATCAGGAAAATGGTAAATTATGTCAATTCTATTCTACTTCTATACATCAGACTAAGATTCAATATCATAAACTAGGTGCATGCAAGTGCCTCCCCTCATATGATTGATTATTATACACCTGCTTCTGTAACCTATTGAGTTTCGTTGTACAGTAAGTTTCAGTATCAGAGGATGCAGAGTCAAATAACTTTGTGGCGCAGTACAATAACATTTGGTGTCATTGGACGCTATTTGACATTTGCCCTCAAAAAACCTTTACGTCAGTGCAGGGAAAAAGGAGAGATGATTTTAAATTTTTAACAAAAAGTATACTTCTAAACATTCAGTACTTCACAACGTTACAAGTGGTGAATCAAAACCCTGTGAATTAGAGTTAAATTATGCTGCTGACCTACAATTTCTATCATGTACACTGTGCTGCGCAGGTTTGAGTTTAGTTGACACGCTGAATGTGTTCTCAGTTTGCTTGCAATCGCCTGGTGAAGTATGTGACGGGCATCCCAAAAACACTTTGACTTTTTTGCGGAAAAATTGGACCAAAAAAGGTGTATAATAATAATGCTATTCACAAAATACCGAGATTTATGTCCTTCTACATCGTACGCTTTAGCATAGTCCGAGAGGCGTAGCATCGAGGACAATACCTCCGCTGCACTATGTACTCGGACATAAATCCCAGAATTTTGTGAACAACCTTAAATTACAATAATAAGTGTAATGCTTATCATGTATGTTGTGTGACTACGACAAAGATATGTCACAGATATGTAATAACAGCTGAAATTTGAACAAAACCCACATTGTTAGAGTAATATGTGGAAATATGAGGAACATTCACGCCTAACATGATTATTATCGCTGCACACAACGATATTTGATCACCTATTATATTCACTTTCTGAGTTCCACCATATCTGAGGGCAGAGTCTTCATTCTGTTTCCACATTGTTTAGAGAATCCATTGTTAATTTGTGGAGCTGAAGGCATTTTCTGTATCAAGTATATCATGCCCTGGACCATCTGTTGAAAAAGAAACAAATAAGTATCTATTACCAGTAAGTGGAAGTCAATGGTCAACATTTGTACGTGAAGTTATTTGCTGGAAATGAATCACTTTAGTATGTACCTGTCTTGAATGACAAGATGGCTCACAGGATTTGTGTAAACAATGACGTTGAAGGACCCAAGTTAAAATCAAGCTGTGGAAACATAAAGTTGCCTTGAATAACAGAATCAACCATTACGTCATTTCGGACAAATGATTTGTGAGGTATGTTTGTCTGTATTAAATCATCTAAGTTGCCAGGTCGAGGTTATTATCAACATAACCAAGAAATATCATTCATGAAACAGTCTAGTATTGAAAGAATGGTATGAGGATACCTGCATCTACACCATGGCAAGTCAGTTTGCCGTCATGAAAGCCATACAAACACCGTATAAAAGGGACACACACACATCAGGCCCATTTGTTACATCCTTGGCAATCATCATTGATATGAATATATGCACTAGCTGCAAAATTTGAAGCGCTACGGTGAGGCGATTGGGGAGTTTTGGTTTTTGCGACCTCACTCACCAGTAGCACTACAATGCCGACGGCCGTGTAGAGTTCCACCACATACATGAAATAAGCACATCCCACTGGACGAGGCGTGTTGATGTGAAATGCTACATATTTGCTGAATTTGGTCGTACCATGGAGGTAGCCCTACCTCCATGGTCGTACCGATTATCACTACTGAAGACAAACACTACACAACACTAACCTTGTCGTTTATGGGGTTTGGAATTTGTTCAAACATGTCGATCGCGTTCCATAAACCATGGATGTAATTTTTTTTACATCCATGCATAAACATTGACTGAGCGTAGGGCATCCGTGTTTCACTGAGCCGCCTGTACCGAAGTTGAATGGCGGCTCCCAGAAATGTTTTCGGAACGCGATCGAAGTGTTTGAACAAATTCAAGCCCGGTATAAATTAATGACTTTGCACATCTTACACGGAATATAACACGGAATAAAGCTTACTTGCCTCAAATTCCAAAGACGTCGGTTCTTTCTTTCTACCTCCATGCACAGATCTAGCGGGACTTAGCTGCAAAATTGTAGCGCTACGGTGAGGCGGTCGGTGATTTTTGGTTTTTGCGACCTCGCTCACCAGTAGCGCTACAAGGCCGATGGCCCTGGGGAGTATCATATAAGCGCGTCGTACTCGACCAGGCGTTTTGATGTGGAATGCAACATATTTACTGCATTTGGTCGTACCGATTTATCACTACTGAAGATTAAACAGTATACTGCACTAACTTTGTCATTTATGGGGTTTGGAATTTGTTCAAACACGACGATCGCGTTCTGAAAACATTGAGCGTGGGGCGTAGGCGTTTGTGGGAGCCGCCATTACCGGAAGTTCGTAATGACGGCTCCCAGAAATGTTTCGGAACGCGATCGTCGTGTTTGAACAAATTTCAAACCCCATAAATGACAAAGTTAGTGCAGTATACTGTTTAGTCTTCAGAAGTGATAAATCGGTACGACCAAATGCAGTAAATATGTTGCATTCCACATCAAAACGCCTGGTCGAGTACGACGCGCTTATATGATACTCCCCAGGGCCATCGGCCTTGTAGCGCTACTGGTGAGCGAGGTCGCAAAAACCAAAATCACCGACCGCCTCACCGTAGAGCTACAATTTTGCAGCTATAGCGGGACTGTGCTCCATCGAGTGACTCGATGCATGGTTGAACCATGGAGGTAGTACCATGGTTGAACGAATGAACACAAATACATGTAGTTTCGCTGTCCATAACATGTTCTTCCAAAGTCATATTTCGTCGGTGATGCAAGCCATTGCTGTCGACTGTTATATGGGAAATTTTGGAGGTAAACTGACTGGGACTGCCGTAGTTCGGAAAGGACTTCGGAAAGGTTGGACGATCGTAGACTGCGTAGAGTACTGTCTCGGCTGCACTGCATCTCGGCTGTGGCTTGGTGCGCAGACAGAGGAATTCATACGCCACTCCCTTTGAAGTGAAGGGGTGAGGATTCAACTAGCCAGCGGTCACTTTAAGAGTACGATCAATCAGCAAGTACAATAATTCTTACATATGTCACGGTGATATAATATCTATAACGAAGTTCACATTGACTCGGGGAATCATTGTGTAAAATTGAACTATGTTAAAGCGTAATGTTACAAAGGGTGAACCGTGGGTCAAAGGTTACGTAATGACCGTGACCGTTGACTTTATTGAAACACGTCACGCGTGGACACACGTATACGTAACGCTCTAAATTATCATCAGCGGTGATCTGGCTTGCATATTTTTGGCACGTCATGAGCCATAAATTATTGTGGTTTTTACTTTAATTCGTTGTTCTCGCGGGAAATGCAGACAATCCGACCTATAGGCCCAACATTTATTTTTGCATGTTAATGAAAGAAAAATGACGTCATTTGCGATCAACACTATTTCAGTATTGTCAATTAATTCCTTCAAATTATTGTTTTGATATTTATGTACCCGCATACTTGAAGCAAGTTCATATCTTATGTTCAATTGAAAACATCCCAAAATTGTACAGTACGACAAAATTAAAGCTAATCAATCTGTCGCACTGAATGCAGGCATTGATGCGCACCGTCCTCGCTGTTATCAATGTAGTGACGTGATGTACGATTCTGGTTTAGATATTAACCAGTGACTGTCATGACAATGGCTTGAAAACAGGCCGATTAATTTCAAGTGCATGGATGGTTTAAACTTAAACCATGCTCAAGTTGCCACTTGTGGTTGGTTTAAAGATGAGCCAATGAATTTGTCGGTATATAAGCAAACCAACGATGCCAGTGGCTCAAATTTAAACCAATGAGATTAGACTATGAAAGGCTTAAAAAGAAGCCATTCGGCTTAAATTTATGCCATGACGGGCTTGATAATAAGCCACCCATGTATTGGTATGAATACATGCCATTCATACTCTTTGTGGTGGCGTGACTGCAAACCAAAAAATCTTAGTGGATTGCGGGCAAACCGAAATATTTGAAACTGGTTCACCCGCAAGCCACATACAAACCAAGTGGTTATATTTCAAGCCAGAAGAATTTGCAGTGTACATATCTGCACATCGGCAATCTGTATGATACCAGGATTGTTGTTCCTACAGTTGTGCCGTAAGTGGTTGAACTGATGGCTAAAATTAATGATTGAGGTACAATTACAATAAAATAAAGATTCTGAAGTAAATACACAACAAGTAAAGGCACAGACTGAATTCAACTGAAGTACATGTATTCGGTCGGTAAGTGGACACGTTCATGTTCAACCAGTGGTTCTTCATGAAATTCACATCTAAGTATGTATCGTAGGGCCAGTAAGCGTTAAAGGAAGTAATTCCAATCGGGTATGCCAGATAGAGGATTGCTTATCACCAACAATAAGTAAAGCATATTTATAAGTTTTATGAGAAGATATAGTTTCCACGTTTAAGAACGCACAATTTTGTATATATGTCAGTATGACTTTCGTGACACAAACTTTGTCAGTTCAGCATCTCAAACGTCGACAAAACAGTAAGACAGACTGCACATAGGGACTGGCATTCGGACTCTCAAGCAATTAAAATACATTTTTGGTCTACCAGTTGTGTGGACTCATTTTGAACCGTTCGGGAAAACTATTAAGGTTTCACTGGCTTGTTCTGTGAAAATAGGGAATTTCATCTCTATGGAACTAACACAGGGATGGCAATTATTTTGAATTTCAAGTGTTGGTAAATATTGGGTTATTTGCTTCTGTAGTCGAAATTTGCACGATGACGCCATCCCCGGATTATATTCTTTATTTCGAAAGGGAATGGTTTAAAGTTTCCTTGAGGAAAGTGTAAGCAAAAAAATTAAGTCTTTGCATTTCGAGGCGCCTTCTACTTTAATGACCCGATAATACAAATAACATTTGGTGAAACAGAGACTGGCAAGACTGGTCTTGTCAGGATTTTTTTCTAATTCTAAATTTAGTGTTCATGTACCGAAAGATATAAATTGTTATTAAAATGTATCATAGCTGCCAATTTTGTAAAAAGCTTGTATGACAAGTCTTTCATGGTACAGAAATAGATTATGTAGTCTTTTTAAGGTTTGCAAAAGGGGAAAGCAGTCATCAAACTTTATGCTCCACGACTAAAGTTACATTTTTGGATAAATGTATGTTACGAGTGGGTATTATCAGACGTTAGTTAAACGCAAAATGTTGAAAATGACTGGTCGATAGACGTAATCTTCACAGATATACGGTAGAAAACCAGAAGAAATTATACATTACAACCTGCCATAATTGCTCATAATTTAAAAAAGAAAGTTTTTGAGCAAATGTCGGTTTTGAAGCCTCTCTTCAAATGGCTTCCTTCCGTTCAGAGTGACGTCACCGTTGCGTTAAACAAAACAGGATAGAACAACACTCTCGACAATTTCAAACTTTGTAACTAATGTCAAACAGATGTCTGTGTTCGGTGAAAACGTGTATGACATATGCATACGTACAATTTTTTTTCTAAATTAACATGATTTTGTTCTCTCGTGTGCCCATTACTGAAACGGGTCAATATGTCTTTAGCGAAATGTATCATATTTTACGGCAATATTTGTTGTGCGAATCTTACAGTTGTGTACGGTTTGGGAATGGGTTTCATTGTAAGTAGGCATACACACTTAGTTTTTTACTCTTGTCGAAAATGGCCTTAGGCCTATGATCGAAGAAGTAGGAGAGTGTTGACGACTTTGACACTTGCGTGGAAAAATTGGTGACACGTCCCTCGAGCCTGTTTGCGACGTTCTTATAATTCACGTAGCAATTGTTTTTGCCTATTCAATGAAATCTAGTTATCGTAGTAGGGGAAAATTTGGCCAGGATTCGATGTCGCGAATTAGTCAGTTTTCAAAAGACCAGCAGCTAGATTAATCCGTCATTTTCCATAGCAATCTTTCTCTGAATCATATCGGGTGTAATTGTATTATTGACAAAACTGTAAAACTGTAAAACTATGAAATACCTTCCTGTTTTTAATGTCTGGTACAAATTAAAGTTAATCATTTACATAGCTTGCACTAATAGATTTCATTGAAAGGCATCTGGTGAATGGCGTTTCTAATACGTTGACGAAAATTACTGTTTATCTTGTGTTCGCTAAGATTCCTTTCAGGATGTTTTGACGTCATTTATATAATGGCAACTTATAATTGGAACGCATGTCAACAAAGTGCCTTCCATTTTTATTGGAGACCAGCGTACGCCTTCCAGTTGGTAGTTCATACATATCTGCACATCGGCAATCTATATGATACCATGATATGTGTTCCTATAGTTGTGCTATGAGTGGTTGAACTGATGGCTAAAATTAATTATTGAGGTATTGTGGTGTTATAATAAAATAAAGATTCTGAAGTAAATGTACAACAAGTAATGGCACAGACTGAATTCAACTGAAGTACATGTATTCGGTCTGTCAGTGGACCCGTTAATGTCCAACTAGTGGTTCTTCATGAAATTCAGATCTAAGTATGTATCTTAGGGCCAGCAAGCGTTAAAGTAAGTAATAAACGGGTAGGCCAGATAGAGGATTGCTTATCACCAACAATGAGTAAAGCATTGTTATAAGTATTATGAGAAGATATAGCTTTCCACGTTTAAGAACGCACAATTTTGTATATTTGTCAGTATGAATGTCGTGACACAAACTTTGTCAGTTCAGCATCTCAAACGTCGACAAAACATTAAGACAGACTGCACATAGGGACTGGCATTCGGACTCTCAAGCAATTACAATCCATTTTTGGTCTACCAGTTGTGTGGACTCATTTTGAAGCGTGAGGGAAAACTATTAAGGTTTCACCGGCTTGTTCTGTGAAAATAGAGAATTTCATTTTTCTCCATGGAGCTAACACAGGGATGGCAATTATTTTGAATTTCAAGTGTAAATATTGGGCTATTTGCTTCTGTAGTCCAAATTTTGCACGATGACCACATCCCCGGATTTTATTCTTTATTTCGAAAGGGAATTGTTTAAAGTTTCCTTGAGGAAAGTGTAAGCAAAAAGATTAAGTCTTTGCATTTCGAGGCGCCTTCTATTTTCATGACCCTATAATACACACAACATTTGGTGAAACAGAGATTGGCAAGACTGGTCTTGTCAGGATTTTTTCTAATTCTAAATTTAATGTTCATGTACTGAAAGATATAAATTGTAATTGACGCATATCATAGCTGACAATTTTGTAAAAAGCTGGTATGACAAGTCTTCCATGGTACAAAAATAGATTACGTAGTGGTTTTAAGGTTTGAAAAAGGGAGAAGCAGTCATCAACATTGTTTATGCTCCCCTACCAAAGTTACATTTTTGGATAAATGAAAATTACGGCTGGGTATTATCAGACGTAAGTCAAACGCAAAATGTTGAAAATGACTGGTCGATAAAATTAAACTCCACAGATCTACGGTAGAAAACCAGAAGAAATTGAAATTATAAACTGCCATCATTTCTCATAATTTAAACAGAAAGTTTTAGATAAAATGATGGTTTTCAAGCCTCTCTTGAAATGGCTTCCCTCGGCTCAAAGTGACTTCACCGTTCGGTTAAAAAACAGGAGAGAACTACACTCTCGATAATTTCAAACTTTGTAACTGATGTCACACAGATGTCTGTGTTCGGTGATGACGTGCAAGACGTATGCATAAGTACAATATCTGTTCTTAAATCACAATTTTTGTACTCTCCTGTGACCATTACTTAAACGGGTCAATATATTTTTAGCGAACCGTATCATATTTAACGACAATATTTGTTGTGCGAATCTAATAGTGGTGTACGGTTGGAGACTGCGGTTCATGGTAAGTAGGCATTCACACTAAATTGTTTTACTCTTGTCGAAAACGGCCTTAGCCCTATGACCGAAGAAGGAGGAGATTGTTGACGACTTTGTCACTTGCGTGGAAACATTTAGTCTAGTCGGAAGGTAGGGTTCCCATGCACCCCATGGATGTATTTTTTAACCTACATTTTTGTAATCCTTAGGGTCTATATTTAATGAATTTCGATGTTCCCAAAATCAAATAGTGTCCCATGGGGTTCATTTGGCGCCATCTTTGCCGCCATCTTGGCCGCCATCTTGGATTTCAACAATGGGGTAGGGGTCACGTATTTACCGCTCGACGGAAACAGAAACAATAAAATACTATAAACTTTACATTTTTAGAAAGCCAAGATCATGGCCTTTTCATTGATATATACTTAATAGGGATTAATTAATATTCGAACGGCCATTGACTGTAAATCGTAAAATTTGCTAAATTTCACACCCAATAATTAAGTTCCCGTTCCTCCAAACAATTTTTCATAAGGTATTTATATATTTTTTGGAAGAACTCAGTGCAATAAACAAGAAAAACAACATTAAAAGTATGTGTCTTGAGATTTAGTGGGTGCATGAGCTTGTTTTCTTATTACGTGGTATGCCATATATCCGTGTGTAACATAAGGGGTAGGGGTAATGTTTCCCTTTCTGTCTCGAGCCATGAATTATGAAACCATATAAATGTTATACTGTTTGCAAGCTCTGAAATAGGCCTTTCCAAACATGTATAGTTTTATTGGGAAAAGTCCTATTTTAAAGTTACAAAGCTTATGCCTTTCAGTTTGTGTCAATTTTAAGTGATTTTTTAAGAACGAAATTACAACATATGGGGTAGGGGTAATGTTTCCCTTTCTGCCTCGAGCCATGAATTATGAAACCATATAAATGTTATACTGTTTGCAAGCTCTGAAAAGGGTTTTTCCAATCATGTATAGTTTTATTGGGAAAAGTCCCTATTTTACAGTTACAAAGCTTATGCCTTTCAGTTTGTGTCAATTTTAAGTGATTTTTTTAAACAAAATTATAATATAAGGGGTAGGGGTAATGTTGCCGTTCTGCCTTGAACCATGAATTATGAAACCATATAAATGTTATACTGTTTGAAAGCTCTGAAATAGGCCTTTCCAAACATGTATAGTTTTATTGGGAAAAGTTGCATATTTGAAAGTTACAAAGCTTAAGCCTTTCAGTTTGTGTCAATTTTAAGTGATTTTTTGAATAATATGCTCAAAACAGTTAGTCCGTTGGCCAGGTATCGAAATCATCCCCTCTAAGGCATTTTACCCACTATGATTTTCTGTTAGCTAGTATTCTCAGCTGTCATAATCTGCTTATTTTCCATTTAACTGATGGTGTGTGAGAGTGTAACGACGTGTTTGTGAAGGGCTGTCACGCCCTCAGTAGTAAAATAGAAATGGGTTAGGGTAACATATTTACCGCTAGTCGGAAACAAAAACAAAAAAGTACATAAACCCAGTCCCTCTAGGGACTGTGCATAAACGATACATTCTTAGAAAGCGCAGATAATCCGCTTACCATTGGTATACAACTAAATGGGGATAAATCGATATTCAAACATCGATTAGATTTTATATCGGACATGAAAATAATGTAAATTGTAAAATTTGCTTAATTTCAAACCCAAGTATTAAGTTCATGTTCCTCCAAACAATTTTTACAAGGTATTTATATATCATTTGAAATAACTTAATACAATAGAGAAGTAAAAAACATTAAAAGAGTGTATCTTCTTGAGACTTATGGGATGCGTCAATATATATGGTATGCCGTACATCCCTCTATAATATACATTAAAGGGATAATGTTTCCTCTCCTACCAAACGCAGCGAATAAGGAAGCCACATAAATATCATATCTCTGAAACACTAACGCAGTTGTTTTTCCAACAAGATATGGCTTGATGGGGTAAACTCAAAAATTATGCAGTGACAATGCCTAAACTCAAAAGTTTGTGTTACTTTACTGATATTTACTCGTTAAAAGGAACATAGAAAAATACTCTATAGGCATTAAATAACACTAAAAAGTTAAAATGGTGGTTAATAAAAGACGTTTTACTCATTTCAATAACTTAAATTAGGGAAGAAAGTTAAAAACTATGTCGAAAATTATATATTCCAAACCCACAAACACTAAAGTGGATGTCATAGTCGTCATGCTAAGTTGATTTGACAGCAGCAACAATCAATCCCTTTTCTTTAATAGTATCGCGAGAGATATATAAGCAATAAAGTACCACTTTGAAAGGATACCACACGGTTTCGACCGGTAAACAACATATACGCACGAACTTCAGTCGTGTGTATAAGGAGTGAAATGGTCAAAACCGAGCTCGAGTGGTGTACCCAACTTATAGGGGTTGTTTATCGCTATATTATATCAGTATATTGAAACTTATGATGAAAATACAAACAATGTGAAAGAAACCCACTTTGGAGATAGGAATGGCCAACTTTACAGTATATCGTAAATATATGCACAGTCACGTGACCGTCTGGGCAAATCAGAGCTCACTATTAATAGTGTTACTTTTAATACCACACAGGAACACGAGAGAATCTTTTATCGCTCAAAACCAATCACCATTAATCCACAATATAGCTTCTCCATACTAAGATAAGATGGATCGACAACACTTTACCTTCCTTACCAGAAAACAAGAGATCATAACCAATTTTTCGAAATTATTTTACAACGCAGAACACTATATACTCCCAATGAGGATTACATTTTCGACTGGGTACTAAAATTCAATAGCAAATAATTCTGGAACTAAAACCCGAAAAGCCAAATGTCACAGAACGCATTCAAATTACGCAACTTAATAGTAAACAGAAGGCGAACAAACACTCTCTACACCAAGCAATAAGAAGGCGAGACAAACCTCAGAAAATGACTAAAAAGGCTTATATTCCAATTGACACCTCAATGTTTAAAATGCCTTGTGAGTGAATCTATCATTAGTTTCTTATCATGGATGACATTTAACCAATGTTAGACCCTGACGTCTTTGAAGCAAAGACCCTACAAACGGACGTTTTAGGGTCAATGCTTGAAGATACCATTCCGACCAGCATGATCGAATCAGAGAGACTAGATTAATATAACTTTCGAGCTAGATCAGTCACCAGCAGCTGAGAAAAAAATAAGTCAACATAATCATCAGAGTCGAGCGAGCTAGACAACGGCTTTACACATTATACTCCACAGAGAGGACATTCTTACACAATTCACAAAAAGCGTTCAAAAGCTTCGTTAAAGGCATTGTTCGCGATCCTAGGGACGGGCATGGATGGTTGCGTGGCAAATGCAAAATATTAGTCATGCTGAATCAAGGTGTAATCAAGTAATAGCTTATTTATAGATTGGGAAAATCCTAATCCTGATAGTAATGATGGAATATAAACTTTGTGAAAAGTTGAGAAAATTTGCCACGTCTTTGATTTGTATGTTTTACATTCCATGTTGTACAGTACTGCCTGTACTATACATGAACAGTCAATACATCCGGCAAGTATTCTGTGCTGTTCTTTTATAGTTAGGTCCCCGCAGTCGAGATAAGTATTTCTATAGTGTCAACCATTCTCTTCGATCACTGTAATCTACTCCAATAAATTCCCATTTAACTCATTTGTATGATTACAGGGAAGCCTAAGCCTATCTCTTACAATCTAAGATTTGAGATATTTGACAACAACATGTATGCAATTTTCATATTTTTCATAGGCCTAAATAACACACAGAAGAAAGTCATACTCAATGTTTTGTCCAATTGAAAGTCAAAATTTCAACGAAACAAGTATAGGTGGCCATCTGTAAGCCAAACGAGAATTAATATCAGCAAAGATGGATATTAATTAAGCCTTTCTCATTTCCGATCCCAGTTACTCATACAACGGGGTATAAGCGAAAGCCAAGAGTATCGAATGTGTTGAAACGTAAGTGGGCCCTATTCAGTACCACGAAGCTTACAGGTACACCTTAAAGATTACTTACCAGGCCAAAATACCGAGTGTTGAATTCCTTCAAAAGTGGCAACACCTGGAACAACACTGCGGCAACAAATTTATCAACCTGATCTCTAACTATTTACCTCTACAACCAATAAAGCACCGGGGACTCAAGACAGTTGTACGGGAGCGATCGAAGACACTCGCTACACAGAACGCAGGATTGAAGGCTACAAAGACGATTCTTCAAATAGGCAAAAAAGAGCCTAAAACAACACAAACATTCATAGCAACGACGATAGGTCGGGTTTTCTTCCTATACTACGGTACAAAACCAAACCAAAGGATCTTTCAAAGGCCACCGCACTTCCCTTGAAGCCTGGGATCATGATTAGTGCCAAGTTTGGTTGGGCGTTTTGGGGCATGGCTCTGCATAATGAGTCTGTTGGTAACAGTTGCGATCGTTCGCATTATCTGCGGATCTGTTCGCTCTCAGATCACACTCAGGCTCGGACTAATATAGATACGTACAGCCTTCGTTTCCAGGTTCGTTTCAGTCATGCCATGGTAAATACTCGAAATAAAAAAGAAAGGAAGAGTTTGCTTGAATGAATTTACCGAAGTTTCAGGCCATATCAACGTTCATTATGTGTTTGATTCGGCTACTGACCTCCATGTACATACGGAATATTGGCGCCGTCTAAAGTCGAATAATTATCAAAAATGTAAAAGGCTTATATCTGGCCTTTCTAAGAATGTATTGTTTATGGTACTTTTTTGTTTTTGTTTCCGACTAGCGGTAAATATGTTACCCCTAACCCATTCCTATTTTACTACTGAGGGCGTGACAGCCCTTCACAAACACGTCGTTACACTCTCACACACCATCAGTTAAATGGTAAATAAGCAGATTATGACAGCTGAGAACACTAGCTAACAGAAAATCATAGTGGGTAAAATGCCTTAGAGGGGATGATTTCGATACCTGGCCAACGGACTAACTGTTTTGAGCATATTATTCAAAATATCACTACTTAAAAATTGACACAAACTGAAAGGTTTAAGCTTTGTAACTTCCAAATATGCAACTTTTCCCAATAAAACTATACATGTTTGGAAAGGCCTATTTCAGAGCTTTCAAACAGTATAACATTTATGTGGTTTCATAATTCATGGTTCAAGGCAGAACGGGAAACATTACCCCTACCCCTTATATTATAATTTTGTTTAAAAAAATCACTTAAAATTGACACAAACTGAAAGGCATAAACTTTGTAACTGTAAAATAGGGACTTTTCCCAATAAAACTATACATGATTGGAAAAACCCTTTTCAGAGCTTTCAAACAGTATAAAATTTATATGGTTTCATAATTCATGGCTCGAGGCAGAAAGGGAAACATTACCCCAACCCAAATATTGTAATTTCGTTCTTTAAAAAATCACTTAAAATTGACACAAACTGAAAGGTTTAAGCTTTGTAACTTTAAAATAGGACTTTTCCCAGTAAAACTATACATGTTTGGAAAGGCCTATTTCAGAGCTTGCAAACAGTATAATATTTATATGGTTTCATAATTCATGGCTCGAGACAGAAAGGGAAACATTACCCCTACCCCATATGTTGTAATTTCGTTCTTAAAAAATCACTTAAAATCGACACAAACCGAAAGGTTTAAGCTTTGTAACTTTTTACTATGCAACTTTTCCCCATAAATCTATATATTTTTAGAAAGGTCTGATGCGGCACTTTTAAAAAATGTAACATTTTTATGGTTTCATCATTCATGATTCGAAACAGAAAGGGAAACATTACCCCTACCCCTTATGTTACACACGGATATATGGCATACCACGTAATAAGAAAACAAGCTCATGCACCCACTAAATCTCAAGACACATACTTTTAATGTTGTTTTTCTTGTTTATTGCACTGAGTTCTTCCAAAAAATATATAAATACCTTATGAAAAATTGTTTGGAGGAACGGGAACTTAATTATTGGGTGTGAAATTTAGCAAATTTTACGATTTACAGTCAATGGCCGTTCGAATATTAATTAATCCCTATTAAGTTATATCAATGAAAAGGCCATGATCTTGGCTTTCTAAAAATGTAAAGTTTATAGTATTTTATTGTTTCTGTTTCCGTCGAGCGGTAAATACGTGACCCCTACCCCATTGTTGAAATCCAATATGGCAGCAAAGATGGCGCCAAATGAACCCCATGGGACACTATTTGATTTTGGGAACATCAAAATTCATTAAATATAGACCCTAAGGATTACAAAAATGTAGGTTAAAAAATACATCCATGGGGTGCATGGGAACCCTACCTTCCGACCCGACTAATTGGTGACACTTCCCTCGAGCCTGTTTGCGACGTTCTTATAATTCACATAAAATAAAGATTCTGAAGTAAATATACAACAAGTAATGGCACAGACTGAATTCAACTGAAGTACATGTCTTTGCATTTTGAGGCGCCTTCTACTTTAATGACCCGATAATACACACAACAAGTGGTGAAACATTTATTTGCAAGACGGGTCTCACCAGGATTTTTTCTAATTCTAAATTTAGCGTTCATGAAAGATATAAATTGTTATTAAAGTAAATCATAGCTGACAATTTTGCAAAAAGCTGGTGTGACAAGTATTTCATGGTACAAAAATAGATTACGTAGTGGTTTTAAGGTTTTAAAAAAGGGCGAAACAGCCATCAAAACTGTTTATGCTCCCCAACCAGAGTTACATTTTTGGGTAAATGGGTGGGTATTATCAGACGTTAGTCAAACGCAAAATGTTGAAAATGACTGGTCGATCGACGTAATCTCCACAGATCTACTGTAGAAAACTAGAAGAAATTGAAAATTACCACCTGCCATCATTGCTCATAATTTAAAAAGAAAGTTTTAGAGCAAATAACGATTTTCAAGTCTCTATTAAAATGGCTTCCCTCGGTTCAAAGTGACGTCAGCGTTCGGTAAAAAACAGCAGAGAACTACACTCTTGACAATTTCAACCTTTGTAACTGATGTCACACAGATGTCTGTGTTCGGTGATGACATGTACGACGTATGCATAAGTACAACATTATTTTTATTTATTTTTTTATTTTATTTTACTTGCTCATCAACAGCGCTATCGGGCAGCCACTAACAGACAAGGAAATAAAGAAAAGGATAAAATACACTAAAATTCAAACAAACAAAAAATACCCTAAGCATCAAACAATGACAACAACAAATTAACATGTCTTTTAAAACTTGAATGAGATTCTTCAAAAACATCGACATCGCAAACCTTATCTATCAAATCATTAAAAAGTCGTGACGTACGTCCAAGATGAGGAGTCACTGTGACATCCCTGCTTACGATGTAAATATCTAAGAAAACGTTTCTAAATTGACTCAATACGGTTTTCCTGACTGTCAGAAATTGAATTGAAAATGACTGTATTATATTCTAAAATTGGACGCACCAAAAGAATAAACAGATGTCGAAGGACAGCAACTTGAATGATCAAATTAAAATTGCGTTTAATGAGACCAATTATGCGATTGGCTTTACCTACAATAGAGTCAATGTGATGAACAAAAGTGAGTTTGGAATCAAAAATGATACCAAAATCCTTAATGTGAGAAACATGATCGAGCAAACAATTATCCACATAGTAATTAAACCTAATAGGTTACATTTTTAAGGTGATGGTAAGTACCTTACATTTGCTAGCATTCAAATCTAAGCGCCAAATTTTGACCACTGAAGAAGTTATCTACAGACTTTTTGTAAGTACTTGCTGTCATCAAGAGTTTTAACACGACTGAAAAGTTTGGCATCGTCTTCAAACAGCAATGACTGAACAGATACAGTCATCGGCAAGTCATTTATGTATAATGTAAATAACAAAGGCCCAAGAATGAAACCTTGTGGCACACCGGATGTTATCTGGCACCAAGTCGACGCTGATCCAAATACCGGGTATTGAATTTTACATAAATTGAACATTATTTATCTTAGAAGCTATTAAACAACGGGGCATTAATTTGACAGCCATATTTGATTTATGCAAATTATCAAAGTGCCGTTTTAAAACATTCAACCGCCAAAAGAGTTTCTTCATGCCAAGGGAATATATTTAAACTGAAAAAAGCTTGTTTAATACGTGACACATGACAGAAAATGGCTTTTGTAGGCATGTTGGTAGCAATATTGGGAATATTCCAAATAAGGTACTGCTTTTAAAAACATTATATGTCCAAAATGATTTCCCGTACCAAATAAGTAATGTCAGACTTCAAAATCACTTAATACTTTGTTCTGGGTGCCTCTAAAAATGCATTCTGAAGAAAAAAATTATGTTCCAATTTGTGGTGGTTTGTGTGCCAAAATCACGTAGATTGTCTGGAGTACTATACGTTGTTTTAGAAGTGAAAATACAGTATATGGTGAAACGTCTATATCGAGACAAGTTAGAAAATGATATTTTGGCAACTGACTCACGGGAATTGTGGAAAGGTTTTGAGAAAATCACCGGGTATAAACCAAAGTCAAAATCAGCACCAACGGATGATGAAACTCTTCCGGGTCGTTTAAATGAATTTTACGCGCGATTTGACCGTCCTCTTGACATTCCACCAGTTACAAGTGAATCGCTGCCTCCTCCGTTTGAAGTAAGCTTGGGGGACGCACTTTAAGTACATTGAACGTGAGAAAAGCTTCTGGTCCAGATGGAATTTGTCCTCGCCTGTTACGATCATGTAAAGATGAACTGTGTGAAATCTTGTGTGTGATATTTAACTGGTCATTGAAAACGCGTCACGTTCCAAATGTGTTCAAAAGATCCATCATAATTCCTGTACCAAAACGCACTCCAGTTACTTGCCTAAATGATTATCGTCCAATAGCTCTTACATCTACTGTTATGAAATGTCTAGAAACCATTGTTAGAAAATACATTCAGTCGAATATTCCTGCATCTTTAGATCCATATCAGTTCGCCTATAGAACAAATAGATCGGTTGATGATGCTGTATCTTGGGCACTTTTCAAAGTTTCTCAGTTTCTGGATAAGAAAATTCCAAATTATTGTCGGCTGTTATTCATTGACTATAGTTCAGCATTTAATACTATATCACCTTTTAAATTATATGATAAGCTCACCAACTTGAATTTCAATCCCTCAATTTGTAAATGGATTCTCGATTTCTTGTTGAATCGCTCCCAAGTCGTGAAAATTGGCAGTAACTTTTCAAACTCTATCGTTCTAAACACCGGTACACCCCAGGGTTGTAACCTGTCACCGATACTCTACTCTTTGTTTACACATGATTGTGCTGTGAGTTCTGAGGAGAACAATTTCATAGTAAAATTCGCCGATGACACCACCCTTGGCGGTTTTATTGAATCTGATGAATCATTATATAGGAAACAAGTGGACGGTACAGTTAAATGGTGCTCCAATAACAACTTGGAACTGAATGTCAAGAAAACAAAGGAAATAATAGTGGACTTTCGTAAAAATTCATCAGAAATTACGCCTCTTACTATAAATGGTACCGAAGTGGAAATAGTTAAATTTTTCAAATTTCTTGGTGTCTACTTATCTGCTGACTTGAAATGGGAAACCAATGCTGATTTCATAGTTTAGAAAAGCCAGCAACGCTTATTCTTTCTGCGGAGGTTGAAGAGTTTTCGTGTTAGTCAGAACTTGTTGATTAGGTTCTATCGCGGAGTGATTGAGAGTGTCTTGACATTCGCAATCACTGTCTGGTATGGCAATGTCACAATGAATGAACGGAAACGACTCAACCGGATCGTCAGTACCGCCAGTAAAATTATTGGTTGTAATCTTCCATCGCTAGACAGTCTTTACGAGGACCGTGTTCTCAAAAAGTCTCCATTGTCAATGATCAGTACCACCCTGCACACAATTTGTTTCAACTTATGCGTTCTGGTGAACGTTACCGTTCAACCAAGTCAAGTTCTAATCGGTCCCTAAACAGTTTTCACCCTTCAGCAATTCGCATGTTAAATGAGTGTAAATCGAGTACTGTGAGAGCTCACACATCTCGTCTCTCATAGTTCCTACACTTGTACTTCTGCAGTCGGCGCTTTTATTCGAACATGTTTATTTTTAATTCTGTTTGTTTTATTTTGTGTATTGCTCCTTATTCCCTGTTTTTTTTATCTCACTGTCTGTCCTTTTGTTTTTGCAAAACCAAGATGTATTTCATTGTATGTGCAATAGCGTACATATATGACAATACAAATTATTATTATTAACCAGAAACATTCACAGACGTTTTATTCATCGTAAATTCATATTCTCCTTTGTTCACTGTAACAGATGTTTGGTTTGTTTGACAAAACCCAGATCTTTATGTGCAGAAAATATATAATATATATAATGCGATGCACTTCGCCAAAACGGTATTTTACGTAAGTCACCACAATGTAGATTATGCGCGCCGGTTGCTATGGTAATGCGTTTATCGCTGATCCATGTCATCGAATTTTTAGGGACTCTCCAGCCCCTTATCGGCTGTGTCAATACGCAACAGGTTGCATTTCCCAAAGGACGATTGATTAGTGTGTAAAACTATAATTTTGACAGAATCCGGTACATTAGCTGTTCGCAAGCGAAACACTTTCCTCCGGTAAGTAACATAATTTATCAAGGTCTACGTTGCATCGTTTAGGTGTTCGTTTGGCTGCTTCTTTCAATGCCTATAGCTATTTCAGTACTGGGCTATCGATTGCGTGCATATGTCATAGCGAGGTAACAAACTTTACAGTCTCTCCATTATGATTCTTCATTCATGAATTCTTTTCTCAGAAAATTTAAATTGCTCGGGATTGTTCCTTCTATTAATAAGTCGTGGATTTTACACAGATGAAGACAATATTTTTTCCCATCTCCATTAGGTTGCAAACTTTACTATCGAAGAGTTAGCGTCTCCGTGTGCAAAGTTTGCGAATTCCGTTATATTGTCAATATGCTTGGAAAATGATTTCTCTACTAGTAGTCTGATCACCACGGAACAGATGGGATGTGAATAAGTTTCTCCTCGAGTTCAAAAAGCTAAAATTAAGGCATAGGTCGCTATGGCGGTGGTATAGATCCAGACCGACTGAACACTGATCACAATCAGAGTCAGTCTATTATGACTCCGTAGTCACATCTTATGAAAAAAACTGACGAGCAATCACATCTGTCAATTTCACGAGCACCTTTCAAATAGTTATCTTATGAAAAAAACTGACGAGCAATCACATCTGTCAATTTCACGAGCACCTTTCAAAATAGTTATGTCTGCTAATTTTTGAGACACGACAAAAAAGGAATGCGTTTTCTCGATCTGCGACATTTTTATCATGGTAGAATGCGTTTCTGGACAGTTATTCGGACTCTAAAACTTTTACAAAATATTTTTGGTCGACCACTTGTGGGGGCTCATTTTGAAGCTCGTATTCAAACTAATAAGTTTTCGCCTCTGTAAAAATCGAAAATTCAATATTTTCCTACACACAGGAGTGGCGGCCATATTGAAATTCGAGTTTCGGTTAATGTTTGTTAATTTATTTCTCTTGTACCGAATTTAGCAAGGTGAATTGTTACCCACGGTTTTATAAATGAATGACTCAAAGTTTCCTTTCAGAAATTTTTGGCAAAAGTTTAAGTCTTTTATTTTCGAGGTGCTTACTTAGATTACATAAATGTTATTTTTGATAATATTTTTCACTGATTTTATTCTCAGAAAAGTTTATTTTCTTCGTTTCTTCCCTAGAATATGCGCGCTGAAATACAAATTATTCGAGTGATCATGGAAAACAATGTGAGGTGAACCATATGTGGCGTTACCATTGACGAAATGAAATATAATACGAACTTAGGTTCAGCTGTCGCCAATTACCTTAGACATAAAACAACGGAGGCCGTGTTACATTAAATTAAAACTGTTGACAATGAAATATTGGCATCCATGTAAACTTTGATAATAATTCACTGATGAAGTCAAGTGCCTTCCGCTCCACTGTCTGTGACCAATTTAACCTGAACATCATAAACTGACACTACACGTTTGCAACTGATAAAACTTTTTCCGTGAATTAGATTTGTACATTCATGTTTTACAAGCGACAATCAAACCCTTTGCCATCGATAAAGGCCATAATTTGGGTTCGCCCGCCAACCAAATCTTGCCACTGATGTGGGTTTTCTGATTTTTTTGACAGTCCTGTCTGCCAAAGCAAATGAAAAATTAGAAAAATGAAGATTTTAGTGTTGTGTCTTTTACTGTGCCTGTATCTCGACTCTGCATGGAGCAGGAGAAGAAAAACAAAATACATCAGAGCTATTACCCAGAATAGAATACCGGGTTCCTACATTATTGTAATGAAGGTGAGTTACCTGTTTACACTTCAATGCATTTCTTTGTTACTCCCACTACATGGAAAAGAGTGAAACCATCCCTGTCAGTATATTAGTTGTACCAGAACCGTAAGTCATTGCAGCAATACATTTCTGTCTTTTTGTCTGTCTGTCTGTCTGCCTTTTTCTCTTTGTCTCTTGGTCTCGTCTGTCGTAGTTGTCTGTTTGTCTCCTGTCTGTCTGCTGCCTGCCTGCCTTTTTCTCTTTGTCTCTTGGTCTCGATGTGTCTGTTAATGTCTCTTTGTGTGTCTCTGTCTCTTTCATCCCTGTCTCTGAGTCTCTGTTTGACATGTCTGTCTCTCTGTCTGTCTGTCTGTCTGTCTGTCTCTCTGTCTGTCTGTCTCTCTCTCTCTCTCTCTCTCTCTCTCTCTCTCTCTCTCTCTCTCTCTCTCTCTCTCTCTCTCTCTCTCTCTCTCTCTCTCTCTCTCTCCTCCCCTTAGGAACGACAGCATGTCTTTAAATCGAACTTAAGTTCTACGTTAACTTTCATGATGTTCCATTAGAGAGCTCGCATTGTTGTTTTCTATTTTGATGTTGATTATCATCGCCTTGCGATATTCTGTGTCATATTTCAGTGATCCAGCATTTGTTAAAAAGATATCATAGAAGAAGATGTCTAAAGAGCACGCAATATTCGATGTTGTATGCTCCCGAACAACTATTCATTTCGTAATAGTGACGTCATCTATCATATGTTATACTCCGTGGCAAATACAATTTTAATGACTACAATTGTTTATTAAACTATTAAAATTGTTGCAAATCAAACTAAAAGTTATACTGATGAATCGAAGTTTTGTTGCGTACGCCTGGAGGACAGATAGTCGGACTCTCAAATTTCTACAATTCTGTTTGATCGACCAGTTATTGGGGCTCATTTTAAAGCTCTTGGAGAAAGGAAAACTTTAACCGTCTTAGTTTTTCGAGAATGCAAATTTGATTTTAACCCCATATGAACACAGGAAAGGCGGACATTTTGAATTACAAGTATCGCAAAATGTTGGGTAATTTGTTTCGCAACGTCAATACCTTGCACGGTGACTCATGATTTTCATTGTTGATATGGTAAGAAAATGGTTGAAAGTATCAGTCATGAAACTTTCAGAAAAAGTTTAAGTCGTTCAGTTTCAAGGCGCATACTACCTTTAATGAAATTTTGGGAATTCCACGCCGTTTCGGTATCAGTATTTACCACCTAGCTACATACTGTCAGCTAGATTTTAAAATAGATTACTTTCCTAGGTGATAAAAATGTTTACTCGCAACGGGAAACTCCCTAAAGGGACGGCTTTGAATGATTCTCTATGTCACCGAATACCCCATTACAATCCCTCGATACATGGCGATCAAGCATAAAATGATCCTCACACAAAATATCACCCTACTGTACGCCAAAGTTTGTAATTTGTGTAATTTGCTCATGTTTCATTGACTGTAATTTCATTATGTTCCAAGCTCCGGTAGATTTTCTTGAGACCTCAGATATACTAAGTGACAAAATATTTTCCCGAAAAGCAACTTTGTCCAGTTGTATAAACAGTGCTATATTTAGGTCCCGAGAGGAATATTTACACCGGGAGTTTTCGGAGTGGGCATCAACTGTTGTTATCCTAACCTCTTCCTTAACGAGCTATATGCAACCATACAAGAGGTTGTCCGATCTATGACTTTGCAAGAAGTGAACACAGCGACCTTGCCTCCATTCATTCATTTTCATGACCCTATCAGAGGTAACTGAATTTGATTTCCAAAAATATGATCTCCCAGAACGCAATACAATACAATACTATTCGTAGCATGTGATGACCTATCAAATAATTTTGAGATACAATCTACTGTATACCACAACACCACTATTTATACCATGGTCTATTAAACGCCTCAATTTCACTTCGTGGCTTTAACAATTAATCTCATTCTAGCATTTCCGTTATTTTTATGTCTAAGCCTGACTCTGACGTTGATGACATGCTCTCACGTATCAGAAGAAACTTCGACCAAAATGCGGTGGTGAAGAGTAGCTTCAACGGCAGAATGAAAGGATTTGTGATCGACTTACCAGACTATGATAAACAAGACCTGGATAGTGTACGTGACTTCGATTTCTGTAGCGATTGAATATTATGAAGTTATTACGCAAATACCGCAAAGGATGCACGAGGATATTGGCGCAGCGTATCGGCCGACGCGAATCGGAGGGCGATGATCGGCGCCAAATGTCCGAGTGCATCCTTTGCGGTATTTTCGTGATAACCTTATTATTATACATCTTACATTCGAGACTGCGGCATCAAATTGTCAGAGTAGTGACCATAATTTTCTTCCGATTTTATCGCGCCAGTGTGGAACACTATCTCGGACGCGCTTCTGCAAGTTTTGGAGTGTCAGTGCACCACACACGTACGTACAGAGCGCGCGCGAGACATGTTGTGGCACTCGTCCAATGAGTCCCTTGAAACCGTTTAACAGTGAACGCGCAGATACAGCCGTAGGGGGTGGGGCGCCTGGAAACCGTTCGTGTTACGGAACGGAGGTTCCGTACGGCTTATTTTAGCGCACGCAAAATTCTTTAGTTCTCGATGGTAGATGTATAATAATGAATAATTACACACACATACACAGACACATACATACATACATACATACATACATACATACATACATACATACATACATACATACATACATACATGCATGCATGCATGCATGCATGCATGCATACATACATACATACATACATACATACATACATACATACATACATACATACTACATATAAAAAATACAGAGGTATATACAAGCATACCTATATATACATTATTGTATACATAATGTGTATATATAAATATATATATATATATATGTGTGTGTGTGTGTGTGTGTGTGTGTGTGTGTGTGTGTATATATATGTGTGTGTGGTAATGTGTGTCGATACTTAAGCTGTTTCATATCACTAAAACTTAAAGTGGATTCTTATTTCTCATCTAAATAGTAGCACTTATCAAAATCGGAGTCAATTTTAGAGGCGAAATGTTATTTGAAAATGCATGAAAATCCCTACGAGCATGAAATAAATGTCATGTACGATCCCAGTTTTTTGGAAGATTTACGTGTGAGAAGTATAGAAGGACAAAGACATCCACAAATTGAAACGAAATATTTTTTGCGCACAGTTATTGAACGACCCGAAGGTTGATTATGTTGAAGAAGACGCTTTAGTAAGTGTGGCTGCTGTCGAAAGTTGGGGATTGGATCGTATCGACCAAACTGATTTCCCATTGGACGGCATGTACAATCCACCTGGTTAGTGGCGATTTCTGTTGTTATCGCTATTTATGTGCCGTTCAACATGTAGTTACAAGGAGGGAGTCGTCGGATGTGCGCCTGTGCGACTTCCCTGTTCTCAAACAAATGTATTTGATGCAAGATATCGAGATACATCACGTCAACATGGGTGCATCATATAAATTTTACGATCAGTCGGCACACGTACTTTTGATGCAGTGTTTCCATTGGTCGCATGGGTCCTCTATGACAGCAGAGTGCAATTCAAGCCACCAGCTCCCTTGGATGTGGAAAGACTTTCTTTGCTATTTGTTTAATTTTTCAACGAATGCAACCCTCGCGTAACTGTATGGTGGACGGTCTTTCTCTTTCGAATTTTGTTTGAATTCCTTTCGAATTTTGTAATTCGGCCAGGCAGTTCATTTGAGTATGAGTGGAGTCACTACATCTATAGAGCCACGCGCATGCAACATGGCAAAGAGACATCGGACACATTCTCTCCACTTGCTATCTTATGGTAACTATAATAGTTTACATCTGATATCGTAGTTGTTAAAATACGGAAAGTCGATTATGCTGCTGCTGCTGCTGATGATGATGATGATGATGTTGATGATGACGACGATGATAATGTTGATAATGATGGTGATGATGATGATGATGACAAAGGTGGTGGTGGTGGTGATGGTGTTGGTGATGATGATGATGAAGATGATGATGAGGATGACGACGACGATGCTGATGATGATGGTGATGATGATGATGGGGGAGAGGGGTGAGGGTGAGGAGGAGTTACCTTGATAGTAAGTGAGAGGCCGCTGTGATTGGTAAAACTTGTCAAGTATGTCCAATGTAGAACTGCCTTAGTAATTGTTTTCTCTGTTTTCTTTTGTTTCCAGGTGATGGTGACGGTTTCAGAGTCTATGTAATCGATACTGGAATACAAAGGAACCAGCAGGACTTCCCTAACAGGCCTATTTATTTTGCTGACTTCACTGGCACAAGAGTAAGCTATGCTTCTCTAAAACATGTTGTGTACTTAATATGTATTTCAACGTTTTCATCACAATTAGTTCAGACGTACCCAGCGGACTGTACCATTATTTTTATGGTTGGCCGACAGGTGTGAGGGGCTGAATAAGCACACTAATGGAAGGGTGGGACGAGCATGTAGCGCTAATGGCAGTTGTTGTTTTAATGGCGTACCCCTTTTTTCAGGATTAAAAAAAGGTAATAGGACCGTACCTTTCTTTTCAATTACTGCGAGATTACCACTGTCGTTGAAAGCCAAGACACCAGTGACCACCTATAGAAAGAATTGCCATAATTATTTCTGAAGATATGAAAGACACTCCATACAAAGTTTATTGGCTTGTAATGTCTTTTGCCGATTTGGCACCCCACTTCACACATTCTACAACAACCTTGTTAGTCGAGCAGAACCCTTTTTGCCGGGAATAAATTCGTTGTGGCACCTGTCGTCACACACTCTATTACAACGTACGTATGGAAACAGAGTGAAGTAACATGTCTGTATATCGCGAGATAGCACTATGAGAGAAATTGTTTGTGGTCCGAGATTTACTTCCTTTTCATGAGTTCTTACACAGAAAAACTTATGTTTTTCGGAAACGCACGATAGAATAGATAGTGCAATGTTCTAGGGTCAAGCTTGCGCAAAGTCGGTGCACGTTCAACAGCCTGCTCTAAGTCAAAGACACCAGCCTCTAATTTCTCCGATCAAAAGGTTTCGATACTTTCCTTTTGAAAGTGCGTTTTATCATATCAGCGATGCAACATGTCCCGCTGTGAAAAAGGAAATGGAATGGTAAGAGCGGATGAGTATCATTAACGTCAGGGGACTTGAAGAGAAAATACATCTTCAGCATTCTTTTCGGCCCTGCCCCCGATATTAACCAATTTTTTTAGGAACCGCTTCCCACTTTCGCAATTGTTGGTGCCCCCTCCCGCTAAGTTACAAATGTAGAGCCGACCAGCATCAACTTATCTCACAAGCTCTTACTGTCAACTGTATGACTGTATGATTTATATTGGAGAGAGAGAGAGAGAGAGAGAGAGAGAGAGAGAGAGAGAGAGAGAGAGAAAGAGAGAGAGAGAGAGAGAGAGAGAGAGAGAGAAGAGAGAGAGAGAGATATGGATGTAAGGGAGCCTTCAGTGATTACAGGGGGTGGGCCGGGGGAATAGGGGGGTCACTTTATAGAAAACTGTTCAAGGGATAGGGTCACTTTTTATAAACCTATCTTGGGGGTTCACTTTTGACAGAAGATAATTTTACGGCCAAACCCTTGAATGTCATTTTATATTTCCTGAATAGGAAATTGCCGACAAAATACATAGATTCTTTACACATTATCGACACGCTTCACAAGCAGAGAAGATGCAATGGTATCCTACATTAAACACCTTGAACAGTTAAGAATGATGAAAGAAAAGAGACAAGAACATATGGGACAGATTGCATGCACAGTGTATATCAATTATCAAAATGTCTATAAATGCACAGATATTGTTAGTTTTATGTTTTATATCGGCAAACAATTGATCATAGTACTCTCATAGGCTAGCACGTATAGTAAATCAATATTTCGGTGAAATTCCAAATCCAATTTCTTGCACACACATCCATTTGTAACCACCCTAGTCTAATTAAGTACATTAATATGAATAATCAAGCGTACATAAATACACAGATTTACCTATTTTTGTATTCCTTAAAAATTATACATAGTTTCATCATAGACTACAATGTATAGTGAATCAACATTTCGGTGAAATTCCAAAATCCATTTCTTTGCACACACATGCATTTGTAACCACCCTAGTCTAATTAAGTACATTAATATATATAATTAAGAGTACATAAGTACACAGATTTACCTATTTTCGTATTGGAAAAAGTATTCATAGTTTCGTCATAGACTACCATGTATACTGAATCAACATTTCGGGGAAATCCAAAATCCAAGTTTTGGCACACATGCATTTGTAACCACCCTAGTATAACCACAGAGAAACATAGACAGAGTCGCAACGGGTATTGTTTAAGGCGTGAAGCGGTTTCGTAACCCATCCATGTTCACCTCGCCTCAGGTTGCTCTCGCCTCTGTTTTCCGAAGAGTGCCGACCATGCATCCTTCGGTAATTTTCGGATTTTCGCCAATTGTTAAGCGAAAGTATGTTCGGCAAAGTTTGTGTTGTTGTTGTCGTGTGGTGCTGAGCGGAATTGACGTGCTGGCGAAAACGGGAGTGTTTTGAGCTTCAAGAAAGTGAGTTTTACCGTTTTAAAAATTCCTCTCATATTTTTATGAATATATAATGAGTGTGTTTGAACCAAATTTGAAAGTCTTTTATCGATACTGTCTGGTTTTACTCAATGGTTTACGGTCAGTCATACCGTCTTTTACACGTGCGTCAAGGAAGGACTTGTTTATGAAACTGCTGGCGTGTTATGTTTTGATTGGCGTGAAGCAGTGTTTCTGGCCTGAGAGCTCACAAAGTAACTATGGTTGCTACGTGACTGGCAGTACGATGCCATCTCGTCGTATTTTTCGCATAATCTCGTGTAATTATCAACCACAAACAAAGCCTCCAAAAAGTTTAACACCTTTGAAGCTCATTTTAATATGAAAAGCCAATAGTCTACCGAGACGACCATGGAACAAAAGGCATGCAAGCGTTGCGAATCTGTCTATGTTTCTCTGTGGTATAACCAAGTACATTAATATGAATCATCAAGTACATAAGTACACCGATTTACCTAGTTTTGTATTTAAAAAAATATACAGTTTCATCATAGACTACCACGTATAGTGAATCAACTTTTTCAATGAAATCCAAAAATCCAATTTCTTGTACACACAAGCATGGTTTACTTCCCACTTCAAACAAAGTACATTTACATAAGTTATCAAACACATATATATGTACAGATATTGCTTGTTGTGTGGGGGAAAATTGTCAACAGTTTGCCAGATAGATTCCCATGTATAATGATTTGATATTTTTGGTGAATCACTATATCAGCCACATCTTGCCGCCTTATACTTGCGAAAAATATGGTAACCCTCCCGCAAATGCATGACACTTCAAAAATGATTACGTGATAAATTGCAACTCTCCCTCCCAAAACACCAGCCCCTCCCCCAGTAATTTTTGTCTGTAACTTACATAACAATTAAAGTGATTGTTATGTAAATTAGTTGATACCGTTTTAAATTATTCCTTGGGAGAAAACTGCAGTGATTATGGCGAGGGTCACGTTTTAGTATGCCGGACAAAGAGGAGAGTCACATTTTAGACACAAGGATGGGGTACATTTTACAATACAGGTACGCACAGAAATCCCCCGGCCCAACCCCCTGTAATTACTGAAGGCTCCCTAATAGATCTTTCCCAGTGCACTGATCTCCATAATTTCATCCTCATCAAATATTCTCTTCTGAACAACTTCGTCGCAGAATGTTTTGAAGGAAGGGGCATACATGATTCAATTTACGAACGTACATACTTTGCACAAAACAAGAAGTGGCAAGACAGGACACTAAAAGGTAGCTCACAATAGTTACCCCCTTTGCACCCCAGTGCCCTAGCGTGGGGGTTGACATTGGAATTATGGTGTTGTATGACCTCCGACTTCTGAAATTATCTAAGACTGACCTCTAATCGTACATATTTGAAATTACCACACTAAATGTCCAAAAATATGCAAATTATGGTCAAGAAGATTATCAATCAGTATTTCATCAAAACAAATAGATAACAAGATAAATACTTGGAGAAAATAAGAGAATCTACATCATGTAAGTAAAAGCAATAAGGCTGCACTAACAAAGACCTCTGGAGGGGCTTTGGGACATTTCAGGGGGGACTTGAAAAAATTTACAACATGCCCGGGGGATCTGAAAGGGGGACTTGAAAATTGATTGAATATCAAATTGCTTTTCAAATCCTTCTGGCAGTTTCATTTCTTGCCATTTCCATTTTAAGCGTGCCCTTTGGGCGGAAATTTTAAGGTATATTAAACAATTTATTGATGCAAGCAGCCACCTTTAGGCAAAACACCACGGTTGTCATGATTTCTACTACCTAACCCCTCTATGGAGCAAAACTGGCTTCTATAAAGACTAAAAGTTTCAACGTAACCTTTCAATAATAATTTGGCAGATAACTTATTTGATAACATTTTCCCATTGACAATACACGGGGTCTTGGTCAGTGTGAAACATTCATGTCGCAGTATGTACATTTTTATTTTTAGAGGACGTTGAGAGAATACAAACAATTGAGAAAGTGCATAGTGTCATCAATAATAAGTGGAAGTTTCAGGTCAAACAACCTTTGAATAACAATTTGAGATTTGGGTTTTATAGTGAATCAACATTTTCAGTGAAATCTTAAAGTCAAAGTTCTTGCACACCCATGCATGGACTTTTAACCACCCTAGTCTGATCAAGTATGTTCATATCAATAATCAAGCATACATAAATACATTGATTTACCGAGTTTTGTATTGTAAAAATTATTCATAGTTTCCTAGACTACGATGTATAGTGGATCAACATTTTCGGCGAAATTCCATGTAAACACCCCATGCTCATCAATTACATTTATATACGTTATTAAACGTCTATAGATGAAAAGATATTGCTGGTTCTATATTGGAAAATGTGCGTTCATACGTTTCTTGTGGACTACCATGTACAATCAACATTATTGATTAAATTCAAAAATCAATTTTTTCACACATGCACTTTTTACCTGCCACAATAAGCAAATTACATTTACCACACATACATAAATGTAGCGATATAGCTTGTTTTTATGAGACAAATGTTAATAGCTTGCCCAATAGACTCCCATGTATTATGAATTGATATGTTTGGACGAAGTACTATATCGGCCACATTTTGCCTTCCTTTGGGGAAACTTCAAAATTATAGCAATTTAGAAGGGGGGACGTGAACACATGGAGGAGTTTGTTAGGAGAATCTGTCATTGGGGACCACCACTTACAATTAAACAATAAGTCAGCACCACTATGGCCACAGTAAAGAGGTCGCTGAGATCATGTGACAACCTCTGTGATTCTCACTGTGAATCACTCTGTGATTTTCTTTCCACAGCGACACGTAGACTGTAACGGTCATGGAACCCATGTAGCCGGCACTATTGGCAGTACTACATACGGTGTGGCAAAGAATTTACATCTTTACTCTGTACGCGTCTTTGACTGTACGGGAACTGCCCCATGGAGTACGATCATTGAAGGTAATGTGCATATGCCCGTTTATTTCCCAGAGAGAGAGAGAGAGAGAGAGAGAGAGAGAGAGAGAGAGAGAGAGAGAGATAACGAGGTATTTCCGTGGCACAGTACTTGGCAAGGTCCAAACACAGTACGTACGGACACGGAAACAGAGACTGGCAGACAGAGAGACGGACAACAGACAGATAGAGGAAGAAACAGACAGACAGACAGACAGACAGACAGACAGACAGACAGACAGACAGAAGGACAGACGGACAGAAATAAACCGGAAATTAATGATTCAGAAAGTGTTTCGGTAATTGTACTGTTCTACAGGTATCAACGAAGTAGCGGAGAGAGGAACGGCGCCTGCAGTGGTAAATCTATCACTTTCAGGCGACTTCAATCAAGCTACCAATGATGCAATTGAAAATCTTAAAGCGGCAGGTTTCCTGCCAGTCGTTGCCGCTGGTGACAATGCTGATAACGCCTGCAGTTATACGCCTGCTAGTAGCCCGGGTGTACGTACTACATTTCTTTGCTTTTCAGGCAGTGCGTGCCCAGATATTGAGAGACGTACATTTTTGCTCACACTTATCTTTGGAAATCGAAAAGAAAAAATAAAGGGTGGCTTTGTAAAATTGGTGCGAGAGGAAAAATTACCCACATTCAAAATGGCCGCAATGCTTAGGGAACATTACATTTTCGATTTTTGAAAAATACAACGATGAAAAAAAACTTTATTTAGGCTGCATTCACAAACACCGCTGGAGGGGAGATTCCAAAAAAGTTCTCAGAGTTATTCAAATACCCAACCAACAAACTCACAATGTGTTCAATTCCCCCCTTCTGACTTGCTATAATTTTGAATTCCCCCTCCCTGAAAGTAAGGTAAATGTGGCCGATATAGTGCTTCGTCCAAAAATATCATAATACGTGGGAGTCTATTAGGCAAAGTATTATCATTTTCCCCATAAAAACAAGCTATATCTCTACTTTATATGTGTGTGATAATTCATGTAAATGTAGTTTGCTTAATTGAAGTGGCAGGTAAAAAGTGAGTGTGTGTACAAAAACATTGATTTTTGGTTTTCTTCGATAATGTTGATTTACTATACATGGCAGTCTATGAGAAAACTATGAACGTGTATTTTCCGATATAAAACTAGCAATATCTGTTAATCTATAGACTTTCGATAACTGATATAAATGTACGTGATGAGCATTGGGCGTTCACAAGTGCGCATGTGTACAAGAAATTAAATTTGTAATTTCGCCGAAAATGTTGGTCCACTATACACGGGAGTCTAAGGCAAAACTTTAAATAATATTTTCCCAATTAAAACTTGCAATGTTTGTGCATTTATGTACCTTGAATAATCTAAATTATTGTACTTATGTAAAAAGTGTGAAAGAGGATCCCCACCTAACTATCCAAAATGTTTTTGTGTCGAGTTTTGTGTTTGATTCGTTTCAAAAATGTGTTCCTACATTCTTATCCGATTGTTTGTGTTAATAAAAATGTTTGTTTCGCCTCGGATATTTGTAGGGGAGTTTGGATTAGTGTGTACGGTAATGTATTGTTTGTGTGGGGAAAGCTTATTGCGAGACGCAGTCGGACATATGGTGTTACAAAGTTGATAGAGTGGCCCTTTGACGCTTGCGTTTCGAAACCCGAGTGTGGTTTCTCATCAGTCGCAATGTAGATTCTTTCCTTAGTTTTTGTTTGTGAAAAGTCATTTTAATGTAATTAGTGGTCTTGCTCTTCGAGTAGCGAGGCAAAGATATCAATGTTTGGGTCTCGTTGTGAGTCCGTTTTGTGGTCTTGTTTGTTTGTTTTTTGTTTCTTTACTTCTGTAAATTTTGTTTTGACTAGCAATGATTGGTGATTCTGGGAATAGATTCCTTAGTGTTGAGTCCTTCTCCAGTTCCGCCCAATGTTTCAAAAGACTTCCCTTAAGATCTTTTGTTTTTATGTAAGGGCTGTATGTTGTACTGAAGATGAGTTTGTTTGTTGCTTCTTTACGTGTACTTGTACAGTTTGTTAGTGTATTACGAATACTGTTGTTTAATTTTTCTGTTATATTCGCGATTTCGTTGTTTTTGTATTCTCTGTCGAGTAGTTTGTTTCTAAAGAAAGCGACTTTTTTTAGTAAAGTCGTCATTGTTGTTACAAGTGCGAGCGTATCTAAGGATTTCACCTTTGATAAAGCCATTAAATGTTGCTGTCGGGTGACACGATTCTCGATGTAGGAATTGTAATGTGTCTGTTGGTTTAGTATGTGTTTTAATGTCGAGGATATTTTCTTTGTGGTATCTTGCACCTTTGAAAACGACTACATCTAGGAATGTAATTTCTTGTGTTGAGTTTTCGTATGAAAACTTAAATTTCGCCGAAAATGTTGATCTATAAGGAAACTATGAATAATATTTTTACAATACAAAACTAGCGAAATCTGTGTATCTATAGATGTTTGATAATTGATATTAATGTACTTGATTTGACTTAGGTGGTTACAAGTGCATGTGTGCGCAAGAAATTTGATTTTGGAATATCATTGACAATGTAGATTCCTTGTACATTGTAATCTATGACAAAACTACGAATAACACATAGGTTATCATCTCCCAAATTGTTATTCAAATGTTGTTTTACCTGGAGCTTCGAGTTGTTATTGATGACATTAAAGCTATGCACTATTCTTAATAGATTGTATTCCGTCAAAGTTCTCTCTGTGGCCTCTCCGCTAGGCGACTGGTGCCGTATGTTGTGGGTTCGAACCCGATTGAAAACTAGCCGTATCCTCAAAAAATGAAAATGTATATACGGCGACATGAACATGTGACACTCACCTGGACCCAGTGTATTTTAGCCTACAATGTATAGTGAATCAACATTCGGTGAAATTCCAAAATCAAATTTCTTGCACAACCATTTGTAGTCTATGACTGTAGTCTAGTCATGAACATTAATACTAATAATTAGGTGTACATAAATGCACAGATTTACCTAGTTTTGTATTGGGAAAAAATATTCATAGTTTCATCATAGGCTGCCATGCGTAGTGAATCGACATTATCGATGAAATCTAAAAATTACATTTTTTGTACATGCATGCACTTTTTACCTGCCACTTCAAGCAAAGTACATTTACATGAATTATCACACACATATGATTTGATATTTTTTTGACAAAGCGTTATATTGGCCGCATTTTGCCTTCCTTTTGGGAGGGGACTTCAAAAGTATAGCAAGTCAGAAGGAGGTCTTGAACACATTGCGGGTTTGTTGGGGGGGGGTATTGAGTAACAGGGGAGGGTCACTTATTTTCATGCACGGATAACGGGGAGGGTCACTAATTTTTGTGCATGAAAATTTTGAAGGGTCACTATTTTTGATGCAGCGGTGTTTCGAAAAACACCGGCCCGTCCCCCCGTAATTTATGTCCAGTCCCTTAGTCATTATTGAGGACAGTTTTGCACAACAGAGAGGTTGCTAAGTAAACATCAAGACAACCTCTATGTTTTGCCACAAGGTGGCTGTTAACATCATCAATAAATTGTTTAATAAACCCTAACACTTGCGCCCGAAGGGCGCACATTAATGGATATGGCAGGAAATGAAACTGCCGTAAGGTATTTGAAAAAGAATTTGATATTCAAGAACATTTCAAGTCCCCCTATGCGATGTCCGATTTTTTCAGATTCCCCACCTTGCATGTTGTAAATATTAATCAAGTCCCGACCGATACTTCCCACTCCAGAGGAGTTTGTGAATGCAGCCTTACTCCAAGACCTTCAAACTGAGCCCAAATATGACAAAACAAGTGATGTAAAAATGTGTGCGTCAGAATATATGTCCCTCGCTCAACTATGAGAAATAACTCTGGCTCACTGATACGAATTCGACACCGGCGTACGATAAGAATATATTCTGGCACAAACCACTAATCAATTTCCCATAAGCATTCACAGTGGTATTGAGCTAAATTTTCTTCTTTTAAAACATTCAGCGGCACGCATCCTCTTGACAGGTATTAGGTCAATGTCAACTTCACCACTGACGAATTTTTCGAGTGGGCAAGTCCACGGGCATTTTGACTAATAATGATGAAAATATCGCTCTTAGCGGTGTTTTTGCAGAAATTCATGCTCATTGCTATGGTTTCCATTGGCCTTATACATGTAACTCTTATATGTTATAAAAGAATACTAAAGCCATCTTTCACAACAGTCTGCATTTTTATTCTAGCAGGCAATTGTCTTTACAAAAATACTTCAAATTAAAGTTCAAACCGAAAAGCACCCATGCAGGTATCGAAATGCAAAGGTCAGCACTAGTTTTATCATCCGAACTGTCTCCGTAGGTCCCATACCTTCTATGACCACAGATTCGCTGCTGTTACAATCCCACAATGTTTGGTAGTGGTTTTTGCCCAACTTTTCCTCGTGAAATTAATTGGAAGTCCATGAATTATAAATCAAAACTGTTTGCGATTATAAACAACGAGCTCGCACGAGAACGCAGCAATGTTGGTTATAATAGGTATAGTCGTACTACTTTTCCATATCGTCATAGTTATAGTTTTAAACTAGATTGAGCCAAGGAGACAGATATTCGCACTCTAATCTATTTACATTACATGTATTAATCAGACAACTTTCCTCTCAACCGATAGTCGTTAACTGTTGGTGGTACTGACATGGACGACACTCTGTTCGTCAACTCCAGTTTCGGACCTTGCACTCACCTGTACGCGCCTGCTGTGGGCATTACAAGTCTCGTGAATAAGAAGAATGGAACCGCGGTTAAAACAGGCACCTCCATGGCTGCTGCTCACGTGTCAGGTAAATACTACGTCATTGAATATTTTGTGACTCGCAATGTCGATGTTGCTCTCCAGATCTGAAGGACTTTTAAAGATACACTTTTGTCGAACTTTTATAATGGCAAGTAGCTGTAAGTGTTGCTGACTTTCATTAGTTTTGTTTTGTATGTCAACAGCAAGTTCTTTTTCTACTTTCCTACATAAGCATGTTAGAACACTCAATATTCAGCGTGTCAGCACGGGGTCTATACGTGTAAAGTGAACTGTTATTGTTCACATGTGAGTTGAAGTCGGAACTAGAATTCACTATTCAACAATAACAGTGCGGTGTAAACATGTGCACAAGATGTCCTTATGACTTTACGATGTTGTATTTTGCGATTCATTTGGTTTTGTGTGTAATGTATACACCAAACTAATTCTCTCTCTCTCTCTCTCTCTCTCTCTCTCTCTCTCTCTCTCTCTCTCTCTCTCTCTCTCTTTCTCTCTCTCTCTCTCTCTCTCTCCTCTCTCTCTCTCTCTCTCTCTCTCTCTCTCTCTCTCTCTCTCTCAGGCATTGCTGCCATCATCTGGGGAGCAAATCCAATTTTAACTGCCGATGAAGTTCGGGAACAAGTTCTTGTGAAGGCAGTACCGGATAGGGTCATTGGCTACGGAGGGCCGAACAACTTGCTCGCCCAAGTGTAGACATTACAACTGCAAGAAAGTCCATCTTCGTTCCCTTCTACTTTCAAATGATATTATCGTTTAAATTTCACATTAGGTTTGTTCAAACAATTTATGTAGAATAAAAAATTAGTTAGGTAACTCATCAGCCTTTGAGCAATAATTCGTTTTGCGTACCTCATTCTACTGTAACATGAAACTGCTACTTCAAGGATTATCTATATTCAGTTGTTAGGAGATGAAAAAACGGTGAACTCATCAATTTCCTTTAAAACAAAATTTATTACAAAAAATAAAGCTAATCACTAAGTCACAGGATAGAGTAAAAACTGTAAAAGTTGACAATCTACTTATCTCAGCTGGGACGGCTCAAAGCTCCAGAGTTTAATCAGACACTGTCAGATCAATATCTGTAGCAGGTTTCCCCCAATTTGGTGCCGTAATTTTAGAGTTATATACCTAATTACAGAGTTCATTAAATATGAAAGTTAATTAACTTCACACTACTAAATGCTTTACAACACAGTCAGATAGCTGTCGGATCGGTATCTGCAGCAGATTTAATCAAGTTTGGTGCATTTATTTCGGAGTTAAATGACTATATACATAACTTCGTAAAATATGCAAATGAGCTATCTATTAACTTGACACTGCCCAATCCTTCTCAGTACAATTACATATTAATCAAATCAATATCTGTAACAGGTTTCTCCGAATTACGTGCCGTAATTTCAGAGTTATATACGTAATTACAAAGTTCATTAAATATGCAAATTAACCCTTAATTAACTTTACACTACTAAATGCTTTACAACACAGTTAGATATCTGTCGGATCAGTTTCTGCAGCAGATTTCATTGAATTTGCTGCAGTTATTTCAAAGTTATATGACTAATTACAAAACCTGATAAAATATGCAAATGAGCTATTTATTAACTTGACACTGTCCAATGCTACTAAGTACAATTAGATATATATCAGATCAATGTTTGTTGCATGTATCTTCAAATTTGGTGCATGAATTTCAGTTATGTCACTAATAACAAAAATTCATAAAATATGCAAATGAGCAGACAATCGACATGACACTCACAGTATCATCATAATATTCTGAGATTGTCATCTGTGAAAAGTTTAATGAACTTTTGTGCAGTATTTCTTGATATATGTCTCCACTGTCATTTCCATCTCCATAGGGAAACCATTGTACGGAAAAAATGATATTGCATAACTTCATTAATATGCAAGCCACACTAACCAAACTCTACTCAATTCTTACAAGTAGTATATGTTATCTGTGTACCAAATCTGACTTGAATCTGTTCAGGCGTTTTTGAGTTATCGTGTAAACAGACAGACAGACACACACACACTAACACACACACACACACACACGGACAGACACAGACATCGCTATGACATTAGCCCACGTGTGAACACGTGGGCTAAAAATCAGGATCCAACACACCAACCAATCAAATCGTTTGAAATAACAACCAATCATACAGAATCTAGACGTGATAACCGACCTATAACAATAGACGTCCTGTCTATCTACTATAAATTGAGCAATAATTTGCTTCCTCCGACATACATTCGCTAGAATGGAACTGAATCAACTAGATAGACTAAGCCAATCTTCGGACGACGAAAACCCGACCCTCATCCCAGCAACTCAGCCGAATTCCAGAAACACCAGACTTTACATTCTCAAACCCTAGGCCCACCACAGATCGTGTCAGTAACGAAATCTCCAGCCACCTGAAAAAAAAAAACAACTTGAAGAAACCTGCTTCAACAACTGTACATAAACCTAAACAACATCGAACAACAACTGCATGGCATCAATCCATAGGTGTTTGCAAGAAGAAGCGGTCCAACGAAGCTTGCAAATCAACCTAAGGGCACAACTACTTGGCCATAAACCAGACGAAGCTTTCACAACAAAGTGGCGTGAACTAGAAAGACACAGTGGTCTAGTTTGTTGAGTTAATCAACAATTATCTACCACTACACCAATAAGAAAGCATCAAACGAATCGACAACGAAATCAGCGTCGCTGGTGAGAAGAAGAAGGCAAAACACCTACTCACCAAGCACATCGAGTCGGCAAAGAGAAGCATAAACAAGGCTCATCGCCAAAACAAACGCGCCAAGCGTTAACAAAAACCCATACCAAACGGCCCTTTTCAAGGTCACCAAATACTCTAAAAAGAGAACTACCAAAAAAACCCAATAAAATGCAAGAGAACACACAAACACTTAAAAGAAATAACAAAAATCGTAAACACAACAAACAATTGAAACACAACATTAAAAAAAATAAAAACAAAATCGAAAAACACCTTAACAGACAAAATGGCCATAGAAATAAATCAGCCATCATCAGAACAAGCAGTGAAAAACGTACACGAACTATTAAAACATCGACCATGATACTTATAAGTATCTTGATCCACAAACATAAAAATCCGTACCCCGGAGTGGATTTATTGACTAGAATTATTCACAAACCACCGCTTGAAAACTCAACGTTTGCTGGCAGACCAATAATCAGTGGCTGCTCCAGTCCCACTAACAGAATTTCAGAATTCCTGGATTACTTCATAAAACCAATAGTTCAGCAACAACCAACATATATATAAAAGACACAACAAATTTCATACAAGAAATAGAAAAGACAAATGTCCCTCAACAGGCATTTCTCTTAACACTCGACTTGGTGTCAATGTACACAAACACAATTCAGGACGAAGCAATTCGGCTAGTCAGTGAAACACTAAACTCACAAACCTCCCATTAAACAAAATACAGCATCAAAAAACCAACAGACACATTCAAATTTCTACATAGATAATCGTATCACCCGACAGCAACTTTTAATGGCTTTATCAAAGGCGAAATCCTTAGTTACTCTCGCACTTGTAACAACAATGACGACTTTATTAGAAAAGTCGTTTTCTTTACAAACAAACTACTCGACAGAGAATACAAAAACAACGAAATCACGAAAATAACAGCAAAAATAGACCATTTTATCCGAAATACACTAACAAACCGCACAGGTACACGTAAAGAAAACAAAGAAACTCATCTTCAGCGCACAACATACAGCCCATACATCAAAACAAAAGATCTTAAGGGAAGTCTTTTGAAACATTGGGCGGAACTGGAGAAGGACTCAACACCAAGGAATCTATTCCCAGAATCACCAATCATTGCTTACAAGAGAAACAAAAATCTAAAAGACACACTAGTCAAAACAAAATTTACAGAAGTAAAGAAACATGGAACAAACAAACCGGACCACCAAACGGACTCACAACGAGACCTAAACATTGATATTCTTGCCTCGCTACTCGAAGAGCAAGAACACTAAAATGCATTAAAATAAATTTTCACAAACACAAACTAAGGAAAGAATCTACACTGCGACTGATGAGAAACCACACTCGGGTTTCGAAACGCAATCGTCAAAGGGCCAATCTATCAACTTTGTAACACCATATGTCCGGCTGCATCTCGCCATAAGCTTTCCCCACACAAACAAAACATGACCGTACACACTAATCCAAACTTCCCTGCAAATATCCGAAGCGAAACAAACATTTTTATTGACACAAACAATCGGATAAGAATGTAGGAACACATATCTGAAACGAATCAAACAAAGTCGACACAAAAACATTTTGAATAGTAAGGTGGGGGCCTCTTTCACATTTTTTACATAATATCTAATTTTACTGAAAAGCATTTGGCAGTTTCAAGTTAATAATTAGCTCATTTACATATTAATAAAGTTTTGTATTAGTGATTTTACTCTGAGCGTACTGTGCGAAAGTTGATGAAACCTGCTACATATAAAGATATAACAGATATCTGATTGTTCTTATTACACGCCTCACACGGGTGTCGATCATATTGGTATAAATTGGGTTTATTGACAGGAATATTGAAAAACATAATACAATAAATCCTCGTCAGAGATAGTTACTCTGGCATGTAGACCGTATACACGTCTGTCTTATCAGTAGTCTGTCTCCCACTCCGCGTCATGTGCTCAATTGAACTGCTGTTAGAATGTACAATGTCTGTCTTTGTTCTTGTCTTTTGGTTAGTGATTATTCTGAGGTCTGCAAATGTTGCGTAACATCTCCTTTCTCGCTGTTTTGTCACGTCAAAATGAGACAGGTAAAAGGAACAATTGTTTTACACAACTTCATAACAGTCACAAAGTATGCAGTAATTCATGTCATACTGTATTGTTTCATGCGTCCAGTAGTGTCTTATAAATGTCAGTACATGTCGAGTCATCAGCAGTCAATTTCAATGCTTAATAACTAAGTTTGTAATTTTGTCAAACTCAAAATCTGTACAAGTCATTTGCATATAACACGTCATTCCTTCCATTTAGGGGTCACATTAGCATGTCAAGTTGTTCTGTTGAGTAAATGCTAAAATTTTCTGGTCTGTTTACTGGATATCCAACATTATGTGAAGCGTACTACTATTAATGAACCTGTTGTAAAACACGTGAGCACATTCAGTTCACATCTGGTTTATGAAGTGGCGTAATCATAGCCTTTCTCCAACTTGAAGGAAAAGTACCGTTAGAAAAATATTGTAATACAAGAGATATAAAACATGACTCAAACGCGGCCAACTATATTTGACTAATTCAACGAAAATACCGTCATGACCGGGTGCTTTCCCATTTGGCATACAGTGAATGGCTTTCTCGATTTCAGCCTGAGAAATAACTGCTTTAAGGTCATAAGGAACATTATCAAGACAACTGTTACAAGGTTGATCATGAGTTTCAAGTATTGCTTTGACAGTATCATGGAAAGTGATATCTATATTTGTAGACAAGGGATTGTTAAGCAGTGAGCGAAAATACACATACCATTGATCTGTTGTAACATCACTTGTTGACACATACTTGCGCCTCATATTTCGCAAATGGCCCCAAAATTGCACAGAGTCATTCTTTACTTTTAACAATCTTTGTTTTTGTCTCTCCTGAAACACAGATTTGTTTTGTCTACATATAGCCTTAAACCTACTTTTCGAAGATCTATATGAGAGCAAGTCATCATTACTACTCGTGAGTCTAAATTTATTGAGAAATATATACGTTTCATTCTTGGCATATTGACAGTGTGAATCCCACCAACCTGGTTGCGAATTGCTACGATTGTCTGGTCTTTACGTTAATTTCATTTCAGGTGCTACATAGTTAGAAATGTCGCTAACAATTTGAATAGCTTGATCAACTCTGTTAATTGCGATTTGATCACACACATCAGTAAGCAGATCACTTGTATGTTGATCATTCATCCTTAACAAAACTGCATTTGAATATGATGGCTTCCATTTGAAAGAGTGCCAGGGTTGAGTATTAATCATTGGTTCAGAGTTTCCTTCGGGTAAGGTATACAGAATATCTCTAAATTCACAGCAAATAGAAAAGTGGTCAAAAATGTCTACAAGAATACTAGAAAAGTCTTTCTCAAAAGAGATTAGTTCTGATGACAGCATTACGTAATCTATGACACTTGTTCCATTGTTTGACACACAAGTACAATTACCATCTTTGTCAGCTGGGAAACGTCCATTTACAATAGCAAATCTGTTTGCTTACAAATATCTAGCAGCTGTTTCCCAAATAAATTTACACATTTATCCTTCAACCTACGTGGCGAGTCAAAGTTGTCAGTCTCATATCCTGGTTGAAAAAAACACATGACTATCTTGCACTATGTAATCAGGCAATTCACCTGTACGGGCATCAAAGTCGCCAGCTATAATGAAATAAAAGTCATTTAGCTGAGCATATGCATCAAGGATAATGTGCTCTAAATTCTATAATACCATCATAAGAATCATGTAAGTACATTGGTGAGCGCTCACGCGGTACATATACAGCACATAACAGAATATCTTTATTCAACCTCAGAATTGTTTTATCAATGGTGATCAGAACAACATTTTGTGAACGTTTGGGGACTCTTTTCACGTACGGAGCTAAATGATTAATGACGAAAAATAGATACACCTCCCGAATATCTCCCAAAACGACTTCGCTTTTCATTGTATTTAGAGAAACATTTATTTCCACTGACCGCATTATCGAATTCAACTTCGGACTTGGCCAAAGTTTCATTTAAACACACTAAATGGTACTTTCTTACCAAGTCTATGAAATCAAAATTATTCAGATGTTTACGTAGACCTTGAGTGTTCCAAGCAAGGACAGCCAGTTGTTCATTGTCTTGCTGGGCCCGGCCGGCTACCTAGCTAGGTCGATGGCGGCTTTCATCAGATACTTCCTTGCACGAGCGACGGTCTTCGTCGTAGATGTATACTTGCTTTCCACGTTCTGACGTGACAAGAAGTTTATCATAGTTCAATCTCACTTTCTCTGAGCTGTTAAGATTAAGGATCTCTCGTCTTTTGGCCAATAGCTCGTTCCGGTTTGCTCGCATTCTTGGTGAAGAATCTTCGTCAATACTGATTGATGTGCCTTTCAAATTATAAGCATTTCTTAGCACAAGGTCCTTGTCTTTGAAGAATGAAAACATTGCAACAATCAGAGGTGATCCACGGATTGAAGTGCAAGTGATTTTATGTACTCGTTCAAATATTATGTCCTTTGCGATACCTAGCTTTTCCTTGCTCAAGTCTTTCACAATGTTCTAGCTCGTATCCTAGTCTTCATGAGGAATTTCTTGAGCAATGCCTCGAAATAATAGGTTGCATCTCCGACTTCTATAATCGTTGTCATTAGCCTGCTTGCGAAGTGCTTTTACTTTTTTTCTTCATTTCTGTCTGTTGTTCTGTACTCTCTTTTATTCCTTCCAACGGATGTTCAACGTCAACAATTCGATGCGCATTCGAAATAATAGTCTCACTGATGGCAGGCACAGTGTCTTCGATGTTATTCATACGACTTTCTATGGCAGAAAAGCGACGTTTCACTTCTTTTGAGTCGCTCTTTATTTCAGACAATGAGATCAGAATCATGTCTAGATAATTTTTTCTTACTCATGTAGCTTGTGAACGAGCATCAGGTCCGGGATTTAGTTCAACGTTGTCACTTATAAATAAAATCATGAGCACGAGACGAAGAGACGCAATTACTCCATGATAAGGGACTGGTCAGTTTCTTTGGCCTGGGGGGGCCGAAGGATTCATGGGGGGTCACCCTGTTTTTGACTTTGGTGATAGGGGGGGTCACCATGTTTTTGAAATGCCCATTAGAGGGGGGGTCGGTGTATTTTTGAATTTCGACACTGGCTCATTGCCTAAAATGCATCGTGTCAGCCTCAAATTTCATCATTCAGTTGCATTTTTCGGGCGCGTAACTTTAATAATAAGACATATTTTTCATACTTTCACATATCAGGCATACATATATCAGAGATATCTGTATGTTCAATATTTTTCAGCATGCTCTTCAAGCGCATTACTTTAATATATCAGACATTTTTCAGCACGCCCTTCCTGTGCATGACGTTAATATACAAGACATATATATCAGAGATATCAGGATATTTCGTATTTTTCTCCGCGCCCTTCGGGCGCCATACTTTAGTAAATCAGAGATATATGCCAAAGATATCTTGATGTTTGCTAAGTGAAAGTGTACCGTTATGAAAGATGCATCTCATATGATAAGCAAGACAAATTCCTGATACTTTTCTGTTCTCTGTATGAGAATTCAGTATGAGAAAGCAACATGCACAAATATTTCACAATATATATTTGATACAGTGACTTATTTTAGAGATAGAAAAATGATAAGATATCTTTCGTTCTCATTGATGCAACTGTTTTCCTTTGTGTCTCAGGCTTTCTGTAGAATGATGCTTTTTATGACCAAAATAACAGTTAAAAAAGGCAGTTTTTGTCATTATTAGCTGTGCTTTTATGGTTTCAATTTTACATGAAAAGGTCAACTCAGACACTGCACACATCAGATTTGGCTAAAATGCCTCTCTATGGCTCCTCAGGAGATTTAATTGGAAGGCTGGCAAGTCTTAACACCCATCAAAATTTTTGATTTACACGGTTAAGAAGACAAAGGGACACCATGTTGACTTAAGGTACCTGGCGAAGCAACCAATTCTTGCACGATACCCCTCCAGTGAGATGCCCATTATTGAAGTTATTCCTTACAACTAATGTTCATGTACTTACACTACTCCAGACAAAGTTTCGCCAGTACAAAAGGTTTTTGGAAGAGTGAAAAATTGACTTGCATCGGAACAGATACATGGACGATGTTGAATCAGTGAAGCGCCCTCTCTCACCTCAGTTAGACCAGTCACTACTCCTCAATTCTATTTCATCTGACTTATCTACATTTCCGTTGCTAGGTTCACCAGGTTGCCATGGCATAAAGCTTTGATCCACAGCTGATCCGTCATATCATTTTATCCTTGGTCAGGCTGTTTTTGGGACAAAATTAGAATCAGAAACGTTAAGGATGTACAATATACCATAAACCCAAATAAGAATTTCTTTCAAACTTACATACACCCTTTCACACTCTTTCGCCTCCGCCCAAAACTTCAACTGGGAATGCTATATCAATGTTGACAAACATATTATTTGTCATAGGTTGTGTCAATGACATCATCAGGTTCACACGAAGACATTACTTTCTTGCAAAAATATACCCGTGGGAAGCTGTTATGATTTACTTGCCCTGTATACCAAGCCGATGTATGGGTTACAATACCATATTGGTAAAAAACCAGCTGTGTTCAGTTTTGAGACCTCAGCAGACAGAAAACTGTGTACATCCCTCGTATCCTTTGCCACTTGACCTCCTTGACCTTTGCAGTAGGCGTCAGCAGAGTTCCAGCTTATTTGGTTTGTGCCAAAATAATAGCACTTGCTTTGAAAGTGCTTTCAATTTTAGGGACTCCTGTTTTAGAATGAATGTACTACAATGTATATAAATCACAAAAAGAATCCAGACTATCATAGAAGAAATTGTTATCTGTAAAGCATTTTGTTAAGCATGTACATACATACATACATACATACATAAAATTACTCTTAGTATATGTTACTGAATATTCATGCATTGGCAATTTACGGACACATCCGTCTTTTCTTTATGCGCTTCTACTCATTGTTATGGTTGGACCATACCATTATATAATTCGCGATTGCAAAATGTCACTGAAATGACATATACAATTACTATCGACATATGATTGTTTGTCTTACCTGGGAGTGGCGGTTCTGGTGGCTCTTCGGCTGGTTAAACATAAAATAATTATTCAAAACTTTAAACATTGCTTTTGTAAAATAGTAGTTAGCTACTGGACCTCGGTTTTTGGTCGTTGTAAACTTTTTAAACTTGCTGCTGACTGTTTATACTTTTCACGATGCAAGTTCAAAACTGTTTAACCTGCCTCGAGTTTCGATGTATAGAAGACTGTAAATAGGAAATCAAATCACGCATGTTGATTGTGCGTAGGAAGAGGCAAATAACTAGATATTGTATTGTGAACATAATGCTAGTTTGCTCTACCAATAAATTCACTGTCATTTTAGCCAGATACGATATTTCTATTGACCGCTGTGTTAAGCCTGCAGACGATTACAAAGTTCTTTCTCCCTGATTAAAGTTGCGTGTGTAATTTGATGATGCGGACCATTTTTCTGTGCAGCTGTACCTCACCTTTACAATATGTTTGCACTTTTACTTTAATTTTCAAAATTGGAGGACATGTTTGTCGAGGATTTGAACAAGATATTGTAGATGTAGGTCGTCACACTCTTACTAATGGATGTGTTGAACTATTTGATGTGTCACCTATCTATCTATCTATCTATCTATCTATCTATCTATCTATCTATCTATCTATCTATCTATCTATCTATCTATCTATCTATCTATCTATCTATCTATCTATCTATCTATCTATCTATCTATCTATCTATCTATCTATCTAACTATCTATCTATCTATCTATCTATCTATCTATCTATCTATCTATCTATCTATCTATCTATCTATCTATCTATTGTCCCCTCATCCCTACCTCCCTCCTCCCCTCCCTTCCTCATGAATCCAATTTTTCGATCCCTCTATATATCTTCTAATAATGTAAAATCAGACTTACACACTTTTTAACAGATGTACCATGATTCCGGAATGGGATAATTGAGAGGTCGGTCGTTCCACTTGAAGTTAGACCAGTCACTGCTTCTCAATTCTATTTCAGCTGACTTATCTACATTTCCGTTGTTAGGTTCACCAGGTTGCCATGGCATAAAGCTTTGATCCACCGCCGATCCATCAGACCATTTTTATTCCTGGCCAGGCTAAATATTCAGTTACAGTGGTCATAATTTAAAGCTACGGTATGTTTACTCTGTCATTACACGTTTCCCATCACGTCTTTAAGTTAGTATTTGTGTATTTCTCAATCCATTGACTTGTTATGGTAACTGTCAGCAAGATTTCAATTCGTAAGGTTTTCATAGGTTTAGACCCAAATATTCTGCCACGTCTTTTATCAGTAATAATATTTGCAAAGATTGCAATTCACTTACTCTATATACCAAGCCGATATACGGATTACATAACCATATCGGTGAACAACCAGCTGTGTTCAGTTTTGAGACCTCAGCAGACAGAAAACTGTGTACATCCTTCGTATCCTTTGCCAGTTGACCTCCTTGACCTTTGCAGTGGGCGTCAGCAGAGTTCCAGCTTATTCGATTCGTGCCAAAATAGTAACATTTACTTTGAAACTCTTTGCAGCCCGAGGGACATTCACCTGTTAATATATATTTTTAATAATGTTTTATTATAACTTTCGGGGGGAACCTTTCTATATCAGGAAACATTTCATTAAATCAAATCTTTCGGGAAGGTGACGAAAAATTGTAGGAAAATTAAACCAACTTAATAACAGAAGAATACCTGATAATTAGTCTGAGAATTGTTTTTTCTATGTTTTCATCCATTTTTAGCGCCTTACATCATGGCAGCTTTACAGAATTCGCAAAAACTGCATTTTGCGAAAGTGACTTCAATTTAGATTATGTGCGCCGGTCGCTATGGCAATGCCCTTATCGCTGATCCATGTCATCGTAGATTTTAAAGGCTCTGCAGGCCGTTATCGGTTAGCACGCAACAGGTTGCATTTCACAAAATCAAGGCTGCTCCTTTATAAGGACCTACACCCCGGACACACACTGTATTCACATTGAAGCACGATAGCCAGGCAGTTGGGGTGCGCTTTGTAAAAAGAAGCACCGTACGGATACCGTTTACGACTGCAGTGACAGATCTCGCGAGTCTTCTCGTAGTGGACGATTGATTAGTGTAGAAAACTATAAATTTCACAGAATCCGGCACATTTGCTCTTCGCAAGCGAAACGCTATCCTCCGGTGAGTAACATAATTTATCTGTGTCTTGGCTGGGCTGCTTCTTTTACTGCCTATAGCTATTTCAGGACGGGGCTATCGATCGCGTGCATATGTCTCAGCGAGGTAACAAAATTTACAGTCTCTCCATTCTTCATTCATGAATTATTTTCTCAACAAATTGCATGGGATTGTCCCTATATATGATTTGGTCGTGGATTTTACACAAAGAAGGATAACATGTTTTTTCCCAATCTCCCTTAGGATGGAAACTTTACCATCGAGAATTCAGCGTCTGCGTGTGCAAAGTTTGCGAATTACGTCATATAATCCATATGCTTGGAAATTGATTTCTCTGGTCTTACCATCATTGAACTGACTGGATTTGAATACTTTTCTCTTCGAGTTCAAAAAACTAAAAGTTAGGCATAGGTCGCTAAGGCGGTAGTACAGATCTAGACCGACTGAATACTGATCACAAACAGAGTCGGCCGGTCTGTTATATCTCCAAAGTAATGTCTTACGAAAATAATTGGCAAGCAATCACATTTCTCAATTTCACGAGCACCTTTCAAAATAGTTATGTATACTAATTTTCGGGACACGACAAAAAAGGAATACGTTTTTCCGACCTGCAATATTTTTTATCATGCTAGAATGCATTTCGGGGCAGATATTCGGACTCTAAAATCTTTACAAATCATTTTTGGTCTACCATTTGTGGGGGCTCATTGTGAACCATTTTGAACCTAAGTTTTCGCCTTTGTGAAAATCAAAAATTCAATATTTTACCCATACACAGGGATGACGGCCATATTGAATTTCGAGTTTCGGTTAATGTTTGTTAATTTGTTTCTCTTGTACAGAATTTTGCATGGTGACTCCTGATTGTTACTCTTGGTTTCATAAATGAATGACTCAAAGTTTCCTTTCGGAAATTTTTGGCAAAAGTTTAAGTCTTTCATTTTCGAGGTGCTTACTTAGATAGGATAAATGTTATTTTTGATAATATTTTTCACTGTTTTTGTTCTTAGAAAAGTTCATTTTCTTCGTTTCTTCCCTAGAATATGCTGAAATACAAATAATTCGAGTGATCATGGAAAACAATGTGTGGTGAACCATATGTGGTTTTACCATTAAATAAATGAAATATAATACGGACTAAAGTTCAGCTGTCGCCAATTACTTTAGACATAAAACAACGGAGGTTGTGTTACATTAAAGTAAAACTGTTTACGATGCATTAGATTCGTACATTCATGTTTTACGAACGATAAGTCAAACCCTTTGCGATCGACAAATGCCGTAATTTGGGTTCGCCCGCCAACCAAATATTGCCACTGATTTCTATATTCTGATTTTTTTGACAGTCCTGTCTGCCAAAGAAACTGAAAAATCAGAAAAATGAAGATTTTAGCGTTGTGTCTTTTGCTGTGCCTGTGTCTCGACTCTGCATGGAGCAGGAGAAGAACAACAAAATACATCAGAGCTGTTGCCCAGAATCGAATACCGGGTTCCTACATTGTTGTAATGAAGGTGGGTTACCTGTTTACACGACAGGTCATTTCTTTGTTACTGCCATTACATGGAAAACAGTGAAGCTATCCCTGTCCGTATATTATTTGAACCACAACCGTCAATATTTTAGTCTTTTCAACAAGACATTTCTGTCTGTCTGTCTGTCTGTCTCAATCTCTTTTTCCCTTGGTCTGGATGTATCTGTCAATGTCTCTTTGTGTGTCTCTATCTTTCATTCTCTCTGTCTCTGATTCTCTATCTATATCTCTTTCTATCTGTCTGAATCTCTATCTGAGTCTCTGTCTGTCTGAGTCTCACTGTTTGCCTTTATCTGTCTGTCTGTCTGTCTGTCTGTCTGTCTGTCTCTCTCTCTCTCTCTCTCTCTCTCTCTCTCTCTCTCTCTCTCTCTCTCTCTCTCTCTCTCTCTCTCTCTCTCTCTCTCTCTCTCTCTCTCTCTCTCTCTCTCTCTCTCGCCCTCATGCGGTGAACACGGCCTTGAGAGAGCTCCGATTTTGGATTTGTTTTTTCTGGCACTGTGAGTACTTTCTCGTTCAATCTCGATTCATCGAGACTGTTTTGTGCCTTTTTGTGGTGTGTGTCACGTTTTTGATCGTGTATTGACTTGCTTTGCGGCGATTCTTTTAGATTCTGTCTCGCAGTAGGTCTGGTTGGTTAGCCATATCAATATGGCTGCCGCCACGCCAACTCATGATTCGGAAAGCGATGTTGATATGAAACTTTCTAAGCTTTCCATGAAGAATAGCCTTAAGTTGATAACTTGGACGGAGTTACCTTGGATGATTTTGTTGAAAGTGTAGCGAAAATTGTGAATCCCGAGGACATTTTGGCTGCCTCACGAATGAATAAAGCTGTTGTGGTTTTCTTGAAAACGGTTTCGCAGGTCACACAGGTATGCACTTCAGGTGTACATGTCAACGACCTGTTTGTACAACCCACACCGATGATCCAACCAGCTACTAGAGTTATTATTTCAAACGTACCACCGTTCATTCCAAATGCCTTTCTTTGCGAGCAATTGCGTAGATATGGCAAAGTTCTCAACAACAGTTTTTCGCCACATCTCCTTAGGCTGTCGGAACCCCGATCTCAAACATGTGAAATCTTTTAGGAGACAAGTCTATATAGTTCTAAAACCAACGTTCAAAGACTGCAATGGGGTATTGCAACTTCTTTATGAAGGAAAATTTTATCCCGTTTACATATCAACAGAACCACTCAAATGTTTTCAATGTGGAAGTCCTGGACATATACGAAAGAACTGTCCTGGCAAAAATGATATATCGAACAGTAAAAATTCGAGTAATTCTGAACAGAACTCTACCGAATCCGATAAAGAACGTATTATTGTTGATCGTAACGATACTTATTCGCCAAATTTGCTGACGGAATCAGAAGCGCAGGATCCATCTTCTCAAAGAAGAGACGAAATAATCGATAAAGCAACAACAGAGGCCAATTTGAATCGTCAGCATACCACAGGTGAACAGGAAAACACCACAACACCTGTTCTTACAAGTAATATTAACAACACAGCTAATAATGAAAACATTGTTAATGAAACAGCCGAGGAAACAATTGATGCAATTGCAACTCTCGACACAGACGTCCCCATGACGTCTCAAAACAACACCCAATCAGATCAACCAATAGAGCCAATAAAAAGAACGATCGATAGTGTTGATGAAGACAGTGACGAAGACGAAAAGTCACATAGCCAGAGCAAGTTTCAGGCGATTTCTGATACCGAAGATGAACCTTTAGACTCGCCATTCAAGTACAGACAAATTGCTACGAAATTCTCAGACACAACTAACATTGCTTGTAATGAAGCAGCCAGTATAAATGAAACAGCTTCCACTGGCGAAGAAATTAATGACAGTATCGAATGCAACGCTAACATCATTCCAAACTCTGGCCGCTTTTCAATATTAACTACAACTAGCAGTGATGACTCAGATAGTGACTCAGATGAAAGCAGTCATAATCTTACTCTAGAATCTGAAATACAAACAGACGAACTGTCACAATGCAACACCCTGCCATCACAAAAGAAACTTGCTCTTTTTCTAGATAACATAAAAACAAAAAAAATCGTTGAGAGATATGCCGCGAATTTTGTCCCGATTTCAATAACCTGCTCAAAGCTCTGTCACTTGCTATAAAAGCACCAACCACTGATAAACCTCTGAAGCAGAGAATATGTAAATTAATGAAGAAATTAAAGAGTGACTTGAAAAAGAGAGGAAACGAATCACCACTGTAATGAAGCGTTCTTCTTTCTTTTTTCATATAGCCAACATGATGCACACAATTCTCCCCCTACTTATCGTGACTTGTCTCTCAATTCTTTCTAGCAACACCCGTGGCTGCCGAGATGCACTGAAGCGGTATACTATACTTGAAACGCTTAAAACACAGCTTAAATGTGATTGCTTCTTTCTTCAAGAAACGCATACCACCATACGTGATGAACCTCTTTGGAAAGTTGTATGGCGGGGCCAGATTGAATTCTCGCATCGTGATACTCATTCAAGCGGTGTTGCAATTCTTTTTCACCCGAACTCACGGACTGATATCCTTCAGAAGGAAGACATCATTCCAGGACGTCTTCTCCACGTTCACGCTAAACTTAATAACACCAACTATCATTTCATTAATGTCTACGCGCCAAATGACGGTCAAGCACGTATTGATACATTTCAAACATTACAACACCTTATTGCTCGCTTAGACTCCTCACCCGATCCCATAATCCTTGGTGGCGACTTTAACTGTACTTTAGACGCAAATACTGACAGACGCAGTCATATCGAACCACACGCGCTTTCTTCTAGCGTACTCGGTAAAACTGTAAAAAAGTTCAAACTGATCGACGCTTGGCGTCAACTTCATCCCACTGATTTGAACTATACATGGCATGGCAATAATAACGCACATGCACGACTTGATAGATTCTACATTAGTAAACACATCACAAACAGACTTCAATCAGCAATGATTGTGCCTGTTTCGTATTCTGACCATAATATTATTCAAATATGTATTAGCCAAAAAGAAATAAAACATAGAAGTGCTCACTGGGCACTAAACACTTCACTACTCGATGACGAAAATTACAGAAAGATTATTATTGATTACTGGTATGAGTGGACCACTAAAAAGAACGATTTTCCTTCCATTCAAGAGTGGTGGGATGCAGGTAAACTTCAGATAAAATTGCTCTCCCAACAGTACAGTATAGGGCGTCGACGAGCTCAAGCAAGAGCTAAGGAAAAATCGATGAAAGATCTCTCGAATCTTGAAAACAAAGTGTCAGCAGATCATATCAGTCATGCAGATTACGAAAATAAGAAAACTGAGCTAAATGAGCTTCTCAAAACTGAATCAAGAGGAGCCTGGGTCCGGTCGAGGTTTCAATATATTAACGAAAGCGACAAATCAACACGTTACTTTTTTGACCTTGAGCGTCGCAAGAGTGCGCGAAAAATGATAACACATCTCAAATTGATAACAGTGATGAAGAAATCATTGAAGATTCAGCTGCAATACGCAAGATAGCTAGAGATTTCTATAAAACACTTTACACTCCAGAACAAATCAGCAAGGATCAGACGGATAAACTATTAAATGACTTGCCACAACTTAAAAATGACACTAAAGAAGCTCTCGAAACATCGATCTCATTTGATGAACTTTCCAGAGCTGTTAGAAAACTTGGAAATAACAAAGCCCCAGGTATAGACGGCATTCCGGCCGAATTTATAAATGATTCTGGAGTGTTATTGGAAAAGATTACCACGAAGTCGTTCTCCATTCAGTACAGACCGGTCAGCTCCCTCTTTCTTGTCGTAGAGCAACCATCACTTTGTTACCAAAAAATGGCGATAATGGTCTACTAAAAAACTGGAAGCCAGTCTCAATCTTGTGTGCAGATTATAAAATCCTGACAAAAGCACTCTCTTTGAGATTGAAGTATGCCCTAAATGAAATTATCCACTTCGATCAAACCTACTGCATTCCAGGAAGAACCATTTTTGATAATATACACCTCATCCGTGACGCTCTGTCGTATGCAAATGAGAAACAGTTACCCCTCGCTGTGCTTTCAATTGACCAAGAAAAGGCCTTTGATCGTGTTCATCACGACTATCTGTTCAGTACTCTGGCAGCCTTTGGATTTGGTAATAACTTTCTTAACTACATCCAACTTATCTATAACAAGGCAGTATTGCTGAAGGCAATGAGTACTTGGGCCGCGATGGAGTAATTTTGAGGACAATATATACTACTATTCAAATATGGTCTTGAATTTCCTCCTGTCAATTAGGCATTTGATTAACTGGTTATTAAACGAAGCAATGGCATGACAACGGCAAAATATGTCTAGCAACTTTGTGGAGTTTGAGGCAGGGGTTCTTTATTTATAGTGGAAATTGCTTAAACTCCTTAAATATTCAAATTACAGCAAATTTCTTTTGTTCTCGATGGTAGATGTCTAATATTTAGATGGGCATATTTAGATTTCTACCCTATAGTTATCCCTATATACCAAAAATCGGACATCCAGCTCTATTGATTTGCTCAGAATTAGATATGTGCATAATTAATGAGGTACAATATGTGGTGTCATAAGGTGTCCCATCATACCAAATATGAGGGTGTAGCACTTGTGGTTACTGAGTTGTGGACAATATATATATTTGAGGTCAAAGGTCATTGAGGTCACGTCACATTTGTCAAAATTATTGTATTGCTAAGTTATTCCTATATACCAAAAATCAGACCTCTAGCTCTATTGGCTCGCTCAAAATTAGATATGCGCATAATTGATGAGGTACAATATGTGGTGTCATAAGGTGTCTTATCATACCAAATATGAAGGATGTAGCACTTGTGGTTACTGAGTTGTGGACAAATATATATTTGAGGTCAAAGGTCATTGAGGTCACGTGACGTTTTGTCAAACAAATTATATTGCTAAGTTATCCCTATATACCAAAAATCAGACCTCTAGCTCTATTGGCTCGCTCAAAATAAGATATGCGCATAATTAATGGTACAATATGTGGCGTCATAAGGTGTCCCATCATACCAAAATATGAAAGGTTTAGCACTTGTGGTTACTGAGTTATGGACAATAATGTATATTTGAGGTCAAAGGTCACCAAGGTCACATGATATTTTGTCAAAATGTCTGAGATATCTGCGTGAACCGATGGACTCACTGATGGACTCACGGACGGATATGACCCAATCTATAAGCCCCTGGACTTTATCCGTGGGGACAAAAAACTGTGTCACTGCATCCTTTAGGCGATATGAATACGATGAGAAACTAAATTTTTATTTTTCTTGGCCTTATACATGGGAGTCTATGTAGGTGTAAACTAAAAAGTCCTCTAACACGGCCAAATTCGATCGCATTGTGAAACAAATCGACGTGCATCTGTATGGGGTTGGGTACTATTCTTGTGCAAAGTTTGAAAGACATTGACCAGGGCATGTCTGAGATATCTGCGTGAACGGACGGACGGACGGCCGACGGACTGACATGACCAAACCTATAACTCCCCCAGGACTTCGTCCGTGGGCACTAAAAACAACGCAACAGTTATTACAGCTACACTGGCGGTAGGTTCATATCCAGAGCCCCGTACGGTCTGCCGCCGTCGCTTGAAAACAATCTCATAAACCTGGCCATATGGGCAACTGTGTATGTGCAGCTAGCTGGATGCTTGACTTCCGGAGAAGGCGAGCTGTCACGTTCAAGCTCAGGATTATTTGTCGATCAAATTTCAGTAAATTTACCTTACCTGGATGAAATTTTGTCTACAGGCTGAAATTTCGCCGAAGTTTGACAAAATTGCATCGATTTTTCAGGTTCATATCCGACATTTTTGAGTTTTGAGTGCAGACAGAAATAAGTTTTGAGGCAACATGGCTGCGACCCCTAGCCCTGCGCACGATGCTAAGTGCTACAGCTAACACACAGCATCGTACGCAGGGCTAGCGAGAGAGTTGCCGACATCGACGGTTATTTACGAGAAGTGAATAAAAGACTGTCATTTTTGGAAGCGATCGAGTAGCTGAGGTAGGGTGGGATACGACTTGGGCCCAAGAACGCTGAATTTCGGCAGTAATTTGGCTTTTTACGTCAAGTCCCAAAATGGATTTGAAGTCACCGACCCTACGTACGGGTCTTTGCAGGGCTGTGGTTAGACTCTCCACAGTCGCTGTGCCTTGTTTTGTGCGCGCCCACGGTGGGCCTGCATTCGAAGGCTACGCTGTGCAGCTGTGAGCACGCGCTGCCAGACACAGCGACTGTCAGTTCTTGCAAGGGTATGAATATTCATAAGGGTAGTGTCGTCAAGAGAAACACCTATCTAACTGGGCGGAGAGAATATATACTAGTAGCTGGTAGACTTATATACGTGGTATGTTTTTATTTATCATTTTTCGTTTTATTTGGCTATGCTACTTGTCATTTTTGTTTTGATTAACGGATGTGTGGAGTTCTATAAAGTACCCGGATCAGGCAGAAATCCGACCGGTCGCTTGCAAGAACGTCCAGACCCTGGGATTCGCGTCGCGTCTCTGAAGGGCGCGCGCGTGTTCCAACAGGGAAGAACGCGAATTGCAGGGTCTCTGCCAGACTAGGCTGTGGTGAGCGGGGCGATTAGCTGTAGCGGAACACACAGCATCGTACGCAGGGCTAGTTGACCCCAACGTGAAAATGTGTTCGCGATCAAATTTTCATATATTTTTTTCAGAATTTTCGACAAAATCATTGCTTCTTAAATCTTTTGTAAAATATAAAATACTAAAATAAAAATGCGATGTACCATGTCTCCAGATTTCTAAAATATCGTTCGTTGACCGTTCGACGGAATACTCATTTCGCAAACTTGTGACGCAGTTGAAATTCAATACTGACCGCCAAATAATCTTAATGAGACGAGATCATTCTAGACATCCTCCAAATTATCCAACCATTCGCGTTAGAGTTCAGCTCGCTTAGAGTATCATAACATTCTTCGGCCTTCGTTTAGATCGACCCTAATCTCTCCCATTTAGGAAATAAATACACAAGCCACCTTGACAAAACTTCGTGCACCATCCAGGACCAAACGCACTGCAAATCTGTCTTGACGTCATCATCTCCTTACATGGTAATCGGCATACCGTATTTTTTAGCAAAGGAGACACAGAATACGTCGGAGTATTCAGTTTCAAAACGTATTACATTGTGTGATGTTGTCAAAAAAGGTAATGTTACTGCAGTGGTATAAATTACAAAACACAAAAGTTCAAATCAGTTTATTTTGGACTGGCTTTACCCAACATTTCATATTGTTTCTTATGCCAGATTTGACCACGTGCTTACTGGCGACCCCTTTACATGCAAATTTTGTGTCAAATGGTGTGTTCTCCTGGAAAAACAAACGTACGATTTCTATATGAAGGAGGCGAAATTTGCCCTCAAAACTCGAAACCACCCCTTTATGGGGTGTACCTAGCTATTTTGAACGAGCTTCTCGAATCTGCAGCTCTATTTCGAAACGATGGTCTGGTTTTCTCAGCTCAAGGATAAGTGTTCTCCATCGCTGTGGGCATTACTATTCTCAACTGGGGGTACAGTTTCCAGTCGTAATGTTTTTCATTGTGTCCGGGATATAAAACCTTTCCTTTTCACTCTTTCACTTTGATTAAGACTAGTCCACATCTTGTCAGCGATTAAACATGTTTCAAGTTTAAATGTTAAATTCTGGTCTCGAGCCCTCCTGTTCAACCAAACTGAAATTACCCCTCCCACTTTGGCTCGTCCAATGGGTGTAGCAAGGGTCGTGCCATCGCCTAGGAAACGGAGGGTGCATTAATTGTTGCATTTCGATGCACATTTTGATTATATTCAGAAGATTTTGTGGCAAAAACTCAGATAGAGAAGCATTAGTATTCACATCTCACTTGTTCAAGACTGGCTGAGAGCAGCACTTCCATTCAGTTAACATCATTAAGCCATTTATTATGCCAAGAAAGATGAAGCCAAGACATTTTGCCCTCTCTGGTCTCAGCCAGAAATGGTTATACCTTACAGAGTTTTTTCCCACGGAATGAAAACAAATGTACTTGGGCTGAGGCCCAAGTACAATAACGCCGAAAGCATTTTAAAAGTCAATCATGATCTGACCACACCTTTTGTCTTTGGCCGTGGCATCCGTCAAGGATGCGCTTTGTCCGGGCAATTGTACACAATATGCATTGAACCTTTTCTACAAAAATTACGGCCTGGTGATGCTTTGAATGGTTTTCCACTGCCTTGCTCGGATTCTAGAAAACACTATCTTTCTGCATATGCTGATGATCTCAATATCTTTGTCACACTTAATACTGACTTTGAAGGTATTCGATACTGGCTTAATATTTATCAGGGTGCATCCAATGCAAAGATTAATTTTCTGAAGTCAAAAGGCCTGTGGGTAGGCAAGTGGCAGAATAGGAAAGACTCTCCTCTGGGACTTGCTTACAACAACAAAGGTTTGAAAATTCTGGGAGTTCACCTTGGCAATGACGTTACCTTTATGGAAAAAAAACTGGGATGGTTTGTTAGATTCAGTTGCGAGTACACTTAAAAAATGGAAACCATATGCTACTGTAATTTCATATCGTGGTAGAACCCTCATTATCAACCAGTTAGCTACTTCCAAACTCTGGCACAAGCTACAGTGTCTATCACCACCACGTACACTTATTCAAAGTATTCAAGTGCTTCTTGTCAATTTCTTCCAATTTCTTCTGGCAAGGGAAACACTGGCTCCCTCACGATATTTTGTATTTACCAGTGAACGAGGGTGGTCAAGCTCTTGTGCACATTCAGAGTAAGATTGACAACTTTAGAATGATGCATATACGTAAAATACTGTATGAAAATTCTGACCACCCTATTCATAACTACGCAAAGTATAATATCGGCAAATTTGGTTATAATAAATATGGCGTCCACGTTCTAGCTCTAAAAGTCCCACTCCTTCCACACACTAATAATAACAACAGAACTCAGCCATTTTATGAAGATTTGATACGTACTTGGAAGTCACTTGATGTTAAACCTTCATTACCCCAACCTTCTGTGTCTGATATTATGTGTGAACCTATTTTCCATAACCCCTTAATACTTCATCCAGTTCAACAGTCTCCGCTGTTTCTAAGACATTTTATCGAAGGCGGAGTTATGACGATAGGAGATCTTATTAACCGCACTGAAAAGCGTAAAAAGAGTACACGAGAAATTCAGACAAATGTTTCAGTTTACTCCACAAGAATTCTTGACCGTGCGATTCAACTAGTATGGGATGCAATACCGAACAATTGGCAATCACGTCTTGATCAATTCTTTCAGGGTAACTGTACAGGCAGTGACCCACCCAATTCACTTCAATTTAATATTACATTACCTCACAGTGGTATTCAGAATATTGAACCGATTTACTTCAGTAAACTGTGTAAAAAAGAGCTTTACTATTTGCTTATTAAAAATATTCATGTCAATCATGATCCAGCAAGATTACCCACTCCATGGCACGACTTGTTGTCGGTTTCCGATGATGTTAAACCAAACTTTCAGACTATTTATTGGGAACCTGTCAGCAAACGAGACAGTGACCTTCAATGGAGAGCAATCCATGGCTGCTTAGCAACCGGACGCTTCCCATTTCTCAGCAATAAAAGGGATGACAACAAATGTCTACATTGCGATGAAATTGAAACACTCTTTCACATGATTATTGAATGCAGAGAACTACAGGAGCTTCATCGCTATCTCGCACAGTTGATCCAACAAATCATCGAGAAAGACTCTGTTCCACTCCTTTGGTATATCCTCGGTATACCAAAAGGACCCAAGATATTGCGACACGCTTACCAACTATGCAACTATCTCATGATTACTGCGAAGGTAGCAACAGTCTATTGCCGGTTAAACGAGAATCCAGACCCACTGAAAATGTTCAAACAACGTGTAAGATGCAGAATAAGTGTGGACTATAACTACTACAAAATGAATGGAAACTTACAAACTTTTAAAGATATCTGGGCCATCAATGATATCATATGTGAGATTGATAACAACAATGAATTGATCTTTAATATGTAAAGTGTTAAGTCAGCGGAGACGAGTTGTTGTATGATGACATTTCTACTTTTATGACTCTGGAGACTACTAAGTTTCTGTACTTTTCACTTCATTTGACTTCATTGTGATATTCCGTGTATATAGTGCTTGTGCAATGTAATATTATAGTGATATGGTTGAGTATTAAAGACATAGTGAAAACTCAAAACTCAAAACTCATGATGATGTTGATTATTTTGATGTTGATTATTGAATATTCTGTGTCATATTTAAGTCAGTCAGCATTTGTTAAAAGCATATTAGGGAAGAAAATGTCTAAAGAGCACGCAATATGTCTACTCCTGAATAACTACGCATATCGTAATAGTGACGTCATCTATTATGTATTATACTCCGCGACAAATACAATATAATTACCAGGATTTTAATGACAATCATTGTTTACTAAACCATTAAAATTCTTGCAAATCAAACAAAAAGTTATGTTACATTGCTGTTGAATTACATTTTTGTTGCGTCTCTCTCTCTCTCTCTCTCTCTCTCTCTCTCTCTCTCTCTCTCTCTCTCTCTCTCTCTCTCTCTCTCTCTCTCTCTTTCTCTCTCTCCTTAGCAACAACAGCAATTCTTTAGATCGACGTAAAATTCTACGTTAACTTTTATGATGTTCCGTTAGCGATCTCGCATTGTTGTTTGCTGCTTTGGTGTTGATTATCATTGCCTTGCGATATTCTGTGTCATGTAATATATAGTTGATCCAGCATTTGTTAAAAAGATATCACAATAGACAATGTCTAAAGAGCAGGCAATATTCAATATTGTGTACTCCCGAATAACTATACGCATATCATAATAGTGACGTCATCTATCAAGTATTATACTCCGCTGCAAATACAATTTAATTACTATAATTTTAATGACTACAATTGTTTACTAAACAAAAAAGATTATGGCAAATCAAACAAAAAAGTTACATTACTGATGAATTGAAATTTTAATGCGTGTAAGATATTATTAAGTAGTTCCTCTTAAGATAGAACGCGCCTCGGAACAGATGGTCTGACTCTTATACTTCTACAATTCTTTTCTGATCGACAAGTTGTTGGGGCTCATTTTGAAGCTCTTGCAGAAAGGAAAACTTTAAAATTATGATTTTAACCCCATAGAGTGAACACAGGAATGGCGGCCATTTTGAATTACAAGTATCTTAAAATGTTGGGTAATTTGTTTCACTACTTCCGTACTTTGCACCGTGACTCCTGATTTTCATTGTTGATTTGGTAAGAAAATGATTGAAAGTATCAGTCAGGAAAGTTTCAACGAAAGTTTAAGTCTTTCAGTTTTAAGGTAGTATGCACCTCGAAAGTAAAAGACTTAAACTTTTGCTCTAACTTTCCTCAAGGAATCTTTCAACCATTCTCTTTCAAAATCAAGAATAAAAATACGGTCACCGTGCAAATTTTGGTACTACAGAAACAAATTACCCAAGATTTACCGATATTAGAAATTCAAAATGGCCGCCATCCCTGTGTTAACTCTATGGAGAAAAAAAATCGAATTTCGTAAAACTAAGCCGGTTAAAAGTTTTCTTTCACCAAGAGCTTTAAAATGAACCCCCACATGTGGTATATCAGAAGAGAATTGTAAAAGTTTGAGAGTCCGAATGTCTGTCCCCGAGGTGCGTTCTACCTTAAGGCGCATACTACCTTAATGAAGCTTTGGGAATTCCACGCCGTTTTGGCATCGTATTTACCACCTAGCTACATGCTGTCAGCTAGATTTTAAAATTGATTATTTTCCTAGGTGAAAAAGTGTCTACTCGCAACGGGAAACTCACTAAGGGGTGGCCTTTGAATGACTCTCTGTGTCACCGAATACCCCATTACAATCACTGGATATATGGCGATCAATCATAAAATGATCCTAGAACAAAATATCGTTTCACTGTGCGACAAAACTTGTAATATGTGTAATTTGTTCATGAACCTATACTTTGTGCATGTTTCGTTGACTGTAATTTAACTGCGTTCCAAGCTCCGATAGATTTACTTGAGACCTCAAAATATACAAACTGACAAAATGTTTCCCCGAAAAGCAACTTTGTCCAGTTGTGTAAATAATGCTATATTTAGGTCCCGACAGGAATACATTTACACCGGGAGTTTCGGAGTGGGCATCAACTGTTGTTATCGTAACCTCTTCCATAACGAGCTCTGTGCAACCTTACAAGAGGTTGTCCGATCTATGACTTTGCAAGTAGTTAACACAGCAACCTTGCCTTCATTTATTCATTTTCATGACCCTATTGGAGGCAACTGAATTTAACCTCCAATATGATTTCCCAGACTGCAATACAATACAATTCTATTCACAGCATGTCATGACCTATCAAAGAATTTCCGAACACAATCTACTGTATAAATTAAACTATTAAATATCCTTTCTCCTACACACAACACCTTTATTTACACCATGGTCGATTAAACGGTTCAATCTCACTTCGTGGCTTTAACACTACACCTCATTCTAGCATTTTCGTTATTTTATGTATAAGCCTGACTCTGATGTGGACGACATGCTCTCACGTATCAGAAAAGACTTCGACCAAAATGCGGTGATGAAGAGTAGCTTCAACGGCAGAATGAAAGGATTTGTGGTCGACTTACCAGACTATGATAAACAAGACCTGGACAATGTACGTAACTTCGATTTCTGAAGCGATTAAATAATGAATAATTACATACACATACACACACAGACACACACAGACACACCATACATACATACATACATACATACATACATACATACATACATACATACATACATACATACATACATACATACATACATACATAAATACATACATACATACATACATACATACATACATACATACATACATACATACATGCATGCATGCATGCATACACGCATACACACATACACACATACATACATACATACATACATACATACATACATGCATGCATGCATGCATGCATACATGCATACATACATACATACATACATACATACATACATACATACATACATACATACATACATACATACATACATACATACATACATACATACACAGACATATAAAACTTACAGACGTACATACAGGCACACATTCAGATATGTATGTATATGTATATATATATATATATATATATATATATATATATATATATATATATTATATATATATACGTGTATACTGTATAGGTATGTGTGTGCGTGTGTGTGTGTTTGGTAATGTTGACAGTGTGTCGGTACTTAAACTGTTTCACAACTTCTCAAAGTCGGAGTCAATTTTGGTGGCGAAATGTTACTTGATAATGAGTGAAAACCCCTAAGAGCATGAAATGAATGTCATATACGATCCCAGTTTTGATTTGAGATTTACGTGTGAGAAATATGGAAGGAGTAAAACATCCACAAATTGAAACGAAATATTCTTGCGCACAGTTATTGAACGACCCAAAGGTTGATTATGTTGAAGAGGACGCTTTAGTAAGTGTGGCTGCCGAAAGTTGGGGATTGGATCGCATCGACCAAGCTGATCTGCCATTGGACGGCATGTATAATCCACCTGGTTAGTGGCGATTTCTGTTGTTATCGCTGTTTATGTGCCGTTCAACATGTAGTTACGAGGAGGGAGTCATTGGATGTGCGCCTGTGCGCCTGTTTCTTGTTCACAATGTATTCGATGCACGATATCTAGATACATCACGTCAACATGGCTGCATCATATAAATTTTACGATCAATCGCCAAAGGTTCCTTTTATGCAGTGTTTATGTTTCCATTGGTCACGTCGGTCTACCAGCTCCCTTTGATGTGGACAGACCTTCTTTGCTATTTGTTTTATTTTTCAACGACTGCAACCCTCGCGTAACTGTATGGTGGACGGTCCTCTCTTTTCCTTCTGAATTTTATAATTGGGCTAAGCAGTTAATTTGCGTATGAGTGGAGTCAGTATTCTATAGAGCCACGCGCACGCAACATGGCATAGAGACATCGGACACTTTCTCTCGACTTACTATCCTATGGTAACGATATCGTAGCTGTAAAATATACAGAAACTCGATTATGTTGCTGCTGCTACTGCTGCTGCCGATGATGATGATGATGACGGTGGTGGACTGGTGGTGATGATGATGATGACGATGATGATGGTGATGATGATGATGGTGATGATGATTGTGATGATGATGATGGTGATGGTGGTGGTGGTGGTGGTAATTTTAATGATGATGTCAATGATGATGATGGAGGAGGAGGAGGAGTTACCTTGATAGTAAGTGAGAGGCCCCTGTGATTGGTAAAACTTGCGAAGTATGTCAAATGTAGAACTGCCTTAGTAGTTGTTTTTTCTGTGTTTTTTTTGTTTCTAGGTGATGGTAACGGTTCCAACGTCTATGTAATCGATACTGGAATACAAAGGAACCAACATGACTTCCGTAACATGCCCAGAAACTTTGCTGACTTCACTGGCAAAAGTGTAAGCCATGTAGAATTCTAAAACACGTATAGTACTTGTGTATTTCAACGTCTTCACTGGTTCCCGTTCAGAAGGTTGTGATTGTAAAAACAGAGGGACCTTGTCAAGTATGCTGCCACAAACGTACCCGGCGGCCTGTACCATTATTTTTAGGGGTGGCCGACGGGTGTGAGGAGCTGAATAAGCACACTACTGGAAGAGTGGGACGAGCAGTAGCGCCCTAATGGCAGTTGTTGTTTTAATGGTGCACCTCTTTTTTGAGGGTCGAAAAAAGGTCACAGGACCATTTGGTTTTTTCAATTACTGCGAGAGCATCACAGTCGATGAAGGCTAAGCGGCGAGTGACTACCTACTGAAAAAATTGCCATATTTATTTCTGAAGATGTGAAAGATACTCCATGCAAAGTTTATTGGCATTTAATGTCTTTTGCTGATTTGACACCTCACTTCACACATTCTACAACAACCTTTTAGTAGAGCAGAACTCTTTTTGCCGGGAATAATATTCGTTTTGGCGCCTCTCTTCACACATTTTATTACAACGTACGTATGTAGTCTGGTTCCCTGACCCATTTCCCCGGTAGAGGGCGTGGGGAAATATAGGGTCAGGTACCGGGTAGCCATCTTGAACAGAATTTTGTTCAAGATGGCGGAGGTTAGTCACCTGACAGAACATGCTGCAACAAATATGGCTGCTACAATGAAAACGCCAGTCAAAATTCGACTGGATCAGAATTATGTTCGAACACTGGTATCCGAACCAAAAACATTGGCACACGAGACGGGAAACATAAACTGAAAGGATTAATCCAGAAGTACGGGGAAATAGAGGTGATTGAAGGCTGGCTGTGATATCGCAGCAGTACTTGTTGCGTGTATCGAACGCGCTAGGGTCATTGAGGTCATCGCCGACTGCTGCGTGACCCTAATGACCCTAGCACGTTCGATACACGCCACAAGTACTGCTGCGATATCACAGCTAATTGAAAGCAAACTTTATTGGAACTGTGAACGACGATTGATTTCGATGGATAGAATGGTGTCCGAATTTCGTGAAAAATGCAAGGCATCATGTCGACGTTCTAAAAGTATTAAGAGGTGTGCTAAATCACAGTGGCTAAATCATGGAGGTAGAAAGTCTTTCTTTCTACCTCCAAGGCTTTGTGGAACAAACAAGAAGTTGGTGTCAAGTGAGCCTGAAAGTGCGAAACGCAAGAAAGATGAGAAAAAGTTACAAGTGTTACTTTCATCCAATCACAGCTTGTTTTATTTTAACCCAATAGCGTCCATGTTTACATTAGCCGGTACCTGACCATATATTTCCCCACGCCCTCTACCGGGGAAATGGGTCAGGGAACCAGACTACGTACGTATGGAAACGGAGCGAAGTCACATGTCAGCATATCGCGAGATGACACTTTGCGAGGGCGCTGTTCAAATTGTTTGTGGTCCGAGATTTATTTCCTCTACATGAGTGCCTGCTGTAAGTAAAAGACACCAGCCTCTACTTTCTCCGATCAAGAAGCTTTGACACTTTCTTTTGAAAGTGCGGTTTAACATATCAGCGATGCAACATGTCCCGCCGTGAATTAGGAAATGGAATGGTATGAGGGGACGAGCATCATTGACAGCAGGGGACCGGAAGAGAAAATACACATAAATACACATATTTACCTATTTTGGTATTGGAAAAAATTATTTATAGTTTCATCATAGACTACCATGTATAGTGAATCAACATTTCGGTGAAATTCCAAAATCCAATTTCTTGCACACACCCATTTGTAACCACCCTTGTATAATCAAGTACATTAATATAAATAGTACACAGATTTACCTATTTTTGTATTGGAAAAAAATATTCATAGATTCATCATAGACTAATGAAATCCAAAAATCCAATTTCTTGTACACACATGCATATTTTACTTCCCACTTCAAGCAAAATACATTTACATATATTATGAAACATATATAACTGTACAGTTGTGTGGGGAAAATTGTCAATAGTTTGCCTGATAGACTCCCATATATTATGACTTGATCTTTTTGGGTGAAGCACTATATCAGCAATATCATGCCGCCTTATATAGTCGCGCAAAATATGGTGACCCTCCCGCAAATGCAAGACCCTTCAGAATGCTTGCCTGATAAATTGCAACCTTCCCTCCTAAAACACCAGCTCTCCCCCTGTAATTTTTGTCTGTAACTTACATAACAATTAAACTGTTATATTAATTAGCTGGTACTTTTTTTAGTTTTTCCTGGGGAGAAAACTGTAGCGATTGCTGGGAGGGTCAAGCTTTCGAATGCCGGACAAGAAGGAGGGCCACATTTTAGATACAAGGATGGGGAAAGGTCACATTTTACAGTACCGGTGCGCATGGAATTCCCCTGGCCCATCCCTTTGTAATTACTGAAAGCTCCCTAATAGATCTTCTTCTGTGCACCGATCTCCATAATTTCATTGTCATCAATATTCCCTTGTGTACAACTTCGTCTTAGAATTTTTTTAGGGAAGGGGCATACATGATTCCATGTACACTCCATATATGTATGTATGTATGTATGTATGTATGTATGTATGTATGTATGTATGTATGTATGTATGTATGTATGTATGTATGTATGTATGTATGTATGTATGTATGTATGTATGTATGTATGTATGTATGTATGTATGTATGTATGTATGTATGTATGCATGCATGCATGCATGCATGTATGTATGTATGTATGTATGTATGTATGTATGTATGTATGTATGTATGTGTGTGTGTGTGTGTGTGTCTGTGTGTGTGTGTGTGTGTGTGTGTGTGTGTGTGTGTGTGTGTGTGTGTGTGTGTGTGTGTGTTCTTGGCACAAAACAAGAAGTGGCAACACAGAACATTAAATAGTAGCTCACAATAGTTACCCGTTTTGCACCCCAGGACTTTGGTGTGGGGTTGAAGTATCGTGTGGTATGACGTCTGACTTCTGAATTATTAAAGGCTGTCCTCCAACCGTACATATTTGGCATTACCATATCAACATGCAAATTATGGTTAAGGTTTTTCAACAGTATTGTATCAAAACAAATAAACAAGATAAAACCTACCGAGAAAAGCAGAGGATTTATATCATGTAAATAAATGCAATAAGAACTCATTGTGGACCACCACTTGCAATAAAGCAATAAAGTCAGCAAAGAGATCGCCGACATCATGTGACAACCTCTGTGATTCTCGCCTTTTCCTCCTACAGCCACACAAAGACTGTAACGGTCATGGGACCCATGTAGCCGGCACTATCGGCAGTACTACATACGGTGTAGCAAAGAACGTACAACTTAACTCTGTACGCGTCTTTAACTGTACGGGAAATGCCCCGTGGAGTACGATCATTGCAGGTGAGGTTGCAGTCTGTACGAGAGAGAGAGAGAGAGAGAGAGAGAGAGAGAGAGAGAGAGAGAGAGAGAGAGAGAGAGAGAGACAGACAGACAGACAGACAGACAGACAGACAGACAGACAGACAGACAGAGACATAGACAGTGAGGCAGAGAGAGATAGAGCTAGGTACTTCCGTAGTAGCATATTTGGCAAGGTCCAAACACGATACGTACGGAAACGGAGACAGAGACTGGTAAACGGAGAGCCAAACAGCAGACAGATAGAGAAAGAAACGAGAGACAAACAGAGATACAGACGGACAGACGGACGGACGGACAGGCTAAAAGACAGACAGAAATAAACCGAAAATCAGTCTAGTGTTTCGGTATTGTAATGTTCTACAGGTATCAACGAAGTAGCTGAGAGAGGAACAGCGCCTGCAGTGGTAAATCTATCGCTTTCAGGCGGTTTCAATCAAGCTGCCAATGACGCGATTGAAAATCTCAAAGCGGCGGGTTTTCTTCCAGTCGTTGCCGCTGGTGACAACGGCGATGATGCCTGCATTTGTTCGCCTGCAAGTAGCCCAGGTGTAAGTACTACATTTCTATCCTTTTCAGGCAGTGCGCGCAAAGAATATGAAAGAATTTAAAGATTTAATCTTTTGTTCACACTATCCTAGAAATCGAAAATGAAAATAAAGGGTTTCCGTGTAAAACTTGCAGCGAGAGAGAAAATACCCACATTCAAAATGGCCGCCATCCCTAAGGAAAATTAAATCTTCGATTTTCGAAAAATAGAACAGTGAAAAAACATTATTTAGGCTGCATTCGCAAACACCTCTGGAGGGGGAGATTCCAAAAAAGTTCTCAGAGTTTTATCAAATACCCCACTTGCAAATTCACAATGTGTTCAAGACCCCCTTCTGACTTGCTATAATTTTGAATGCCCCCTCCCTGAAAGGAACGCAAAATGTGGCCGATATGGTGCTTCGTCCAAAAATATAAATCATAACACATGGATGTCTATTAGGCAACCTATTAACACTATTCCCTTAAAAACAAGCTATATCGCTACTTTTAAATATGTGTGATAATTCATGTAAATGTATATGGTAGTCTGTGAGAAAACTATGAACACGTATTCCAAATATTAAACTTGTAATATCTGTTCATCTATAGACGTTTGATAACTGATATAGATGTACATTGTACTTGATTAGCATGGGGTGTTTACAAGTGCACAAGTGTACAATAAATTACATTTGGAATTTCGCCGAAAATGTTGACCCTCTATATAAGGGAGTCTATGGCAAAACTGTGAATATTTTTTCCCAATAAAATTTGCAATATTTGTGCATACATGAACCCTGAATAATCGACATAATTGTACTTAATTAGAAGAGGGTGATTAGCAATTTGATTTTGGAATTTCGCTGAAAATGTTGATCTACTATACATAATGTAGTCTATGAGGATACTAATAATAATATTTTTACAAAACAAAACCAGCGAAATCTCTGTATTTATAGATGTTTGAGAAATGATATTTTTGTACTTTATTGCACTAAAGTGATGACAAGTGCATGTGTGTGAATGGAATTTGATTTTAGAATTTCAACGAAGTGTTGATCCGCTATACATTGTAGTCTATGAGAAAACTATGAATAATTTTTTAACAATTCAAAACTAGCGAAATCTGTGTATTTGTAGACTTTTGATAATTGATATAAATGTGCTTTATTAAATTAAGGTGTATGTGTGCGCAAGAAATTTAATTTTGGAATTTCACTGAAAATGTGGATTCCTTATGTACATTGTAATCTATGAGGAAACTACGAATAAAACATAGGTTATCATCTCCCCAATTGTTATTTAAATGTTGTTTCACCTGGAGTTTCCAGTTGATATTGATGACACTAAAGGTATGCACCATTATTAACAGTCTGTATTCTGTCTGTTTGTATTCCTCAAAAAAATGCACATACGGCGACATGAACGTTTGAATACGTGGCACATTTCGGCCGACCAATTAACCAATTTGTACCTTCAAAAAAGAAAATCAAAATGGAGCTAATTTTCAATTTTCAAACGGTTTAATCATCTTAATTATTAAGTTTTAGGCCTATTTTTAAATTTAAAATCCTTTTTCTTATGTTTAAATATAGGAAATAGGTTTATACTACATTCAAATTTCCCTCTAACAAATTCAATTTTCCACAATACATATTTCCGTTTTTCCAATTTTCAATTTACCAAAGATCTCATTTTCCTATTTTATTTTGGGAGTGGCGGCTGATAGTATCTACCTTTAGCTTAGGAATGCATAAAATTGTGACAGTTATTTGCGCGGGGAACTCGTTCAATGGATCGAGTAACGAACATAGAAAGAAAAATTGTGTTGCGTCCGGAAAGGAAAGTACGATATAACCAGTTTTACCTGTGACCTGCTAAAGTTTTGCACGCTTCCCGTTAATGTCGCAAACTTGTACGTTGTAAAAATTGTGACAGTCATCAGCCCAATCAGAGTGCGGCATCATCATTTATAATTATCTGAGTGAGTTATTTAGCTCTCAATCTTTGTACGCAATAATGTTCTACGCATAATGATACCCCGTCATAGTTTCTAAACCGTGTGCCGGCCTTTATAAATTGCATCCGTTGCAACCCGATCCAAATCTTGACCTTGAATCCGTTTGATATCATGTTTGAGACAGTATAGTCTTACACTTCGTTATGAGATACAACTTACACCGAGCAAAATATTTTGGAGATGAACACTTGTTTTGCAGTGACGTCTTCCTTTATCAACCATTTCTTGAATCTCTCGACTTAAATTCATTGCCTGAAGTACACACACTCTAAGCTTACCAACCAAAGAACCTTCTCTTCCAGTATAACTATGTCTGTCATCAGACGATGTTATTCCCGCTAATTTTTAAAATTATTTTATGCAATTATAGTTGCCTAGCCCCCCCCCCCCCCAGTACATTTGTTATTCAAATGCGATACATTTATTTCCGTCATGGTATCAAACAATTCCGTTGTATTGGAAATTGAAAAAAAACCCGGAAATGTGCATTGTGGGGAATAGAGTTTGTAAGAGGGAAATTCGAATGGCCGCAAAGTGCCATCTTCACGGCGGTATACACCTGTTTCCTATATTTCAATCTCAGACTAAAGATTTTAAATTACAAAATAGGCCTAAATAGGCCTAAATAGGCCTAAAAGTTAATAAATAAGATGATAAAACCATTTAAAAATTGAAAATTAGCTCCATTTCGGTTTTGTTTTTGAAGGTAAAAATTGGTTTTTTGGTTGGCCGAAAAGTGCAACGGATTCGTTTGACACTCACTTGGACCCATTGTATAATGGAAGAATGTCATCAAATAAGTTATCTCCCAAATTGTTATTGAAGGTTAAGTTGAAACTTTAAGTCATTATAGAGGACAGTTTTGCACAACAGAGGGGTTGGTAAGTAAAAATCATGGCAAAATCCATGTTTTGCCTCAAGGTGGCTGCTAAGATCATCAATAAATTGTTTAATATACTCTAACACTTGCGCCCGAAGGGCGCACGTTAATAGATATGGCAGGAAATGAAAGTGCCAGATGGTATTTGAAAAGGACTTTGATACTCAAAAAAATTTCAACTCCCCCTTTGCAATGTCCTTTTTTCCAGATTCCCCACCTGGCATGTTGCAAATATTTTCAAGTCCTCCCCCGAAATCTTCCCCTCAAGAGATGTTTGTGAATGCAGCCTTACTCCAGGACCTTCAAAATAAGCCACAATAAAACAACGGTATATAGTTATGTAAAAATGTGTGTGTCCGAATATATGTCCCTCGCTCAACTATGAGTAATAACTCGCGCTCGGACTCACTGATACAAATTCGACACAAGACTGGCACAAGACCACGAATCAATTTCCCATGGGCTTGTACAGTGGTACTGAGCTAAGTTTTAATTTCTTATTTGAAAACATTCAGCGGCACGAAACCTCTTGACAGCTGTTAAGTCAATGTCAACTTGACTAGTGATGAATTTTTCGAGTTGGCATGTCCACGGAAATCTTGAGCACGTTGAGTTGGTGATGAAAATAGCGGTATCAGTGGTGTTTTTGCAGAAATTCATGCGCCTCTTTGCTATGATTTCCATTGCCCTTATAACTCCTCATATTATCAAAGAATGCTCCAAAAAATTAAGCGGGTGGCCGCTTTTTAAAACCAGTGCCCTCACATAGGCATTTAAATACCAAGGAACGCCCTTTGACCATATATGGGCATATTTAGATTACAGGTGACTGTATACCTTTAAAGTCAGCACTGTTTTTCACCCGTACTATCTTCGTAGTGAATTACCGGTCTTGTGCCTTCTATGACCTCATAGTCACCGCCATTACAATCCCACAATGCATGCTTGTTAGTTATTTTTTGTTACAATTTTCCTCGTTAAATCCGTTGGAAATCCATGAATTATAAATCAAAACTGTTTACGATAATAAATAAAGAGATCGCGCGAGAACGTAGCAGTGCCGATTACATTAATTACTGTCGTCCTTTCCATTTGATTGTTAGAATGGACCAAGGGTACAGATTTTCTGGCTTTTATCTTTTTACGTTATTAACAAGACAACTTTCCTCTCAACCGATAGTCATTTACTGTTGGTGGTACTGACATGGACGACAGTCTGTTCGTCACCTCCAATATCGGACCTTGCATTGACCTGTACGCGCCTGCTGTGGACATTACAAGTCTCAAGAATAAGAAGACAGGAACTGTGATTAAAACAGGCACCTCAATGGCTGCTGCTCACGTGTCAGGTAAATACTACGTCATTGAATATTTTGTGACTCGCACTCTCGATGTTGCTCTGTGGATCTGAAGGATTATAACAGATACATTTTCACCATTTTTGTTTTGTGTGTAAAGGACAAGTTCTTGTTCTAATTCCCTACATAAGCATGTTATAAAACTCACTATTCAGCACGGCGTCTATACGTGTGACGTGCACAGTTATTGATGACATTTGAGTTTAAGCCGGGACTAGCAGTGCGGTCTAAACATGTACAAGCTGAGTTGACAAGTTGTCTTAAAGACTTTCCGATGTTGTATTTTGTGATTCTTTTGGTTTTGTGTGTAATGTTTGGGAAAAGCAAGAAGCAATACAATGCCGTCGGTTTTTGCAGTGTAAAGACATGTTTTGATACAATACAAGGGCGCATATGCATCAAAAAATAATCTCTCTCTCTGTCTCTCTGTCTCTCTGTCTCTCTGTCTCTCTCTCTCTCTCTCTCTCTCTCTCAGGCATTGCTGCCATCATCTGGGGAGCAAATTCAACTTTAACTGCCGATGAAGTTAGGGAACAAGTCCTACAGATGGCAGTCTCGGGTAAGATAATGGGCTCTGGAGTAGGCCCGGAAGACTTGCTCGCCCAAGTGTAGACATTACAACTTCATCTTTCTGTCCTTCGATTTTCCAGTTATGTTATCCTTCACATTTCACATTAGTTTCATTCAAAAAATTTGTGTAGAATAAAAAATGAAGCATTAACTCATCAGCCTTTGACCAAAAATTCGTTTTGCGTGCATCATACAAGATGAAAATGCTGACACAAGGGTTATCGATATTCATTTGCCAAAACGTGCCAGGAATCAATCACTTCTAATTTGTGTCTGGCATCGGTTCAACCACAGTCTCTCCATCATATTTTTACCCCAGGACTGTGGCTCGCCCGCTATTACAGTCACTCTCCTGCATGTATGATTGATCCTCATTACCAAAAATCAATTCCTAAGTTGGTGGCTTCTGTGCGAGTCCCTGTCAAATCCTGTAGGATCCTTAGGCAGAAAGGTTGGGTGATGAGTTTAGCCCAAACTCAATATACACGAACATGAAATGAAGAGCCCCAGCTAAGAGACAGGACCGACCACAGTAATTCCGACTGATATATTAGCTCAGTTGGTAGAGCAACTGCGATGTATTTGGGGGATGTGGGTTCGAGTCCCGCATGGGTCACTTTTCATTTACTACATTTTAAAAAAATAAAATTCGTATAGTGAGGTGGGGCACAATTTCAATTTCAAATATGTCACTTGATGAACAAAGATAAAACAATGTTTTGTCGTGAACAGAAATATAATCATTGCTCAAGAACACTGTGACCATGAAAACAACTGTTGACAAACAAACCTGTACTGTAACAGCTGACTCATGATCGTCGTGGTACGTATGCCTTCCAACAAATGCTGCAAAGGTCCTAAACCTTGTTTGAGCTACAAACATGATAAATCGGACTCAGACTGCGCAAACTGTTTTTGTCGGAGGTCACATAGTGCGCCCCCCCCCCCACTGCAATAGACGTTGGAACAGAGAAAACCTTTATGGATTTTGTCTTTCGAAAAGAATCCTCTACCTCACAATTGATGTCGATGGATATCAACAACAATAAGTATGTTCTACACAACATCATTCAATTGCTCCAAGTTTCTGAGGCAGAAACTCTCTGACCAATGCTAGCTGTGAATTTGTGGACAACAGACAGATAGGGGCATGTCAAGGCCCTCGCGGGAATTCAAACACGACCAGAAGGCGTAACAACAGTAGCTTGTAACACTCTACAACGCTTTGCAAGGTGACAGCGTTGGCGCCCAGTCTGTTGGACTGAATGCTGTACACTACTGGCCAGAGTGAATTGTGCAATTGCTGTCTATTGAGACAAGAGGAAGGGGACAATCCGAACCGTTCCGTAGGGCAGCATTCTTGTGACAAAATCCTGCAACACTGTGGGTGCCTCTACTCATCAGATTGTCATTGCTGCACCACGCCATCTACGAGGAATATTATATTGATCATCCTACGACTTCTACGGAACAGGTATTGCAAAGTCGAATTTAATTTGAATTATTTTGTACTTGTGGCCATTTGAGGGAGACTGAAGATCCTACAGAATTTGCCCCTCATTTCCCATTTCTGAATGGCGCTTGTTTTAATCACTGCCATCAATATAACATCCCATCAAATGTCAATCACTGTGTCTCAAATTTCTTTGAAATTTCAAATGAATTTTCTCAATTTATCAAATTAACTTGACCAGTAACACTCATGTATCTTTGGTTTCGCTCATTCAGTTTTTGCTGAGTCATCACTGTCAAAATTCGATAATTTTGTACAGGAAAACAATAAAGATATATTGCGGCACGACTACACATACCAATAAGTCCAGCAAATATACCATTAAAACGATATTTTCCATACTTACTTTTTTAATCAAACTTAAACGTTTAAATGGCACAAAAACTAAATGAGCGAAACCCAACTACCGGGACGATATCGATGTTGCTCCGTGTTACATTTCGTTGACTATCTGCGCGCGCTTCGCAAAAGCGCAACGTTGATTTGATGAATAGATAATCATACAAAAAAACTGCATATCATGTATTATTAAACGTTTAACTTATTTTTTATTGGAAATACTAAGATTTTCGATGAAACATATACAAATATATACAAAATGATAAAAACAAATATGAATTTATTAGTTTTGCAATTAAAAATGATTAATTTTTACACCTGAGAAATTCCTGTACTTATTTGGAAATGATGAACCGGGTTTTGATTATTAATAGAAACAATCTCAGAGTCGTCATTTGATCTGCCGCTGCTCGTACGGGGTTTCCTTCTCCTATTTTTCACTTTCGGAGAGTATCTCTTCAATAATTTAAAGTCGCTTTCATATCTCTCATTGCCAGACGCAAAGACCTCGTCATCTTCCACTTCGTTTTCGAAACAAAACAGCGATGGTCTTTCACCGGAGGGGCCTTGCGGTACAGCGCCCTCAAAGTCCGAAATGAGTTTGCCTTTTCCATTCTGCTTACTGTTTTGCCCCGAAGTCGACGTAGACTTTTGTTGTAAATGTGACTGTATATGATTTTTCTCCATTGTCTTTGACTTCAGTTTAATTTTTACCTCTGATCGATAAACTACAAGCGGCGATTGCACAGGATGCTCCGAATTCTCGTTGGGTTTCGTCATCCCGTATTCATCAATCTCGGTCACACCATCGTCCCTCTCCATGAACAACTCTGGACTGGTCTCATCGCTTCCATAACGTACATCATATGCGTCATCACTGACTGCTTTCTTGTTGTTCTCATGGCAACCACTTTCACGCTTCCCGGACTTGTTTTCGTTGACATGGCAACCGCATTTGGTGCAAACGACGTCTTCCTTTTTGCTCTCAGGCGTTTTCGACGATCGTCTCTTTTTCGTCTGTTTCCTTGGTGACCCCGAAGCCCGCGGTGCCTCACTCGCGATTACTGTCGAAACTGCGTCCGAATCGCTACCCGCCACGTAACCGGAGTTGATGTTGCCATTGTTACCGTTCGTTTCATACGAGTATTTGCTCTTGGCTGGCAGTGACGTAGATTTCTTATGCGACACGGCTACGTCGGAACATTCTGTCGATGAACCAATTCCCGAACTGGTACTACTGCGCATGTGCGCCAAGTGGTTACCCAATGCGGACGGCTTTTCCAACTTCAGCCCTTTATCTGGTTCAGACGAGTTATCCGAACCTCGGTCACTCTGACTTATTCGCCTGACGTACTGATTATATGGAATTTCGCTTTCTGACGCATTGCCACTGCTCGGATAAATATCTTGTGTGACGTCGCTGGCACCACTATCGTGTGTAGGCGCCTCCCTACTGGGCGTTGTTTGAGTACCTTGCTCCTGTAGTACAGTCCGAGATGGCAAATCTTGCGTCTCTTTTATGATAGCGTGACCGGAACTGCGTTCCGTATTCCCTTCGCTTATCATATCGCGATCGTGCGTGGACATTTCAGTCCTTCTTTCCGGTTTCACGTTGGTATCAGTCACTGAATTCGAAGCAGCGGTGTTATCGTCGTGGTCGCTTTGAATCCGCAATCTGCGAACGCTGTTTTGATCGTATATGATGACGGACGGCCACAAGTGCGGCGTCGCTGCTTCAGTTTGTTGTCGTCCGTTCGAATCATCGGCGGGGAGGGATTTCGATTTTGTGTGACGTATAATGAGAGGCCCACTGTCGATACCGACTGGTTCCGGGTCGTCAACGTATGCACGATTCACTACACCTCTTTGATTAGTGCTCCTATCGGGCCTGTGATGGCGTGAGTTCGTGTCTGAGCCAATTTTCTTATTGCGTACTCTTCTCTGCTCATTATGACTCCTTGATTCCTTTTTCGAACGAGGATATTCCATGAAATATTCATCCACCAAAATTTCTTCGTCACTGCGACTTCTTTCGGTCACCCGTTTTTTATCCCTCACTGAGGGGTCTGTCGTTTGCCGAGCAGACGACATTTTGTCCTGCGAAGGCTCGTGTTTTGGCGCGCTCTGTTGGCGAAGGTCCCGGATGACAGCCTTACCACTGTGTCTTTTTTGTTTCTCTGCGCTCAAAACATGTTGGAAAATGAGGTTGTACATTTGAGGATTATCGTCATCGAAATCTCTCACAATAACCTCTTCTTCGCGCGGCCTTTCACGAAGATCGCTTTCCATTGTCGTTGGGGGCGCTCGGGACCTCCGAGCTGTTGCGCCAGCTTTGTCACCGGTATGATTGCATCCCGAGTACATTCTCCCGTACATAGCCCTGCACGTGAAGCAGGGCCGATACCCAGAGTGATTATAAAGGCACGTTTCAATCTTTACAGGAATATTTTCCGCTGATTTACTGCGCTCCTTACGTTGATAAGATTTGATCGTTTCCTCTCTCTTAGAAGGTCCTCCATCTTGACGAGGCGGCTCAGAACGGCGGTTTGGAGCGCGATCACTGTAACGGCGTGCTCGTCTTTCTTGTTCATTTCTCTCAAAACTTCTACTCTCCTCCACGTAACCATTGGAAACAGGGTTTATATGGTGACCGTATCTCGCATCATCTCTGTACGAACTCATGTTCTCAAAGCTTCTGGCCCGCCGCGGTCTCTCTGGCGACCTTGGTCGCTCGTAGCCATGGGCGTATCGGTCATCGAATATTTCATCGCAGGATTCACAGTAGTCTGAAAGAATAAATAATGTATGAAAATGAATTTACAACAAATTTAACTCGGTTACATAATTTCGTTTTACAATAAAGTGAAGTCTCCATCTGGCGTATGGTATCTGCAATGACCTTGCCCTTGAAATCGGCATCACAGCTCTGAAGAGTAAAAGCCGCGGCTTCTTCGGTTCAAAGGCCGAAGAAGCAATTACAGTTTCCTGCTCATGTCAACCAACCAATGAATCGAAAATTGAATTTCAATGGACGAAACAACACTTTGCACGGTAAAGACGTTTAGTCGGCAATGTCAAGTTGAACGAATGAAAATTAAATGAGCACAAAATCCTATGTGCAAAGGCAGTTTGAAATAAGGAAAAGTTCAGCCACGATAAAAGTTATAAACTTCAAAAGAAAAGTTGGACAAAATTGCTACACTGATCGTACTGGAATCAGTACAACGACTACGAACGGTCTTAAACTACTTCGAATATTTTGCTACCACTTTGAAGCCATGTTTTAAGTTGTGTTTGGCCTCGACGAGACCTCTAAAAACCAACCGTGTACCGGTGTCTCTATTAACAATCGTTCTTGCAGTTAATTCGCATAGCACAGTACTGCAAATTACATCGGTAACCATGTTGCCAAAGGACGAATAATTGTAACCCTGGCAACGAGGTCAAAGGTAGGCACAAATGGATCACTCACCGTCACTGCAATCGCTGTAACTCTCGTCGCTATAGTAACTGTCTGAACAGCTGCTGCAAGAATCCGAATCGCTCCAGTCGCCAGTATCCGGGACATACTTTTCCAGCCTCGCCCGCGGAGCATATCTTGACCGGTGTTCTTGCTTTAGGGCGTCGACCGACACCACCCCGGGGTGTTCACCGGCCACTGTCACTCTCTCGTTCCATCTCACGCTGTACGATTTCCGGATGGCGTTTGAAGGACGGGAGCGGTTAGCGAGTATGGACTTGGAACTGACCGATCGGACAAGAGGGGGCGGCTGCCCACGCACGGTCTCTTCTCGGTGCTGACGTCTTGACGAGACGTCGCCCATGCTGAGACATCTGAAAGTGACGAAAAACGTCAGAGTCACTGTGAGATTAAACCTTGTCACTCTAAGGGGCCGTGGATAATTAAAACACGCGCACGTAAACTCAACGTCTGTGTTTAGGGGGAGGGGTTTGGCTGTATTTCGATTACCAAGCGCAAAAATCGCACCACAAGTTTCCTCTCGCAACATCTCGCTACACGTTGCATGTGCAAGGCCAGTACGGCACCAGCGCTACACAAGCATTCTTTTGACATACATGTGAATCAGTCAACGAGTAAAATAACGTAACAACCATTTTGGATACACAGTTTCATGTCATTCTATTGGTTGCGTCATTGTTGAGTTGGCGCTGAACAGAGATTGATTTAAAAGGGGGTATGCAGGGGACCATCGGTAGCGTATGCGTGATTTCATAGCAACTTATTTGCTAATTGTTGGATGCAGATACAGAATGAGGCTTGGTTGGATTTTCGCACTTCCAAACTTTCGTTTAGGGGAGGGGGGTTGAGGACAAACACACTTAGTTTTGTTTACCGTGCGCGTGTTTTAATTATCCACGATCCCTAATATTTTGGCACATTCAATCATTATTTCCAATGGGTTTTAAACGTTGCTAGATCAACTTACTATGAAATGGTCGTGAAGAAGTGAAACTCTAGAAAATGGTTCAAGTCGCACAGCGCATTTATTCTCAAATGTTCTATTCAAAACATTGCTGCAAGACTTTGCAGGATTTTTCTAGGAAAACGTGGGATGAAAAAAGTGGTAAAATACGTATCGAAAAGAAAAAAAACAAGCACTTGTATTTGCATTGCCCTGTGTAGCGTTTTAAATGGACCATTGCCGCCTTTAGAATATCTAACATAATGCGTATCTCGTCAAAATAAGCATGGAAAACTTTGAAAATCCAACATTTTTTGCCTTACACTTTTCAAACTATGACATTTTCGGTTAAATTTTGGAATGACGTTTGGCTTGTTGGACATAATTCAGTGGTTTAAATTGATCCAGCCGTTTCGAATATGAACAAAATGACAATCGCAAAGGTCCGTCCGATGACGACCCTCTGACATCTCAGGAAAACGTCTACTTATAAGAGTCTCACTACATTAACATAGTTCACGGAAATTCACGATTTCCGTGTTCCTGTCAAGGCCTCCGACAATAAAGACTTCGACCTCAGATGTGACCAGCAGACAAATTTCAGCCCAGAAATCAATCAGTGTTTTGTCTTATTGCAATGATTCCAGCGTGTAAAAGTAATGATCAAAATCGCAATGAATAACTCTCAAAGTTTTTCATGCTTCAGTTTGTGGGGACACGCATTATGTGCTGGTGGGGCATTCTACATTGCTTCCGAGGGCAATGTTAGTACTAGGACGTGAAACTGCCTTTGGTAGTTTAAAATTGCCTGTATATAATCACAAGCGGTTTATTTGTACTGAACTTGACCTCATTGTCAATGACATGACCATCTGTGTTGTGCCAAGATTTAAGAAATTCTGCTGCTTCTATTGCTACTGGAAGCTCACTTTTGCCATGTGTGTTTTAGGACTCGCCGGAGTGGCATTTGGAAATATCGTAGAAATGAAAATGTTGGCACCAGAGTCAAAAGTGCTTTATCGGGGCTTGCACAAATTAAGAGTACAAGACATGACAACGGAGCGGGGGTATGGTTGATACAGTTTATCATATGGACTTAATGATCGCGATGTTAACTCATGTACATTGTATACGTTGATTTACAAGAGTATTCTGACTTTTTGCACCAAAATATGGGCAATATATTGAATAGCTTGCAACTATGAGTGAACATGTCTTTATAATGTAGGGAACGGACTTACCGTCTAGGGGTGCCCAAGTTGTTGTGGTGTAAAGTTGGAGTGGTGGGTGTGGAACGAGAACCAGTCAGCCCGGCAGAAGACAGTCTGCGTTCATTCCAAGGATCTGGAAGAGAATGAGGAAATTATTCAGGCAACTTTATATATGATCCAAACTGAAATGGAGGCATCGATTTTACATTTTGTTTGCTATATACAGTTGGCAAGTCTACCGTGCGTGACCGCGGCGTGGCGCCAAGTTGATGTCTATAAGTTGCGAATAAGATACTTAAACCCGAAATGGATGTGACAAACTCATCACCTAAACAAGTTGAATGTAAATAATCGAAAACTGCAAAGAGTTTAACTACAGATTTTGAAAGACTCCACCCGAAAAAAAAGTTAAAGTTTGTTCGCAAAAGAGTAAAAACTCGGATTTCCAAATAATGAAATGCTATCAATATGCACAAACATAGTCATAAAGTGCGAGCAACCGTGAAAGGAAAACCAACAATGTATATCCCCTGCGTCTTTCAAACTTGTTTTATATTGAATTGACAAAGGCTGGGAGGCCTTTTTAAGAACCAAGCAATTTGATACAAAAGCGATTAGGGGTCATCTTCGGCATGTAATGATATAAAATGGGTCATTAAGTCTCTGAGTAACCATACTTTTTAGAGACCACCAATTTAATTTTGTGGTTTCATGTTGCAATGGCGGGTATTGAAATGTTTAGAATCGCCAGAGGCGGAAAGATGATTAGACCAAGCAGCGGACAAAAGGGGTATCTTGTCACCTGCAATCATCGAGGGCAAACACGTTGATACCAAACCCGTAATGAAATCCGAAACCTCTCTGAATGTGAACGCCGAACCAAAAACAGAAATCAAGAACTGGGCAAAGTACGGTTTCAATCAATTGCGCAGTATTAACACAACTTGATTTTCACGATAATCGTTTTGTTGTATAAATGGTAAGCCATTAAGGAAAATAGTGTATATCTTGTGAATGTTTTTAAGAAAAAATTGTTATCCGGTGATATCATTAGGGCTAAATGGGTGTTGATATATATATATATAATATATATATATATATATATATATATATCCATCCTTGCACGGAATGAAAGTGTCAGTAACACAAATTCCACTACTAGTAGACGGTCTGATAGGCAGCATGATGCATGAAACATGAGTTCAACGCTTATACTTTTAGTACTCTCATAATCGAACTCTGGGTGTATGAGAGAGAGAGAGAGAGAGAGAGAGAGAGAGAGAGAGAGAGAGAGAGAGAGAGAGAGAGCGAATTGTGTGACTGTGTGTTTGTATACGTATGCGTATCACTGCTCTTCATGAAAAGACTTTACATCTTCCATGGTTAAAAGACTGACCTAGTTTCCAGTGAAGGATTATCGCTAGACGGTGCTGCATGGAACGTGCAGAAGATTTAACTTTAAGGATTCGGTGTGAATTGAAAGTCAGTGAAGCGTGGATTTCGTGATCAAGTAGCTATTAGTCCCTTGTTATACGAAGTCTTAGACGGTCAGTGAACGTGTTCGGTTGGCACCGCGAGACTTTCGGGACTCTCGTGGTCTGGCTACTGACATGGATTGTCCACAATTTTATAAAAATTGAAACTTCTTGATTAAAAATGACTCATTTTAGATTGATTTGCATGCTGAAACAATGTTCATATATACAGTTGGTAAACATGAAATACATTACGGAAATCGAGCTTCGAATGCAGTGACACAGTAAAATGAATTTTCCAGCACGTACGGTTACAAAAATTTGTAACCTGTTCGCAGTAGCTTCCGCCGAGCGGTACGGTTAATATATCATTCAGTGCGTTATCTTTCTCCGTGATCTGACCAAATGGATTGGTGTTTGCCCACTTGCTTTGATATGGAGGGTTTTTTTCTTAAAACTGCTGGTACATGCAACTGCGAGTAGTGAATTATGAAGTGTCAAAACTCTTGCGGATTACCGTATTTACCGAGACAGCGTTCAAACAACGGAGAGTTGGTTGATCAAATTGACGTGTGTGCCAAAACTACCAATTCAACGACTTTGAAATTTGAGCAATACCGGCAATGCAAATAACAAATAGCGTTGCCTGGTGACGAGGCGCGACTTCACGCATTGTTTAGTTTTGGGGACGCGTTCTTTCGCTGCCAAGTTTGTCTTTTGCGAGAGTTGAATAAATGCATTACAATTTGAATGCACGCTCTAAACCAAGGACCCGTAATCTCACTGTGACCAGACGCAGGACGCGAACCGCAAATTCTGAGCGCGTGAAATTACTCAATTAAACATGGCGATGTTGGAATTTTTCATGTATGTGTTTATTATCAATATTATTCGCTTCAGCTCTGACATTTCTCGTGACCTTCAGGGAAAGTGCTGATTTTTCGCATTAACTCGCAGATCACATCAGACGACAGAAAGATCGTTCCAGAATGCGAGGTATAAGTTGACCGTGCGGCGAAACATGGATAATTTGTCCGGGGTTGAACTGAAAGCCAAGTTGCATAACCTTCGCATAAAAATCAATGAAAGTCAATATTACTGAGTCATAATTCAAACCCGTGCTAGAGTAGCAATGAGGTAGGCACGGCTGAAGACTAGAAATGACTTTCAGCGATACTTGTCGTTGCTTTCCACGCCTCCGTGTAATTCTCACTCTCCGCGCTGTCTCTGACCGATCTCCGCGCTGTCTCTGACCGAACGGCGGTCATTGTCTTTGCAAAATCTTGCGACTCAATACAGGTCACTTGAAGAATGTCACTATTGATTTTTTCTCCCCAGAACGCTTTCATATTCTTCTTGTGGAAACAGTGTCAGACTTAAGTCTTAAATATTTAATACAAAGTTGTGGTCGCTTTTTCATGGCTGAAAACGTCAAACATATTTGATTATGCACAAATATTATGAATACTAGAAATTTATATTCTTTTTCTATTTTTTTTCCTCTGTAGGTTTTTATTTTCCTTGTACAAGTCTCGCTGTTCATTGTTTGCGCATGTCTGTATGGAAGACAGGCGACAATGACGTCTGTTTAAACAAATAGGTCGATTGGAAATCGAGCTAAATTGGGCACAACTGAAAAATCAAGAAGAACTGGTGACTATTAAACCTTAAATTGTGACTTTTGTTAATTCATAGAATGCGGTGTGCTCGTAAAGCCCAGGTGGTCAGAAAGCATATCTCACCCAGGTCCTGTCTTATATATCCTTCTTTTCTAAAAAAAAAATCGCAATTTTATACTTCTAAATGGGCACAGATGTACCTTCTTTAAAAAAAACACTGACGTAATTACAGCAACCTACATCTTAATTTTCCAGGGTTCCAATTCGAGTACTTTGGAAAATACATGCAGTCATTAGTTCCAAGGGATAGATTCCTCTGTGGTTTAATTTAAAATTATTTTTCGCTGCGCGGAAAGCAAAAGGTTAAGGAGTCTGCGAGCAGTCAAACGTAAATTCGAAAATGTAATCAAGGGTTGCTTTGAAAGAGCTGAGCACCTGTTGCCCTAATGTAGTATTGATGTCGCTATTGTTTGAGAAAGTTCGCGGAATTGTAAAAGCACCTTGTGATTTATGTGTTTATATTCTTCTTTTTCAATCGAGACTTGTCATTACGGGAAAGGCAGATATACGAGCGGCCAAGGTGACTGTCAATTGACCGTGGTCAGGACAAGACCTCGGGCACACATCCTCCATGTAAATAAAATGCAAGCATGCATATAAAATGTGAAACGGTGGATTTTGCTATAATCATGGCATTTAAACTACTTCGAAAATTCCATCTTATGGGGTCGTAAATACCTAAAACAGGCGTGGGGCAAATAAGACTAACTGGACTTAGATTATCGTTCGCTACGGTGACGTCATGGCCAGACCGCAGTTTAAACTTTAACTACCTATATCAGCACTTGATCATGCTTCGCTATTTTTATCGTCAGAATTTCGCACATCCAAATTTTGCTCAAGGGGAGGGGGCGAGTTCAAAGTCAAACATTATGAATTTCCGTTTGCATTGCAATGTGCGTATTCCAAATATCTGTTTCGTTTTTGCTCCAAGTCAATGGTTTGCCACGAAAAGATATTGTTAGACTATGTCAGACATTGCTTGGTAAAATCTCCGCTTCATGAACTCACTCGTTAAAAATTGAACGTTAAGTCCCGGAATAATATGTGGACGGGGGGAACTGAAAGTGGCGTCATTACAATTCTCGACATTGCGTCGTTTTAGTATTGTTTGCTTTACGGTGATGTCCAGAGTGAGAGACGTATATATATACATGCGTGCGTTGCATGAGACAGTAGCTCGCAGCGAGAAAGGTTTTCTCGGTGGAGAACACTTACTTGACGGTGGAGTATGGTCCTTTTTCTCCTTTCGGAAGGGGCTGCAGAGCTTCCTTATAATGTACCAGTATCCTTTTCGGTATGGTTCGTATAAACACACGATGATGAACGGGTTGACTGCTGAGTTCAGAACAGCCAATCGCACAGCGATGAAGTCGACGACAGGACTGATTTCCTGGCCAACCTGAGCGGCAGTAATGACCCCCTAGGAAGACAAAAAAACCAGAAACAATTTATCAAAACTCTGCGTTTCAGAGTATATACCACAAATGAGAAATCGCCTTACCCTTCTCATGCACAGAAAAGTGTCACATGTAATCGTTGTAGACTATAAGTGTAAACACGTTACCACTTCAAGTCATATATACTACAGTCTTCAGGTTTAGGTGAATACGAACAGCGCAGACTCTGAGCGAATTGGTCGATAAGTCTTTTCGCTTGTACCTAAAGGGTCAAAATCGCTATCTAGTCGGGCTTGTTTCTATCAAAATTCGCTCAAAGTCAACCAGTATTTCAAAAAGTTTTAAATTAGCATCATCACATGACAGTCAAATAAAACTTCGCTGTCTTTAAGAAACCGTTAAGTAACTCTAACTTTTGTTGACATTTTTGAAGGTTTTTAGTGCATATGTCAGCTAGAGTTTCTAGAAATACTCCCCACAGCGTAGTGAAATACCCAGTACCCAGCTTGTTGTCGGTTGTTGATTTTATATGTGTGTCCTGCACTGTTAGTGTTGATGATCGAATTAAAATCCGGGCTTGAATTCAACTTGTTGACAAGAACAACATATATCAAACGCTCTGACACACTTCACTGACTAACCAAATGTACTGGGCATTTAATTATGTTGAAGGAAGTGGGCCAAGAAAGTGTAGAGGCTGGTATTTATAGGGAACAACTGAAAAAATGTCAATAGTTACAGTTGCTCTAGCTTCCAACCCGTGAGCGTATATTCCATAAATTATGTCACCGCTTGCTTTTTGAAATGTCTCTGAAATGGCCGAGTTGAAGCTTCTTAAGGTCACTGACTTGTCAAACAGTCAATCAGCATTTTACAATGTTCTGAAGGATGTTTACTGATCTGAGTACAAAACTATCAAAACTTATTCTTCAAGCCCGTCGGAAGCAACGTAGCCCCGTTGAGAAATGCGTCCAAGTGACGATCAAACCCAGCGGCCACAATGGTTTGGTGCTGTCTGCAGTCCTTCGATGGTAGAGATTTCGAATTGGAGGTTTGCCATGTGTTGAGCACCGTCTTCTATTGTCGGCCTATCGGCTGATTTTGCACAAAGACTGAAACCTAGCACGCCCCAAAATCTGTACATCAGCGTTCACATCAGATCTTATCAGCGTGCACTCGCATGAACACCCCGACTGACTTACACAACGTCGCGCGCTAAATATTTCTGATTCATCCATCACTGTGACCATGGTTGAGCTACGATACTTCGCAGTTCAGTAGATATTTCGAATTGGAACAGAATTAGGCAAAGTTGACAAACAGTCATGGAAACAGTCCTTTAATAGACTGCTACAGTTCGAATACAGCGGTTTGAAAACAAATATTTAGCGCTGTTGTCAAAAGCAATGATCATTATGGTGAACGTAAATTTATATCACTTTGGCAAAGAAAGTAAGGTTCGCATTTTAGATATAAGAACTCGGAATTGTAGTTTGACTGTCCGCATTGGTCGCATTTTCGGTGTAACGGTTGTAGCAGTTTATCAATGTAGTCTCCTTTGAAGGAGGATAAGGAAAATATTCCACATATCTTATATTTCACTTGTGATTCAATCACATGGTTTTGAATCTTCGTGGCTCAACGTGTAAAACATTTTGCTGTTCTCACTGTACTCGGAGATATTCAACAGGTGGTTTGCGCCTCGGGGACAGATGTTCGGACTCTCAAACTTTTACAACTCTGTTTTGGTCCTCCACTTGTACTTGTTGGGGCTTATTTTGAAGGTGTTGGAATGAGCTAATTTTTGACCGGCCAAGTTATATGAAAATCTGCAAATTTATTTTTCCTCATGGAGATAACACGGGGGATGGCGGCCATTTTGAATTTCAAATGTTGGTAAATATTAGGTGATTCGTTTCTCTAGTAACAAAATTTGGATGGAGACTCCCGCTGCTTCAGGAAAATTTGAGCAAAAGTTTAAGTCTTTTATTTTCGAGGCGCGATCTACCTGAAAAGATCTCAGATCGACTCGTCGGAGAGTGCCGGGAGCATTTTCTCTGCATGGTCGTACTGTAACATTTCTATAAGTGATACACGACTTTCCCCTTGTTGTAATTTCGCATGTCCACGTGACAGCGAGCGTACACTACTTGGCCTCAGCGTTTGAGTAACGGCAGCGAATGAAATGAAACCGTTTGCGCGAATTCTCAAAGAAACAAAGTCCACACGGATTACATATAAGAGAGGAAGGTCATGATTTGATGATAATCGCATTGTTTGAAAATGCGGAATGTCCATTACCATTAAAGTTCATCTTGACAAAGAAATGGCATAGAGGCAAATTGTCTCGATTTTCCCAGCATCATCTGTATAGCGTTTGTTTCAAACTATACAACATAACAGGACTTGAGTGATCCCGAGTGAATTCAGAAACCGGACTCTGCGATTAATGGACATACTTGAGACAGCTTTCGAGACAAAAGACATGCTTTCTTAAGTTTATAGTGAAGCGCTTATCTAGATATGTCCACATTTAGAACGAGTCCCAGCTCAGCCATCGTTGGCAACCAACACTCGCTGTATCCGCATCCCAAATTGAAATCATCGAAAAAAAAGACCGTGAAATAGGTTTTTTACGGTGATTACCTTAAAAATGGTGCGATTACCTCAAGGACCGTCTTTCATCAATGGCGACTCGGTGAGACCGTGTTCCATTGCTCGGTGTATCCTTGTGAATGTAAAACTCTCGTGTTACGCCTCTGAGCCCAAGGAAAGCGTTGCTTTATTCAACGGCCGACATCGCGTTTGAAAGAACTAAATGACATCTGGGGACTTTACAAAGTATGTTGAGCGTCTCTTTTAAGTGACAAAACAAGGATCTTATAGAACGCTCTTGAAAAGGATAACACACACATACCAAACAAAGACAAGCGTCTGTACGCTGCTACTTACACTAAAGGGCTAATATTTCACTGGTTGCCTGAGCTGAATCTCTGAGCTCTCCCGCTGCTTTAGAGATGCTTTGAACCTTGACACACGCTTCAGGTCAGAGGTCATGGGTAAAACCAAAAGGGTTCTTGCTAATCTCTTAAAAATCGCGATGGCTCTCATGTTTTGGTTTCAAATGTACATGTCAATTTAAAAGAGCAGTGACCCATTTTTGTCTTATGTGTGTTAACATAGTAGGCGATACGAGTGTGGTCGGAAAAATAGCACACGTTACACTCTACAGTCTCTAAAAAGCGGCAAAGTTTTGCATCGTGACTCACGTCAGCTTTCCACATTCAGTTGCGCCATTGCGTTTCACGCGATAAGTTAAGGGTTCGGAAAAGGACGCTGGCCGTCCAGCTATAGCTCCGCCATACACTCCAATTACACAAGAGCCCTTTTATACGGATCTTAACAAGGACATGAAAAGCAAGTCTTGCCACGAAGCTTTGTGGCGAGATAAACACAATTAAATTTTGTTTCTTCTCATTGTGACGGATATGACCTGTTTAACCCTAAACTTTCCAACCTTTCTGAAAGTTTCACCCGGTACAGACGAGTCGAATTGCACGAGACTTGACGTCGCCATGTTATGGCTGTCCACACTTGAACAAACTTGTTCTAATCGATTAAGGCTTTCTCGATGCTGCTAATGTTCGCCATTACTGGAGCATTTAGTGACATGGAGGACACGAAAAGTGCGTCAGTCGAATATGTAATGATCTTATTATGTGCAATAATGATGCGTAATTGCTTGTACGTAGAACGCGGTGGTATAAGCAATATAAGTATAACGCTGGCCAGTCAACCATGAAGTTCTTCTTTGTGAATGTCCAAACATGTCGCAGTTAAAACTTGGTCCGCAGATTACATATATTGACGGTAGAGTCAGAAAATAAAACCACTACAATAAACATAGACCATTTTAAGCGAAATAGCCCCGCCAATACTGAAATATCAAAAAATTACTTCCCGGGTTATAATATAATAAAACTCGCTGACGTGACAGAACAGGTATTAGTCAACGATCAATGTTGACTGTTTTGTGTGCGAGTCTATTAGGTAAACAGGGACAACATAACGAAAATATTAGCTTGGCAACAATAAAATTCAATAATTTTTATATGATGTTATTAATTATAATATCAATATCTGGCAAACTAGCGTATTTGAGCACCTGTCGTACGGTCCAGTACGGCGTAATTGACAGGTGATGTGGCGTGACGTAATGGTTCACGGCGCTGATCAGCCAGCCAGGGTCAGAGTATAGTATGACCTTAATTAACATACCGCAGAGATTGTGTCGTTTCATTTGTACATTTTGCTGCATCGCCTATCTCAACACAATAGCCTGGTTAATTGTAATTGTATCAAGTTGTTTGTTAACGAAGTTGAAATTAGAAGAGAATGGCATTTCTGCATTAACGTAACCATCTAATGAACAACACCAATTAAAGGTTATCGCTCCTCAATGACGTCATAAATATTTAAAGAAGTACGCGGCCGCGATATTGATTAAGGATTACAGGGATTGTGGGTTCGTCCTTGCAGGGAAAAGGGCATCCCAATTAGTTCCCATGGCAGAACAAATTAATCAAGTTTTTGTAACCTAGCAACAAGGATGAATAAACATACTATTTGTACGACACACTGGGTTGGAAAATCGTTTTTAAAAGAGAATAAATAAAAGTAATGACAACTTTTGAATCTGGGAACTTATGCGAAGAGTAAAGACAATTTTTTTCTCTGTGCCTTGGATTCTCAAAATGAACTTCAATTTATGAAGACAAGTTTTTTCGACCGAGTCAAGCTCATACCAGATTTGGACTATGCACACAGTTAAATATAGATTCGCAAAATACTTGTGTTGCGTGTGGAAATTTTGGCGTTCCAATTTCCTTCTTTACTAATCATAATGTTCGACTCTTTCGTCGTATCCAATGTCGTGAAAATGAGATTCAATATTCATAAGGGGAACTAGCCAGGCTTCACGCAACATTAACTTTGTCAACACCCTACAACAAAAAATGGTTAATACTCTCATTGTCATTTTTAACGATTTCTAGTGCTTCGGACAAAATAAATTCTAGAAGAGATGAAAGTAAGAAAAGGTCGATTTTACAGATATGTGATTCCTTTTTCGAAATTTTAAAATCTCATCAAATATTCATCAGTGAAAATCGCCTCTTATTGTCACACTGGAAATAAAGAATTATCTCAGTTACAATACTGGACATTTTTCAAGGCTGTTTTTGTTTGTCTTCGGTAATCTCCTTTTTGAAAGCTCACCACATAAACTTTTCGTTCCCACCACAAATTTTTCTATAGAAACGCGTTCATTTTTCACGTACAGACAACTGTTTTACGTCCTGAAGTCGATCGCCAGACCGTAACAAGTCGTCAGCCACGCTTCACGCGGTCGGTTATTCTGTCGTTTGAAAATAACAAATATTTAGAACGGTTTGTGAAAAGCTCAGGCGATCAAAGGTTGATCACGGAATATTGATTTCCCCCTTTAAGAATGGATATCCCTAACATACGCCAGGGCAATTGAGAACAAAATGGCGTCCGACGAATGCAAGAAACCCTCCATTTGCAACAAGTAACTTGTTTTTTCTACCTTTCAGAGTGATTTGTGTGCGTAACAAGTGAACGACAGGTTACAATTTCCGCGAACAGCCTGTTGGGATGATTAATTACACCTAGTGTACATATTTGGCCGCAAACGAAAATATATTTTGTCATCGTGAATTTTCCACCTTTACTGGTCAAATTACCCATTCGACGATATCTGTAACATGATGCAAATGGAGGGTAGAAATCGTGAACCGTGGAGCAATTTAGTCTCACTTTTCAACACTCACTGGCATTCGCAAAACTTGTTTTCTCTCTTCAGTAGACTCTGTCCCGCTAGACTTTATGTCGATGAGAAGACGTTATTGGATACGTCACAGGGAAGTCTTTCAACCCCTGCCTGCCACATCGCTCTTCCACAGTCGAAATAGGTATAACATTTGATCATACAGATACACACACATGCGCGCGCGCACACACACACACTCACACACAGAGGCAAACATAGACACAGACAAAGACAAACGTATGCATGAAAGGAATCAAAGCTGCCCGACTATTCACAAACTTGGTGAAGACCAGTAGAACCCACAAGTGTTCTTATGAAGTGTCAACGAAGGACAGTGATCAGCAGACGAATACCTGATGTCAGTTGCGAATACTTTTTGAAATAATGCGAATCATTTCACTGATTATACGGTAAAAATTGATAACAAGTTGAAAACAGGATTTAGGCGTTACTCAGAGTTTCACGCTACATGTATTCTCAGTAGCGATCATCAAAAAAAAAAAAAAAAAAAAAAAATATATATATATATATATATATATATATATATATATCTTGAATATATCATTTAATATATACATTTGTATCATTTGTATATATGCGCGCCTGTGCAATACATATAATTAGATATTTCGATGGTGTCTCTCTCAAGCCATTCTGTGATATAGCTAGATGAGGTGTGTTTCATCTCATCGTAAGTCAGTCATTTTGTGTGATTTTTTTCTCCTTTTTTCTGCACTGCGCGTAACCCTAATGACGTATGCACTCCTTGAAGTCAGTAAATTTGAATAACCAAATCGAACCTTTAGGGCTGGGGAAAGTCTCCAGCCCGAAATCTCTATTGGCCGTTAGTGCGACAGAGTATGTCAATTTCGATAGCATTTAAAATTAATCGTCCTGAAAATACTTCGACTATAATACATCCTCTCAGCGTAGCCTGGAGGCAAGTGCGCTTTATACAGTTCTTAGTGTTTATAGGAGCGGCAAGGGGTATGATACAAAAGACTGACTTTTTAATGATAGAAATATCGGAACCCCACTTCGTGTAAACAGGCTAACCCATGCTATTGAGAAACAATAGGCTCCGTCCAAGGTCTGTTTTAGAAAAAGTTTCGGAAGAGCGGGGAGATAAACTATGCGTCTTTCTCGTACTTGACACAAATCATCAATGTCAGCAACAATTGGCTGAGAATATCCATTAGCGGATCAAGGGCGTTTCCATGGCTACCACCAAATCACGGCGACAAATGTGTGGTTTTCTCGTTCGGAGATTAATTACTAACCCTCGAAAAATGACGGTACCGGCCAAAATATTTTTTCCAGAACCTTAAAAACATTGACTGGTATTTTAATCTACTTTAACGACTGATTCGTTTGTGTCATGAAAATTTACGAATCAACAGATCCTTTCACAACACTAATTGCTTGTCAAAGCATCATAATTAACCGCTGATTTATGTTCACATTCAAAATAAACGTGTTCGTATGACTGCATGATCGCCCTAGCAGCGCTGAAAATGAACAGAGGTCGCTGTTTGGGAATACAAATGCGCTGTGATGGCAGAAGAATAGACAAGAAGCCCAAGAATTTATCGATGAAGTGGTCGCATTCCATCGGGGCTTGTTCTCAACAGCGTAGAGCGACGGAATGTTCTTAGAGAACACACAACGTAGAAATGATGTCAGCTCGTATTAGCAGTATGCTAAATACATTCAGTAAATTGGAACTTCGTGATGTGAAACAATATAACAATCAACTATGCAGTGGCGATTAGGAAACACTGACGATAAAAAATACTGTTCTTGGACCTGATTAAAATCTACTCGTACATACTGTTGTCAAAGATGACTTTGATATCAATATAGATATAAAAGCTGTCTCATTCAAGTCTTTTAGCAAAGTTCAGCAATGTGGTAAAAGATACATCATTACACACTTCATCTTTTCTGGATCACGGTGTCAACCTCACATTCCATACGCCCCTCTTCCTTCATCTACGGCCCACATTCCTCTCTTACCCAGCTCACTTTCTCTCCCCTCTTATCTATCATTCCTCAGTCTTTTTCTCTTTATTTGTGCGTCCACCCGTCTCTCTCTCTCTCTCTCTCTCTCTCTCTCTCTCTCTCTCTCTCTCTCTCTCTCTCTCTCTCTCTCTCTCTCTCTCTCAGGACAAATGACAACATACTTACTAGTAACGGAGTCCACGTAATCCAATAGGCCATCAGTAACACCCAACTCATCCTCGTAAACATCGCCTCCAATTTCAGACACCTTTCTTGAGATCCTGGAGACCCGTGGTTGCCGTGGAAACCTGGACTCCGAGTCAACTCGGGCAACTCTTCGGAAATCTCCGACAGTCTTCGCGACATTAGTTTCCTCCTCGAAATAAACTTTCTTAGGGTACAGATCACAGACACGTAAGAAAATAAAACTATAAACATGAACAGATAGCCGATGAACAGTGCTGTTATTGAATAGGCAGTAGACATCGCTGAGTTTCCGCTGTAGTCAAAATGGCAGTAGGCGTTGTGTGTTCCGTACGGTTTCATGTGTCCTGATCCAAGAACCGGAATGATTGCGAACACGGAGGCTGCCACGAGACCGCCAATGCAGCACAGCACCGTCCTTCTGACTGTCACTTTCGACTTGTAGAAAAACGGTAAACATATCGCCAGGTAGCGGTCCAGGGCCATCAGGGTCAGGACAAACATAGACCCGCCATTCGTGGCGAACGATATCCACCCAAAGATGTCACACAGCGTTGCATCTTTGGAGAAGTCCCAGTCGGTCAGGTATGCGTACACGGCGATGGGAACCGGCAGGACACCTGTGAGAAGATCCGATATTGCCAGGGCAGTCACCAATACGTCGGGGACTGCTTTGGGTTTAAAACGATTGATGACGAAGAGCGTGAGTAAATTACCAATGACCAACACTACATCCATGCAGGCGAGGGACACGCCGATACCAACAGCGTCGACGGGGAACAACTCCTCACCCGCCGAAGAATTGGTCCCGTTTCGCGTACTTGAAATCTCAAAACTCGAAGCCACTGAATCAGGAAAGCCCGTGGGTGCGCCGTCCAAGCTGCTAAGTCGTCAGCCATGTTGAGAACAGTAACCATATTTCACTCCTGACAGCTTCGGGCGCCTAATTGTTACGATGGCAATTCACAGCTATTTAAGCTCAGCGGCGCATGTCGCTCCCGTAAAATTAAATCTCACAGCTCCATCCGTCTCTCTTTGTCACCTGAAATACAAAAAGGCACTCATAAACGTTGTTTTCCACGTTAAAATCGTGTCTTTACGAGATAATCCGTCCATTAGAGATATACAAGTTGTACCTTGGTGTTTCCACTGCACCTCGTTGCCCAATTATGTTGTCTCTTTGCAAAACGTATAATATTACTGTATCAACATACAGGCAGTGTACACAGGGTACTATATAACATAATTATGATGATATGCGTCGAATATTCTTATTTCCATATCTCTAATTATATTACATAGCTAATAGATGTATGTTTCACTTCCAGAGCTGCACAGCATAGTCTGGTATTTCAGCTTGGGAGCGGGCAAAAATTGAGTATTTCTTTTTTCGACTGTGATTGATAATGAAACGTCATATTCTCCCATTTGCGCTTAAATCGTTACGTCCACCAAAGCTTAATCTTAATCCTATTCCGCATTACAGGAGATAAGAAAAAACGGGAGTATTAAAAATCGCACACTAATGATGCTTAATGATTGCAATCCATTTGCTGCAAATTTGAAAGAATGGGAATTAAAAAGTTAAGAGTGACCCATCCCCTCTTAAAAATGGTGAATTTACGAGTCATTTCAGTCGCCGAGTGCGTGGGATACCCAACGTACCAACGCAAACAAACTAGAAAAGCCCTATTTATGTAATGGACAGCGTTGCACATAAGGTTCTGATCAATAAAGGCAAAGGCACAGAGAGAAACACGGATACTGTCCAGGAAAATCATACACTCTACCACATCACCGGGACGGTCTCAGACTCCCACACATAGTAACTATAAACGGGTAGAAATATCAAACGAGCGAGTGATAGTATAAAGATTTTATTTTTTCATTTACATGGTGTGTATTTTGAAGATTCAATTTACCCGCCGTTCACTAAAATAAGTAAATATTACCGTATAGCCTTTATTTAACGCGCATTTATATAATACGATTGCGGTTTGAAAGCGTAAGCGTCCCTCGTGTTATTTTACGATTCAACGCTGCACGGTTCTTTATGCGCACAAAACGTGCCATAAATTTCATTCTGCACTGTACCAGTACTGTACAATGTCTTTAAACGGACCAAGGCACGGAAGATTTGTAGTATGTTTGGACAACTCACAACAAGACGTGTGCCAGAAGATTCACCCTCGCTGCTGTCACATGTATCGACGTAAAACTACTTCGTTTTCATTACAGATTACGGTTGTCAACTCTATATTCAAAACGGTATGACATTTTTCAAATTTTCCATTTCGCAACCGCAAACGATACTTATCGGGTGGATCCGAGAAAACAGAAATTGAATGAAAGTAGCTTCAGCCTAGAAATCCAACAACATCGCAATATTGCTATCACTGACGGCTATGACTGTACAGAACATTGAAATAAGGCATTAAGAATAGTATTTGGATTATTTTCAGTTTTAGCGATTCTGATCTGTGCGTTTGGCGGTGAAATTGCAGTCACATTAAAAGGGCTATAATAAGCTGCGGCCATAAAAAGTGCATTTCGTGACCCTTGCGTGAACTTACCCCCGGTCATTCGTTTGGTATAATTCAAACAATTCGAATGAAAACCTGGAGACAACAAGGAACAGCCACTGACACGGATACTGAATTGCGACCTAAACTCTTTACCAGGCACACATGAGATCTTTTTTCCTTGCAGCAAAATGTTGAATTTGCAATACCACATGACATTAACAAAACCAAGATGTGAGGTCAGGGGTCGTGACCAAATGCACTTTCACTTTGAAAAAATGACCTTTGACCCATCTACTGCATCTGCCAGACTTCAATTTCAAACAACCATACCATTACAGTAGTCTAGACACCAGAGCCGTACATTATTTCGATTTTTCCATAGATAAAAGATGTACGCCCGCATTCCGAGTTAGCGAATAAGAATGTATAAGGGCTTTCGATTAACAAGATCTGAAGATGTTGAACTTAATTCGGTTATACTCGCGTGGTAACTTGAAGTGTTGATTGTTTGCCATTGTCATTGGCAAAATGTGGCGCATGGCGTAACAATTAGCATGTCTATTGAAATTCAAAAAGCCCGCGCGTGCCATGGCTTCTTCTCTGAATGGCCGGTCAGTTTCTCCACACACCCGCGCGGCGATCACGTTTACCAATTAGATCATCGTATGATTTTGTGGCAACTTTGCATGCACTCCAGTCAAATATAAGCGAGACAATCTTTTTATCGCTTTTCGCTGTAAAAAAATCTACCCGGGGCAACCAGGCGTATTCGGAAGTTAATGTTCTTTGTTCTGCTCTCACAAGCCGTTCAGATCAGGACAAACAAAGATACCTAAACAAAGAGGCCGCAAGCCAACTCGATTTTAATACATGTGTTGTACGAATGACGCGTACAACTGCTCCCCCAGTTGTAGAAAACAATACAATTTTACATCAATATCTCACAGAAAGGCAAATGAACGGCACAGCGAACCTTCATTTTCCATCTCGAGTCGATCTAGCTAGATGTCTTGCATAATAACCGAACGTCACATTCAGAACAGCTGTTTGCAAGCCACTGGTACATTAGCAGAGACACATCAGTCTTCACTCTTCTGCGACAAAACAAGGCAACAGGGCTGCTCCTAAATCGCCAATTTAAAATTTCCGAGATCTAGAAATTTCTCTTGCTAGACCCATGTGCAATACATTCGAACGTTTATATAGATTGGGCAATCGCTTTCTTCGAAGAAATAAAATGAGAAATTGGTAAAATCGAGAGTGAATATATAGTGAAAGCGGAATGTCCTGACCCGCGCAGACGATCACAGGCTATCGTCTGTGTACAAACGCATTTGTAGTCCTGCCGTTTGTAACTTACAGCTGATTACGCGTGTATTTTCCGCGCTGTCGGTGACAACTGATGGCTACTTCATGAGATTTGAACTTTACAAATAAGTGATCTAGATTTAAAGTTCTTCCTTACCTGTAATCTGTGTAAGACGAACAAGTGACCCGAAACACACACACCCGGCGCATACCATCACACTACAAAGACGTCGTGCACGGAGAGTGAAAATGCGCCAGGGAAACAAAGAGCAGAAAAGACAAAGACGTCGCCTGAAGTCGTTAACGGCGTTAAATTTCGAATTCAAAACAGCTCCTGTGCACTAATTGTGAAACGTCAACACAGATTCAAGCGCAACGCATGAGAGGCGGCCCGCCGCGCGTCACGGATCAGCCGTCGAGATGATCGTGACTAGCAAACGTGTTCACTTGGATAAAATATTCGACTGGCTCCTTTTTTTGCGGGGAAGGTAGGACTTACGGGGTCGTCCACATAGTTGTCATCAGATTGTTTTCTAAACGTGGAAAAAATAGACAGATGAGAAGCAATGACAAAGCTGAAGGATGTACGGGGTCATAGGTGGCATGGGAACCAAGAATGACTTTCGATCGCTAGACAAGTAAAACCACTTGTTGATTCGTATGGTGAATAATCACGTGACACTTTACCACAGCAATCCATTGAAGTGACTCATTTCGTGAGGTCAGTGACTCTGGGTATTCTTTTTGTTCCAAATCATATACATGACTGCCAAGGACTTCGATGTACCTCGGGAAAGGGATTGGAACTAACCATTTCTATGTTTTTCTCCTATTGGAGGATAGCGGTAAAGGTTGCCCTTCATGAACCATTGGGCCACATTATTCAAAGCGAGTGTAGCTTCACAATTTGTTCAGATCTCTGGACCTCCATTTGAGGCGATAAGTTCTAGAAATAGAAATATTTTCGCAACGATGTCATACCAAAGTTTTCTTGACGATATTAAAATAATAATTTATACTATGTATATATATATCACAATTATTAAGTGATCAAGAATGTTAAGTGCGTTTAATAACGTTTATTTCATGAAAGTGCTGTACACTGCATGTAGCTGATCTGACATTGAATTTGACGTGGGCACTGCAACATAGTGACACGTGGTTATCAACGCCACTTAAAGGACGAACATTACCACTGTAACATATGAATCTTGAAGGAAGTTTATTCACGATAATGAACATCATGAATTGAAAAGGCATGATATAATAAATGATCGTAATATCGCTTGCATCATGTCTTGCCATATCCAGTTTCGGTGAACGGAGAGAACGCCTTAGAACATGAACATTGATTATGTATAGTTAAAGGGAAGCAGTCGTCGGAACTGCACCTGTGCGAGTTTCTTGTTACAACAATCTATTTCGTGCACGATATCTAGATGCACCTCATCATCATAGCAGCAACATTTAAATTATACGATGTAGATTATGACAGACATGTTTTAACTTTCATCAATCACCATCGTATCTTGGATACAGTGTTTACATTGGTCGTATGGTCCATGCGACCTTGAGCGCAGTTCCAGCGACTCCATCCCTTCAATTTGCACATTCGCTGTGTTAATTGTCCCACAAATCAATAGAAACGGGTGCGTTTATTTTTCCAGGAGAATGGCTGCTATCTAATGCCATCATTCGTGTGCACGAATAATCATGTTAAAAGCGGACATCGCAAAATATGCAGCGAGGTCTCAGAAAGATTCATTTTAATTCCATTTGATCCTCGCACATTTGGAAACCTTTGCTCTATCGGTCCGCAACATGGCTTATCGTGGAGATAGTAGCGGGAGCTCCATGTTCCAATTGAAAGGCATTCCACAACGACAGGACTCGTTCAAATCATTCTTCAATGGCGGGGAGGGGGGAGGGAGGACTCGTTGACAGTTCGTTGACAAAGTCTATGGTCGGCTGATCAGTGCCTCATGACATTCTCATTTACCAAATCGTGTACCTTTCATACGATCGACTACGCTGATATTTAGAGTACGCCAAGTTTCAATGTTGAGGCAATGTTGTTCCTAAAATGCATCAAATATTTTTTTCAGATATTTTGTTAGTTATGCCATCACAGTTACTATGTTTGAAGAATGATAAAGGATACCAACGACATCACTGACTGCGCTCAACTCCAAGTTTACTTGGGAAAATGGGGAAAACGGAACATGCATATCGACGCTGACAAATGCAAAATCCAATCATAAGAAGCTGGCACAAACCCATCTCTTATGATTAGTAGGGGCATTACACTACAGAAGGTTGACTGTATGCATGATCTCGGCAGCGCAGCGAATACCTTCCAATCTGACAACTGACAAACATATAGACTATATGTGAAAAGGCCAATGATATGGTGGGGACCGATTCAACTCGTGTATCACTACAGATGCCACGCTTCTACGGCAACCTCAAGGATTCCATCAGAATGAAACGTCGATAGCATCTGTCACTGGCCCACAACAAGACACTCATTATTTTAATCTTGAAAGAGGTCCAAATAGCCAGCAAGTACCCATCGAAATATATTCTGAAGCTGAATTACAAATAAAATAAACTGAATTTGCTGCCCTTGAGTGTAGATAATTAAATGACTGTGTATTCTGTGTGAATATACGTGAATTAGAAATGTTTAATAGTATATATTATTGAATGATAACCAATTTGTTGAGTTCAATCTTCTGTCAACACAGCAAGATAAAGATGTCTCGCATTAACTTGAAAACTAAAAGTTTAATTCGTAAGTCATTTTTTCAACAGAATGTATAACCTGGGTGACGTTTTATCATTTACAGGCAAAACACTAGCTTGTGTAAAATCGTGTAAGTCCAGACCAGACATCAAGCTAGGTAGGCAAGTGTCACTAATACTGTGAATCTGTTTGATTCTTTACATGCTTTTTCAAATCTGTTTAGATCCTTTTACTCTTTCAATTTTAATCTCAAGACTTCTGTTAAAATAGTCTTATAATTTTTTCACTGTTTTTTTTATGTAGTATAGGAGGAATGCTTTTATATGAACCGAGATGGCACTCGTGCAATCAAATTGAAGCCAAGTGAAAAAGTAAAAATATAAGGCGGAGATTCGAGTAAATTTAAAATTACAAAGAGAACAATTTTGAGCTAAATTCCCTCTTTATCCGGGTAACCAATTAACCTGAATATACATCGAAGTTCTTATTTCGTTTAATGAGACGTGCACTGCAAACTGAACCGAATACAATGTTTTAAATGCCAATAGTCGCGGATTTCAAACATCAGGCAATTGCAATGGTCGAGACGCAAAGAGACAAGCTCACGCTAATTTCTCCGTGACGGTGGTGTTAATTCAATGACGGCAATTTTGCATATTTGATGCAATGGAGCACTACTGACATGACTTGCCATGAACATCCTGTAGAATCCGGACTGAGATTTTGACATGCCAATCCTGAGATGGTCAACCTTAGTCTCGTCTGTTTGAAACGCAATGACATTACCTCGGTCTCAGGATCCGCGTGTCGTCTTGACCTCATCTACTGATGAGTATATTCAGCACATAATCTAGATCAAACTTTGCATCTCTGGATTATTAAGTGACAATTCAAATGTCACTGAAAAGAATATTTCATTGTGGGGGATTTTATGCACAGTAAAATGTCCAAGAAACAAACCTTAAGGTACACCAAAACATGGAACAGCGTCATGTGATGCTGTGGAATTAATAACACAAAATTGCATACAGCCTGAGTATTAATAAATACATACGAAGGTATGAAGGACAGGATTTACCTCTTTCAAGTTGTTATTGAATCGAGAGAGTGGAGATTTATCACTTTTTTTGATGAATAACGACAAATCAACCGCCAAACTCATTACCAGAGTTTCAAAGGCAGGAAATGTAAGATACTATGTAAACTTACCAAGTTGACAATCAGTCTGACCGTCAGCACTGTTGAACACAGCAACATTTTTGCAAGCCAAGTAAAACAGAATTTTTTTTCACCGACAAGAGATACAGCTAAGAGTACTTGTCTTCCAATACACCTGACACGTTGCCTATCTGCTTATCGTGTAGGGACGTTTACTGAGGCTCTCCTATCAGAACGTAGCAGAGGATACGCGATGTTCACCTATCCTGTCAACAGTACCGCTCAAACAATGTGACCGCTTGGGTGGTACTTAATCAACAGGTTTATCGACCCTATGTGCCATCACAATATGCGATACATACCACCGCATTAAAATTGCATACATGAGCTAGTAATCAAGGGCATTATATTTTGTAATTGGAAGATCGCAGTATAGATAGAAATATTATCTTCCGATGGCAAACTGCACAAGTGGTGTGTAAAATGACTACATTTTTCAAATCAACGCTAAAATTTTGCGAATTTAAAAGTTTACTAACTCTTAGTAAGGGACATTAATCAAGTTGAATGAAAATATCGATTTGACTTTTGAAACTTTTTAAGAATTAACCATTCAACCACAACAAAAGAGTGTAATTACCGTTGTATACGTTTCTGTTCAGATTGACACACCCTCATTAATATTCATTAGACACGTGAGGAACTGTTGGCGAATCACTGTCAAGAACGCGAGTGGCCTCAGGGCTTGGGTACAGGAATGTTACGCCGTTTCAAAAGAAGGCAATTAATTTGTATAAATTATAAATGAGATGACATAAAACAAGGGCATGTCACATGACTTTTAGTTTACCGCCATAGGTGTTACGAACGGAAGTTTTTGATATCTAAACGGTGGTCTTTGTCATCCTGTAGTGTAGTGTTGTGTATGTGCTGTGCTGTGTAGTATAGTATGTATAGAATAGTGTAGTGATAGTATAGTATAGTATAGTATAGTATAGTATAGTGTAGTAAGTATAGTATAGTAGAGTATAGTATAGTATAGTTATAGAATAGTTAGTATAGTATAGTATAGTATAGTATTATAGTATAGTATAGTATAGTTAGTGAGTATAGTAGTATAGTGTAGATTATAGTATAGTATAGTATAGCATAGCATAGCTAGTATAGTATAGTATAGTATAGCTATAGTATAGTATAGTTATATGTATAGTATAGTATAGTATAGTATAGTATAGTATAGTTTGGTGTGGTGTGGTGTGGTAGTGGTGTGGTGTGGTGTAGGGTATGTAGTGTAGTGTAGTGTAGTGTAGTGTAGTGTAGTGTAGTGTAGTATAGTACAGTATACAAGTATAGTATAGTATAGTATGCATAGTATAGTATAGTATAGTATAGTATTAGTATAGTATAGTATAGTATAGTATAGTATAGTATAGTATAGTATAGTATAGAACCTTCAGATCGTTTAGTCGCTCTATACCCCGTTATATCTTTACATCAGCATCAAAATGCAAAATCAGAAATATATAGTGTAATCACCCTCCAGCCTTTCTGAAATAAATTTACATTAACTTAGTTTTTTGAAAATGTGAGTGTAAAATATTTTAGAAGATAACATAAATGCTCACAACAGACGAGTAACAATGACGGGCTTGGAGGATCGTAATGTCCTTTGAAACGGGTAAAATTATTTTAAAGTGAATCGATTAATAACAAGGATGTTGTGACAAGTTGGAATGTTCTGTGTCAAAATTAAGACATGTACAGATGGAAGAAAACATTCTAATTCATCTTGATTTTGACGATATAAGTTACACAATGGTAAACATTAATGCTCCAAATGTACCAAAGCATAGGAAACAGTTTTATACAAATTTAAAATCTTGGATCAGCAAGAATGTTAATATTGAAAACAATTTAGTCTTAGGTGGTGACTTTAATTCAATTCTGAATCCAGATTTAGATAAATTAGGTACCAAATGTCATCTCCATCAACCTAGGAAATTACAGAATCTGATGAAAGTTTTCAAACTCACTGATGTGTGGAGAGAGTTGAACCCAACAAAAAATCAGTTTACATGGAGACAGATATCACTTGGTATAGCAAGCAGGATAGATTTCTGGCTAATATCATCCCATATTCTGACTAATATCATTTGTTCCGATATTCGTCCAGCAATTAAAACAGACCACATGCAATTTCACTCAAAATAAATAATACTAAACAACGTAGAGGCCCTGGGTATTGGAAACTCAACACCAACCTTCTTAAAGAAGATGAATATCGAGTTTTGATCAAAAATGAAATAGAAAGACTGTAGAGGATTTAAAGACATAGAAGACTCAAGAATAATTCTGGATCTAGTTAAGGTTCGAGTTAGAGAAAAGTCAATTCGTTATGCGAAAGAAAAAGCACGCATTAAAAGAAATAAAGAAAAACTTCTACAGAATAAAATTAAAGATATAGAAAGTAAACTAAACGAAGGTGAGAGGTTAAACGAAGAGTTAAAAGCAAGATATAGCGATTTAAAAACCGAGCTGAATAAAATATATGTTAATAAGTTAAGAGGTTCACAAGTTAGATCACGAGTGAAATATTATGAAGAGGGAGAAAGGAATACTAAATACTTTTTAGGATTAGAAAAGAAAAACTATCATAGAAAGCAAATAAACAAGCTGGTCATAAATGGTCAGGTGATAACTAAGGAAAAAGAGATTTTAAATGCTGAAATAGATTTCTATGACACATTATACACTTCATCAAATGTTGACAAGACAGTATTATTACAATATTTAAATTCCATTGAATTGAAGTGTAAATTAAACAATGATGATGCAAAGCAATGCGAGGGTCCAATTTTGGAAAGTGAATGCACAGCAGCTATTGCAAAAATGAAAACAAACAAAGCACCAGGTGGTGATGGTTTACCAATAGAATTTTATCGTGCGTTTTGGGAGATTTGAAGCAAATTGTTGTCGATGCATTTAATGAAAGTTACAAAAAAGAACATTTGGCTGAGTCACAGAAAAAAGGTATTATTAGTTTATTGTACAAAAAAGGACCTCGAGTCGACCTACAAAATTGGAGACCAATCTCCCTTTTAAATCACGATTATAAAATATTGTCGACAGTGTTAGCAGAAAGAATGAAAAAGCATATTCCGAAAATAATTGATGAAGATCAAGTAGGCTATATAAAAGGAAGATATATTGGCCAAAATGTAAGAACTATAGAAGATGTGATAACATATTCAAAATCTCAGAATTTAAACGGGGCAGTTATTTTTTTAGATTTTTATAAAGCTTTTGACTCTGTTGAACATCCATTTCTGTTAGCAGTACTGAAAAAATTCAATTTTGGAGAGTCCTTCATTAAGTGGATCAGAACAATATATTGTGATGCGAAAAGTTCTATCATTAACAACGGATGGCTTTCAGATAACATAAAAATTGGAAGAGGGGTACGTCAAGGATGTCCCCTGTCTGCTCTTTTATTTTTACTAGTAGTGGAAATACTGGCTGTTAAAATTAGATCAGATCAAGAAATACACGGGGTAAATATTGGTAATCGATTGAAACATAATGAAATTAAAATAACTCAAATGGCAGATGACATGCAAGTTTATATCACAAAGCAAAAATCTTTAACAAGACTCCTGAATATAATAGATGAGTACGGAATGTTCTCTGGGCTAAGACTTAATAGAGGTAAAACAGAAGGTCTTAAACTTGGTAATTGGCGGAAAAATACAAACTTAGGGTACATATCATGGCCAGACAAGCCTATCAAGGCACTTGGAATTTATTTTGGTTATTCAAAGCATGAAATAGATAATTAAACTGGGAACCAAAATAGACAAAATTGAAAGAATGTTGAATGCTTGGAAAAGTAGATATCTATCAATTTTTGGAAAATAACTGTTTTAAAATGTCTTGCAATTTCAAAGATTTCATACGTTGCTTCAATGAAGGAATACTCCTAGTATAATAACAAGATTAAATACTATTTTCTATAATTTTTTATGGAATGGTAAAAAAGGTAAAGTGAACAGAAATGTTGTCATTCAACAAATACATAACGGTGGATTGCAAATGATTGATGTGGAGGCTCATTTCAAAGCTCTGAAATGCGCATGGGTATCAAGATTATGTAACGAAACGATCACAACTTGGAAAGTTTTACCGAGATACTGGTTTGACAAGTTTGGTAACATCCCTTTAGTGTTTACATTTAACGCAGATAAAGCGGTGGTGCATTTTATGAAAAGCAACCTTCCACCCTTCTACAGAGAAATATTACAATTTTGGTATGAAATAAAGGGTAAAAATACACCAGATATTACAAGAGCCAGTAGTGTTGGTAGCGAGGTTATATGGGGCAATCATTTTGTAAAAGATCGTAATAAGGCTTTGTTTTTTAAAGAGTGGATTAACTCGGGTATAATTCATATTGCTGATGTATTTAATAATGGTTCTTTCATTACTGAAAATCGACTTGTTGAATTACTGAAAAACAAAAGAAATTGGATTGTTCAATACAAAGTTCTTAAAAGTGTTATACCTCAAAAATGGATGGAAGTCATGAAAAGTGTAGAATCACAAATTAAGGTGAAAAAATCAACACCTTGTATTCTTAAAAAAGGTTGTAATGAAAAGTTTAAAGATATTTTTGAGTTTACATGCAAAGATTTTTATTGGAATTTTACAAATATGAAGACAGTGACATCCTATGCTCCACATATTTGGAATGAAATTGACCAAGATGATGTGAGTTGGAACATCATATGGGAGACAAAAATTAAGAGGCCTATTGTTAAAAAATTGCACAATTTAATTATTCTTGATTCATAATAAAGTACCAAATAAACAAAATCTGTTCAAATGGAAAAAAGTTAAATCTCCCAATTGCGAACATTGCAATCAAGTTGAAAACAGCGAACACTTTCTTTTTGATTGTACTCTGCTGAAATCTTTTTGGAACAAATTTAACACTGTTATAAATCAGATTTATGGGATCAACATTGTAATTAGATGGAGACACATTATATTTGGATACATGCTTAAGCAGCAAAAATTCGAAATGTTAAATTTATTTTTGATGGTAGCAACATTTGTGGTTTATAAAGCAAGATTGACAGAAATCAGTCTTATTGAAAGGTATCTAATAGATGAAATGTCAATCTTAAGATATATACTGAAAGATAAGAAAAAGACATTAGCAACTTCATAAAATCCATGTAATGCTCAGATTTTTCTCTTGTCTTTTGACACTGTCGATTTCCCTATTTGTGATTTAATATTTTCAAGGTCTTTTTCTGTTACCATGGCTATTTAGAACTGTAAATTATCTTTGTCTATGAAAAGAATCGAATAAATGTAACCAATTAAAAAAGAAAAAAATAACAAGGATGTTGAGAAGCCCAGATGTCTCCTTGAGCTCGCATGGCGTGAATTCATCATTTCAACGGTTTATGTGACTAGAAAGTTGTAGATTTAAAATTAAGACAAAGATTAAATATAATTCTTTGTGTATACTATATCGGTAGCCAAGTTGTCCATCGTAGCAATATCCGCCAGTACGAGTAACGGTTTCTATCGTGTACCAGCTGTGCGATTATAATAATCAATAAAATATAGGGCTCGTCCGGGATTTGAACCCGGGACCTCCTGCACCCAAAGCAGGAATCATACCCCTAGACCAACGAGCCAGTGTTGATGCAGCTAACATCATGTATTGTCTAAGAACTAAAATTTTATAAATGTGAAATTTATATTATTATGTGAAGTAGCCTAAGCATGCGTTAAAGTGTGCGTCTTGCACTATTTTGTTTTTCATTGGCCTTATAATAAACTTATCATGTGTTGAGAACAAGGGAGAAAATGTGTGCACCCGGATGATTTTGGTTGTGGAAGATGTAATGCAACTCTTTGCAGGATTATTTCATCCCCAAAAAAAAATTATTCTATAGTTCACTATGTTGTTGATATCCCTTTTGAACAGGGACAAAGTCATTGACAAAGTTAATGATAGAACCATTTGATGAAGTACATTTCATGTAACTATTACCTGACGAATCGTTTGGCGACCGTGAGGGTGTAACAGTAATGTGCGGCACGGTCTCTAACTCGAGACGGACAACTCTTTCGACTTTCACTGACAAGCCTGTTACTATAGTTGATAAGGCCACTGTCGACATTCAACAGAAACAAGGCAACGGCAAAAAAATCACATGGGTTGACCCTTTGGAGAGCACGTCCCACCACATTCAGTTTGCGCATGGACACTTGGTATATTTCACGGAAAACTCATCAAACGATCACGGAAAACATCGGTGCTAAAATATGGAAACTTGAAAATTGACGAGACAAAGGCAAAATTAGGGCCCGTCCGGGATTTGAACCCGGGACCTCCTGCTCCCAAAGCAGGCATCATACCCCTAGACGAACGAGCCTGAAGTTCTTCGCTTCGGGAAGCTGAACGATTTATTGTTTTTATTCAGATTTTCGATTGCGTTTTTCCAAACGTTTTACGAGAATTTTCTCGGACGAAATTTAAATTTAGGTGATACAACACATACACAACATGAAAACGAGTGTAATATTTACCAATTTTGTGATCTAAGAACAAATATGTTGTGTAAAGAAGTTTTTAAAAGTTGACATTTCTATCTGATGTCATCTAAATCCAGTGTTGTGCAATACCCGTGATCCAGAGCGTCTCGATGCAAGACGCCAACGTTAAATGGATACTGAGGTACAACAACATGAGATATGATTTTGTGTGAGCACTTGAGAATTAGAATGTGAAATATTCAAAAGAAGAAAATAATTACCGAATTATTAAGCAGACTTTTGCCACACCATGCACGATATATTTGTTATAAAAAAGGTCTTACCACACTGCGATGTTCTGATCTCATCGGTTTTTATTAAATAATCATGAAGGAAACAATCGTGCACCTTTAATATAAAAACGGCAAATGCATCAATTAACAGAGTTGCAGTCATAAGTCGTTGTTGGACTCATGCAGATCACAGTATCTCGTACAACATCGTACAACAACGCTATCATGAAATTCGTGATTTCAAGGAAAGAGACAGAATAGAATTCGCAGAAATGACATCATGAAAAAAATTTGTCGTTGTATTTGCGGACTTTACGCGATTTCAAAAACATTAAAAATTGGCAACACTAGAAGTGGCGATTACGGGGAAGAATAGATTTATTCTACCTGGCCTGACTCGGTTCAACTTTCCTCCAGCTGTGCGTAGGTAGTCCTTCAGATTAAGCGTCATTATGTAGCTTTTCGACGACTTTGAAATATGAAAATTTATGGAAATTTAAACACATTCAATGTGTCCTATATTTAGCCAGCAAATGGATCATTACACGATACTCAAGCAACAGGTGGTCGCCGTTATAGAAGGTGACTTTTTCGATTTTCATTCATGACAAGATTGTTTTGATGGTGTACTAAAATAAATATATGAATTGAAACGGAATAAAGAAAGACAGAAGTAAATGAAAATCATATGTGCTCGATTTTTGGAAAAAATGCGATTCATAATGAAGGACCTTGTGTATCATCTGTGCGTTGACACACGGGCGTTTCATGACAAAGTGTTTTATGACCAGGGAAAATAATCGATCATCAAAATCATATATATATATATATATATATATATATATATATATATATATATATATATATATATATATATATATATTATATATATATATATATATATATATATGTGCTGGTAAAATATTTGTCAGTGATCATAAAAAACAATTCAGAGCCCGTCAGGGATTAAACCCTGGCCCTCCTACCCCCGAAGCAGGCATCATACCCTAGACCAACGAGCCTTCATTGGATCAACTAAATGAACAATATAAATTTGTCGTTGGGTTTTTTGGATTGTTTTCTCCCAACTTTTACGGGTTTTTTTCGGCACTGAGAAATGAACATTCAGGTGGTACAACATACATCATTAACAAGAGTGTATATTTATCAATTTTACGAGGTAAGAATAATTGTGCTTGGTGAGGTTTTTAAAGGCGAATATTTATGCTGCAATATGATGACATACAAACTTTGTGTGCAATACCCATGAAACAGAGTCTCGATGCAAAACGCCAACCTTCGACCGCTGTGCAGAGGTCTTCGTTCAGAGCAAGGGTCATCACTCTGTCAACATTTGTGAGAGTTTCTAGATTTATATTTTCCCGACTACAGTTACGACAGAATTTAGAACTAAGGTATTTAATGAGTCATGTATTGAGCAAGCGAATCCCGGATTATTATAAGCGAATCCCGGATTATTATACCGTGCTGACGCAAACGGTGGTTGCTATAATAGAAGGTGACCTTTCGGACTTCGCTCACGACAAGATCGTTTCACCGATGGCTTAGTATTATAAGATCTATGAATCTGAAAAGGAATAAAAAGAATACAGCAATAAATGGAAAAGAATAGGCGCTCGATGTTTTAGGAATAGACGCGAGGCTTAACCGTAGTTTCTCTACTGTCTATGGCTTAACGAATGACTTACGAAGGACCTTGCGTATTATCTAATGCATTAACACATGACTCTACGGTGTGTTTCATGTTAATATGGTTTTATTGGATTTCAGGGATTTCTTCAATCTTGACAAGCGATAAATGTGATTTTATTTCACACATGGCACAAAACCACAGATTCTCCACAAAATAAGGGCTCGTCCGGGATTTGAACCCGGGACCTCCTGCACCCAAAGCAGGAATCATGCCCCTAGACCACGAGCCTCACACGATCCTTGCTTTTTGATTCGACAACTTTATAATACCTGAGGCAAGCTTGTGGTATCGTCTATCATCGTTGATATAGATATAATGTATTCAGGATTTAAGTATGAAAATAGCCCTTGGTCTCAGCTGAGTTCTTCAAAATTTAAAAGCATTCATTTTGAAGAAACGCACTAAGTATCAGTTCTCAAAAATGATGCGTAAAAAACTACAGAATGATATCGATATGGGTCATTATTTGTCCTCTCGGCGAAAGTGTGCAAAAGATAGAGCGAAAGAAAACAAAAAAAAACCGCAAAATCGTTTGAGTTGTTTCAGTGTTTGGGAGACGCACAGAAAGTGTTACATCATATACAGTAAGAACTACTTTCTATGGTTACATTGAGTGCTGATCTTGGTAGAATTATTTAAAAGAGACATAATGTGATTGTGTGTGTGTGTGTGTGAGAGCGAGAGAGAGAGAGAGAGAGAGAGAGAGAGAGAGAGAGAGAGAGAGAGAGAGAGAGAGAGAGAGAGAGAGAGAGAGACTTTATCATAGTTACATCGTACATTTCATCTCCTCGTGTTAGTCTATGCTTGTCATAGCATTGTCCTATCACCCTGGTTAAAATATTGTGTAAAATGTTTTTCGAAAGATGTAAAGCACATCCACAGAAGCAATAGTGCCAGGGAAACAATTTTCTGTACCTAAAGTCCAAATGGGTCAATTTTCTCTAATTTTACGGTAACAGCAGATAAAACAAATCTGGCATCAGTCTTTGGAGGGATAGTAGCTATCATTTCTCTCACTTTAGATATTTCTGGTTATTTTCCGTTCCATAAAGCAAGTTTATATTCTGTTTATCTCCGTACAGAATGTTGTTATACAAAGTTTGCCCTGTACTGAGCGCATCTTCAATATTTAATGCTATTGTCAACAAGTGAATTTAAGTCAGGTGCCACCAATAACATTGTATATTATGAATATGCAGGCAGCTTTTGCAAGTTGAAAACAAAGCAATTTGACTTGATTTTGTCGTGGAACAAGAAATGGTTACTGTATTTTAATAGTAGAATAAATATCATTTAAAAATTAATAGAAAATACACCAACAGATACAGCTATTAAATATCTATCCTCGATAACCCTTCTCTCATCCATACAATCATGCAATTAAAGGTAAACAACTGTGCGATTTCAGCAAGAGAACGAATTTTAGTTTCCCCATTCTTCGTGTCTTAAATGATCCTTTCTGATGTATCAATGTTTGGGTCGGCAGGCAAAAGTCCGGCTCGAAAACAAAATTTGCAGGGCTCGTCCGGGATTTGAACCCGGGACCTCCTGCACCCAAAGCAGGAATCATACCCCTAGACCAACGAGCCTTTGACATACCAATAATGAGGTAACTTGATTTTTGTAATGAATTTCTGATAATGCTTTTTAAAAATTCGATCGGTTTTTTCTTAAGAGACAATATCTGTTTTCACATTACGAAAGGTATTGTTAATTTTAGTGGGATATTAAACCCTCTGGTGAGGCATATACGGCCATGCTTTGGAGAGAAACCGGAAAGGCGAATATTCACATTGCAATCTGATGATAACTGATTTACAAATCAAGTATTGTGCAATAACCCAAAACCCAAAAGTCTCCATGTACACGCCAACGCATTAACCATGACATGGTATATAGCTCACAGTTCATTGTAAAGATGATGTTACCTCGTTCGTTTCAAATATTTATCCGTACATCTATCAAAAATGTCAAATATCAAACACTAGACAAAAATATCTAATCACAGAATGACGATGTCTTCCTAGGTTGGTCTAAAAGTGGACATTTTGTTTTTATAATGACGTAACCAAAACATATGTATATATATTTGCCAACAGTATCAAAGGTGTTCTCCGATAAAAGCAAAGCAAATCGTTTCAACAACAAAACTGATACAGCTTTCTCAGGAAATAAGAATATGTGAAAACGATTTATTCAACACCTTGATATTTGTTCTCCACTTCGCGAATGTGAAGTTCTCAAATTGTGAAAAGATTATGGCACTGTTGAGACGAGCTTGTAATCGACAGACACAAACAACAACGATCATCAAAATAACTTCAGGCCTGGTCCTGGATTTGAACCGGTGGCTTCCCGCACCTAGGAATTATACTCCTATACTAAAAAGCCTCTTACAGTTTATCGATATCACATGTCATATTTTCAATATATTAAAATTGGTTCTCTAATTTTCTTCATCTAAAAAGTATAATGTTTAGTTATACTGACAGTTCTGTGTAGGGAGTTCTGTTGTTTGTAGTCAACCTAAATGTGATGTATGAAATAAAATTAGATTTAGAAATTGGAAATCCCAATGATGTGTTGTGCATTATCTGTCTCTGAACCACTGCTTCGCTGCAATGTGATGACATAAATGTGATTACGGGACGGTATTCAAGTAGAAGGGAGGACACTACATTGAGTGTTGGATGTAGGTAGACTTATTTTAACAGGGACCTCATAATAAGGGAGAGAGAGAGAGAGAGAGAGAGAGAGAGAGAGAGAGAGAGAAGAGAGAGAGAGAGGGGGGGGGAGACTTTATCAGAGTTACATTATTAATTTCATATCCAAATGTTAGTTCATGCTTGTCATAGCATTCTCCTTTCATCTTGGCTAAATTGTTTGTGTAAAAAGTTTTTCAAAAGATGTAAAGCACATTTACAGAAGCAATATCGTTAGAATTCGAAAATAAACCTTTTTTAATGTGTTATTTGTGTTTGTTCATTTCCTTCAAGTTTTATTTTCTCCAAACTCAGTACTAAATAAACTGTCCTTTGCGTGAAGCATTCTCACTCTATGTTCATTGTCTTCAATGGTTAATCCATCCGTAATACCTGAATGATCACGTTCAGGGTAGAATAAGACTGAAATAGGGAGGCGAGTCTCCGGTACCAACGGATGACGCAATGTATTCTTGTATTGTGCAATACGATTTTCTGGACTGGGGCCGCTTCGTTTCCAAGAGATATCTACTGTACAAACTTCGGGTATAATAAGGTGGTAACGACTTTGTCATAACTTTATGATGATTGGTAATAATTGACATGGCAGCGTACAACGGGACGTGTTTAGGAGTGGGCTTGTAGCGAAGAAGGCGTGAACGGGTGCGTTAAGAAAGTTTGCGCATCAAAAATAAAAGATTTCAACTTCTGCGCTAACTTTCTTCAAACAGGCTTTCAGCTATTCTCTTTCAGAATCAACAATAACAGTTGTTGGTCATCGTAAATTTTGGTACTAAAATAAGCCTCCAAAAGTGGAGGCCAAAAGAATATTGTAAAAAAGAGTCCAAATATTTGTTCCCGAGGCGCATTCTATACGTTAAGTCCAAATGGGTAAAATTTTTACCCAATTTCGAAGTGGGTGAATTAATGTACGGTTTTGTTCTGAATTTACGGTAAGAAAGCAGAATGAAGCAAACCTGACATTAGTCTAGGAACAGAAACTGTTATTTTCTCACTTTGGGTACTTTTCGTTATTTCGTTCCATAAAAAAATTTTATATTTTGTGTATCTCCATGATGAACGCTTACATGGAATGTTTGCCTTGCTAACACAATACAGAGCGTATCTTGATCCTATTTTCAATTAGCAAATTAGTTTAGGGTAAGATGTTGCTAAGCGTTGCGTGATCAGGTTGCATTGACAAGTTAAACAAGAAACATTCGATATGGTGTTGGGATTTGAGGAAGAAACGGTACTGTACAAAGGGAGCAAGAATTCTTGAAGATACACAGAGACGAAAGAAATTAGTCCTAAATGGAAATACTGTGACGTCGCCATTGAGCACTCAGTATTTTGACAAACTTGACGCAGAATCCATTCACCATTGTGTAAATATGATCAGCTTGGACCAAAGTGATTGATCATGTTATAATGCGATCGAGTCGTCAGGCAAAGTCCTCCTCGAAAACAAAACTTACAGGCTCGTCCGGGATTTGAACCCGGGACCTCCTGCACCCAAAGCAGGAATCATACCCCTAGACCAACGAGCCTTCGACATACGTTGGCGTGGTCGACTTGATTTGAATTTCTGATAATGGTTTTTAAGAAACTCGATCGGTTTTTTTTTCTAAGAGCCACTTTTCTGGTTTTCACATTACGGAAGATATTGTAAATTTTAGTGAGATGTTAAACCCTCTGCTGAGGCATATACGACCACTTATGGTAGAGAAATCGGAAAGGCGAATATTCACGCTGCAATCTGATCATAATGTGCAATAACCTAAAACCAAAAGGTCTCCATGTACACACCAACTCACTAATCATGACATGGTATATGCTCACAGTTCATTGTAAAGATGATGTTACCTGGTTCGTTTAAAATATTTATCCATACATCGACCAAAACGGCGAACACCAAACACTAGATAAAAACGCCTAATCATAGAATGACGATGTCTTCTTAGGTTAGTCAAAAAAGGACATTTTTTATTGCTGATGTAATCAAAACATATCTAGATATAAATTTGCCAGTAGTATCAAGAGTCGTATCTGATAAAAGCAAAGCAAATCGTTTTCAACAATAAATCTGATACAGCTTTCTCAAAAAATAAGAATGTTAACAATGGTGAAAACAATTTATTCAACACCTTGATATTTGTTCTCCACTTCGCGAATGTAAAGTTTCCAAACTGTGTAGATAGTGTGGCACTGTTGAGACGAGCTTGTAATCGACAAAAAACAAACCGAGAACGATCATTAAAATAACTTCAGGCCTCGTCCCGGTTTTGAACCTGGGTCCTCCCGCACCTAGGAATCATATTCTTATACCAACAAGCCTCATACAGTTTATCGCGATCACATGTCATATGTTCAATATATTGAGACTGGTTCTCTAATTTACGTCATATATATACACTAATATTATATAGGGCTCAGCCTTGGTGTCGCGCCAGAGGTTAACATTGGCATTGTATTGATTCATGATAAAATAGAATTAACTGTTACTTCATCATACATTTGTATGACAACTATGCACAGTTTCCCTCTGATGAAAGTAGTTCACGTACGTACACGACATCAAACCCTGCAGCAGTACAGGTAAAGATTTTCTGTAATGTGTAAAAATATTGGACAAAAATTCGCAATTTTCACCATGATAACAGCCTATTGTGTTAAACAAGGGACGTATTATGCCGTCATTATCATTGCAATGGTAACCGCACTGCCCACCTTCCACTTTGCAAGCTGAAAACTATAGCGTTCCGTCTAAAAACTGGCAGTTTTTGAATCTAGTTATTGACACAGGGGGCGCTTTTCTAAAATTTAATCCCAGCATTCTTTGCGTATGCCCCCCCCCCCCCGTTCATATGCGCGACAGTTTTCCTCCCTTTTTCTATTTTAATGCGTTTTTAATGCGTTATATTAACGATATTTTGTATCAGCGACAGGGTGGATAATAACACTTACTGGCTTATAATAGATATATTTTATAAATGGCATGTTATGAAATAATAATTTGCACGTTCGTATTTGTTTATTTACGAGAACTCAAAAAAAAAAACCATGGCGGCGCCATGAAAGTAGGGTACACTTCCGGTTACTCGCATAGTATATTATAAATATGCGCATGCGTAGTCAGTAAGCCGCTGGCGCGACTATTTTGTTTGGTTATATTCACAGTTCTGTGTAAGGATATATACAGTTCTGTTGTTTGTGGTCAACCCAAACATTATGGTATGAACACAGAATTAGATTGAGAAATTGAAAATCGAAAGGATGTTGTGTTGTGCATTATCTTTCTCTGAACCACTTCTTCGTCGCAATGTGATGACATAAATTGTTTTGCGGGACGATATTCAAGTAGAATGGAAAAGGTTACATTGAGTGCTGATGTAGGAGAATTATAATAAAAGGGAGAATTATAAAGGGACTCATAATGTGTGAGAGAGAGAGAGAGAGAGAGAGAGAGAGAGAGAGAGAGAGAGAGAGAGAGAGAGAGAGAGAGAGAGAGAGAGAGAGGCTTTATCGAGTTACATCATACATTTCATCTCCGGTGTTAGTCTATGCTTGTCATAACATTCTCCTTTCATCCAGGTTAGATTTGTGCAAAACGGTTTCCAAAACTGCAAGGCACATTCACAGTCAGTGCCACAGTAGCAATTTCGTCAGAAAATTTATGTGCTATTTACGTCACTCACGAAGCTCCAGTGTAAATTTAGGAGCCTAATTCGTAAAGCCTTTTTCATTTTTTTATTCTGTTAATTCATTTCCATTCATTTTCTCCAAAAGCAGTACTCAATAAAAACTTCCTATGACTTCCCAAAACATTGTTACCCTTTCATTGTCTGCAATAGTTAATCCGCCCATGATCTTGACGACCACATTCAAGGTAGAATAAGAAATAGGAAGGCGAGTCTCCATTACTATTCTTGTGTTTGTACAATAAGATTATCGGCCAGAACAAATATGATTGAAAAATAATAGAAAATACACCAACAGATCCAGCTAATAAATATCTATCCCAGACACCATTCTCTTCATCAATACAATCATCCAAGGTAGAACGAGCCTCGGGGACAGATTTCGGACTCTCAAATTTCTACAATTCTTTTCTGATCTACCACTTGTTGGGGCTCGTTTTAAAGCTCTTGGAGAAAAAAAAAACTTTCACCGCTTTAGTTTTTCGAAAATAGAAAATTCAATTTTCCCCCAAAGAGTTAAGAAAGGGATGCATGGTGGCTATTTTGAATTTCAAATATTGCAAAATGTCGTGTAATTTGTTTCGCTAGTTCCAAACTTTGCACGGTGTAAACCCGATTTATATTGTTGATTTGGTAAAAGAATGGTTGAAAGTACATTATGAAAGTTGGGAAAGTTTAGGCCTTTCACTTTAAGGCGCATACCTCCTTGAAGGAGACAACTATGCCGATAGAGCAAGAGAACGCATTTTGGTTTTCTCCATACTGCATGTCATAAATTGATCAGTTCCAATGTATCAATGTTTGGGTCGCCAGGCAAAAGTCCGCCTCGAAAACAAAACTTATAGGGCTCGTCCGGGATTTGAACCCGAGACCTCCAGCAAGCAGGAATCATACCCCTAGACCAACGAGCCTTCGACATGTCAATAATGGGCCGGGGCAGGCTTTTTTTATTTTTTCTAATGATTTTTTGATATCTATTTTCAAATTCGATCGTTTTTTTCTAAGAGTCAATTTCTGTTGAAGTATAAGAGATAAATTGTTAATTTTAGTGAGATATTAAACCCTCTGTAGAGCACAAACGACCATGTTTGTTTGCTAGAGAAATCGGAAAGGCGAGTATTATGATTCACGCTACAATCTGGTGATATCTGATATGTAAATCTAGTATTGTGCAATACCCTGAAACCAGAGTCTCAATATACACGCCAACGAATCCACTATGACATGGTATTAGCTCACAGTGCATTCACTGTGTCGGTAATGTAAATGCGAAAAATATCACGTTCTGACCATCCGTCCCAAATCTGATCACCTTTCTCGTCCCGTGTGTTATTTGCATCGACTTCCGAAAGATAAATACTGTCGTCAACCGTACACGGATCACACAAGCAGTGGATAAACACGCATTTACGGTAGAGCACCATATCTGCAAACACTGCAAAGTTACTAATGAGTTTACTTTGTCGAGGAATCAGTCAGACTGTCTACCTTGTCTACCTTGGCATGACATTTCGATTAATCTTTCCACGGATAAGGAGATTCCGATGTAACCGGATTAGGCCTGACTGTTCTTGCGACCCTTGCTGCCCGAATAAAAATACTTAGCAAGTTTTCTGAGTCCAACATGAATGAATGTGACTGAATGAAGTGAAAGAACAAGTATTACAAATTGATTTTTAAGCTCTCATTTATCAACAATGTTTTTCAACTTTGTCCAAATGCAGGTTTTCTTGCTTTTAAAGCGACGGTCTTCAATCCCAGTGTCTCACATGAGTGTTTGTTGACATCGTCGACTATTTATGTGACCTTTGTCCTTTGTTCTCATTTGGAAGTTGTGTCCGGTTGATTCAATTGTCTATAGATGAAGTGGATAGAAATCCTGACCCTTTAAACAAACTGAATTTTCAATTATGAAAGGGAAAATGTAGAAGCTATACAGACAACACACTTGCTACCACTACAGCGTGTACAATATCTCGATATCCCGGCCAACCTAAACGATCTTGGAAAAGACGCCCTCTATCAGCGACTAAGCGACTATTTACATTGTGTAAAGTCTGTTTCTTATAAGTTTGACCAACGATACACGGTCTTGCTCGCTGTATATATTCTTTGCTCGGTGACTGACTTATATAATAACTACCTCAAGTTAAGGTTGAATGCGCCTGGGGGACAGATATTTGGACGCTTAAACTTTTACAATTTTACTCTGATCTAACACTTGTGAGGGTTCATTTTAAAGCTCTTGGTGTAAGAAAACTTTTCACCGGCTTAGTTTTTTGAAATTCGAAAATTTTATTTTTCTCTATAGAGTTAACACAGGGATGGCGGCCATTTTGAATTTTAAATATCGGTATAAATCTGGAGTTACTTGTTTCTCTAGTACCAAAATTTGCACGTTCACTCTCGATTTTTATTCTTGATTTTGAAAGAGAATGGTTGAAAGATTCCTTATGGAAAGTTTGAGCAAAATTTTAGGTGTTTCACTTTCGAGGCGCATACTACCTTAAGGCAGTACGGGCCTTGAAATTGAAAGACAAATTTTTACTCAAACTTTAACATTTCCTTACGGAAACTTTAAATCATTCCCTTTAAAAATCAGGAATCACCATGCAAACTTTGGTACCAGAGCCACAAAATACCGAATAATTACCGACACCTGAATTCAAAATGACCCAGTGTTATAGCTCCACGGGGAAAATAAGACTTTCGATTTTCCACAAAAATAGGTAGGTGAAAATTTTCAATTTAGTTATTTCATGAGCTTCAAAATGAGCCCCCGTGAGTGGTTGACCAAAAGAATATTGTAAAAATTCAAGAGTCCGAATATACGTCAACGAGACGATGGTAAAAGGCTACATCCGCAAAAAGTTGTGTTTCTTGCAGGCTTGGCGAAGGCCAGATGTAAAAAAGAGAAATTTTCATAAAATAAAAACTGTCACACTCCAACAACTCCTCGTCTATAGAGTTTTTGCGAGGCTGCTTAGCAATTTCTCAATTATTATCTATATTATATCGTTTTCTCATAAAATCACATTGATTTTTATGCGTCGTCTCAAAACGTTGCCTTTTTAACATTTTTACATCGCAGTCATTGTCACCAATTTTCAAAAAGGACCCCCCCCCCCTTCAAGGTTTGTGTCGATTTGTGAAATTAATCAGGTTGGGCGGAGCAAATTGACAGTCTTGCCGATCATGTAATCAGCTCTGCTTAAATCACAAAGTTTCTTCGAGACGCTTTTGTTGTGTTAATACTCCCGGTAGGCGGCAAAAAGGGGATTGGCAGCAACTGCAGATGTTATCAACTTTACTCGGCGTAATACAGCTTTCACCTTATGAATTCGTCTTCGAAACAACATCTTTAACATTTCACATCGGATGCAATTTCGTGACACAGAAAACTATGAGTGAATGTACAATTTTATTAATCTTTTAAAGATGACAGTAGCATAATATTTACTCTTTCGACTACTCGTAAAGTGAAGGCACGTAATTTCAATATATAGATGGTAAGTCAGTCGTGCATTAAATGACGTCACTATGATAACCCTTACTTGCAAAATTCTTCGCAACCAACCGATTATCTTTTTGAAATATATTTACAAAACTTAAAAAAGTAACTTTACAGAATACGGAATACTTCCTATAACTCTAAAACTATGTAGCAGAAAAATGTGCGTCCACTCTCAAGATGGCGACCACAACTGACTTCATCATATGGCTTTGTTTCTTGCTGGTCTTGAGGTCTAACGATTTTTCTATGAATGATAATGGTGATTGCCAGATGTACATATACTTTTTAGCAAACTATGGCCTTGTTCGGCTCTCCGATGTTCTTAGAAAAGAAATCGTTTGCCTACATTTGACAGTGATTCGCATGAACTTTAAGTTCAACCCTCTAGTAAGTTTGACCCTATACGTTTTGTGCCTGTTAACCCTTTCACCCCAGTTCCCTGTATACAGGTCCAACTTTACCATAGAAAACAATGGATTTGGGACAAACCATGGTGGTGAAAGGGTTAAAATCTTTCTACTCATATTACTAATATTTAAATTCTGCTAAGAAGTTCAGTTTGTCAACTTCGACTTTACTGTAGCTCAGGGTCTACTTCGTTAAAATGGTTTTACATTATCAAACGTTGCCATGGTTAAATTAATGTTGCGCAGCAGACAGTATATCAGCGGCATCACTCTACCTTTACATTGGTAGTAAATGAATTATGTGTCGTGCCGATTCCCGCCTGAATTTTGGAACAGTGGCGCCATATCGATGAAAAAGACGTCTGCAAAAATCATCTATGAAGTATGTGGAATATTTTGTGTGTGGAGTAACGGGCGACGCCGTAAAATCTAGCAACCTATCGGTCATCCAAAGCGCCTATGTGATACAGATACCGTACTTCTTCGTCAAGCCCATTCAAGTTATTTTCATACCTGCGCGTGTCTGACACGACCTCCCCTCTCAAGTTTTCGAAACCGTACACGCATGAGGCCGAGAACAGAATGTGGTAGCATATACGCTTTGAGTGGCGGTTATACTGAATTACTTAGAGCAAAAAGGTTGTTTTTTATCACAGCAGTAAGAATTATGTTTAGATCATGCATGGTGTCCATTAGCCCTCGCTTGTAATCATTTGCTTCCAAAAATTATTTTGGCACCTTCTTTTGTCATGATATTTATATGAACGTGAGGGAAGAGTCAACACTCGGAATCTGGGTGATAATGTACATATGTCTTTCTATTTTTGTTTTGCAAGAGGCGAATATTTGATTAGGACACACTGCCGCATTGTCGTGCGCTTGTTGAATGTTACTGCGCGATCAGAAGTATGAGGTTCGTATACGTAACCGCAATGGCATACTTACAGCCGTGACTGTTCGCTCTTAAATGCAGTTTTTAACAAATGGAAACTGGATATGTAACCGCGCTGTTGGCCCAGGAGGACCGCATGTATCCCATAGCCAGTTAAATGCAACTTGAAAACTGGAGAGCGAGTCTAGTCAAACTTTATGGACCGCTTGAGTAGCTTAAACGCATTCATAACTACTTTCATTGAAATCACTGCAGCCGATAACTAATCGCTTCCTGCATTACAAAAGTATGAAATTTCATAAAAGTTTAGGCCTAATATAAACTGTGATGTACTCTTAATGTTAAGATTCTCTGGAATAATGTGAATTGTTTTCGTAAAAATATTTGATATGCTATATCTTGCAGCGTGTAGTGCACTGGTTTTGCGTCCGTTCAGAAGTGCTGCATGGCGCAAGTGAGCGCTTTACATCCAGATTTTCGGACGGCACAGAGGCGCTCAGTGACGACCGTAAATCATCTGTAGTTTCCAGCCAGACAGTCCATTGAAACAGGCTGACCTCCTGTGACCTCAAAGTTCGGCACTTAACCCCCACCTGTGATGGCGCTCTATGATCGCGTGAACAGATCTTCGTGGGTCAGGTAGACCTTCGTGTCCTCGTAGCCTCTAACGTAATATTCCTTCATATTTTCCCACGGCGGAGGGTGGTAGGCGTCCTGGGCGTACAAGTAGTTCCACTTCGTCAGATCGATTGGTTGTCCGGTAACTTTTATCTCGTCCCCTTTCTGCTTTATGGGCGTGATGGTCACTTCGTCACTGTACAGGGAGGAGATCGTGATGGTCTTGCCGTATCCTCGGAAACGAGACGGGTTTACGTGGACGTTCTCCGGGTATACGTAGCCTTTGTCCGGTACATAAAGTTTCAAACCAGGGTCCATTAATTTCTGAAATAAAGAGCAAACTGATTAGCACCTAGTGTCAAAGCATGTGCAGTTAACGCACTTACCACTGGTATCAATGAAATCATTTTTTAGCATATCAAATGACTCGGCAAGTTTCAAACATTGGTCTAGGAACATGCCTGGCGCTCAGCAAAAAGCAAACTTCCTGTGAAGATACTCGGCAAAATATTTCCATTGTTAAAATATTTGCCCACAGTTTAGCCTTCAACTTGTAAGACTCGCCCTACCTCTTGAAATTTCTTGGAATCAGCCTAAAGAGTATGTATCGCGTCAATGTAAAAATTTCGCGAAGGTCAAATAGAACACTCATGGATCAAAAGCGCCTCAAATTGGTTTGTAGGGCACACTGGTGTTTTGGTATGCAGTTTCGCATGTTTGTTCATGCACTTGTAAACAGAGCTCCTTTTGGAGGGAGTGGGATGTAAAATAAAACATGAGTCTTAGGGCGGGAACTTTAGACAAAAATTTCAAACTTCTTGACTGTGAGCGGACAAAGTGTAGCCTATGTTGACACTAACTTCTCAACCAAAACAGGTATGGTTTAAATCTTGCTCAATACGCCATATTGAATCACTGTTACATGTCAAAAGTGAATGAAGATTAACGAATAGAGATGGATATAATTTGCCAGGCAGATTCAGCCAACAGAATCGGGAAAGTGCGAAATATTTCACCTATGACTGAATATGCAATCCAAAAAACTGAAACCATATATCATAATGTATGCATGCGGTAAGTATGTTACGAGACACCGGCGTTCACTTAGCTACGGCATGCATCGTTCGATGAACTTTGACAGTGCCCTCATTACCTCATTGTCTCGTTTACTCATGTCTACAAATACACATGTACTATGTGTCGTATACAAGTTCATAAATCATGTAGTTCATCTCTTTACACATTCTTTGCTATTCTTATATGTTCGGCTGTAGCCGCTTTTCTACGTTGTGATCTCTCTCTCTCTCTCTCTCTCTCTCTCTCTCTCTCTCTCTCTCTCTCTCTCTCTCTCTCTCTCTCTCTCTCTCTCTCTCTCTCTCACACACACACACACACACACACACACACCACACACACATATATGCCCACACAACAACCGTTTGAGCTGAGTCTATCTGTCTCGATCTCTGTGCCTAGATCTATCTGTCTCCCTCCCTCTCCCTCTCTCATATATAGTATTATGGTTCTCTATGTCTTTATCTCTCTGCCTGGGCTTCTGTGTGTTTGTATTGCTGTCTTTCTGGGAGCTCACTGTCTATCCGTACATGTCTTCCTGTGTCTATGTGCTGTCCTGTGGATGTAGCACACTAGTCTATTTAGTGTACATTACATCATCACTGGCTGTACTAGTCCAGGGGTTGTAATGACCTGATATTGTTACACATCAGCACATACTACGTTCAAAATGCTTACCTTTCCTCTATACAAAGGATGTTTAATACCGCCCCATATAGGAATGTGAGCGCTACCCGATAATACCTATGAAGAAAAAAGGATGTACATAGAGTCAATGCATTTGAATTTTTTCGGACACAAGGGAGCAAACGAAGAAATAAATATGCATTTCTTTCACTTGTCGTTACAACATGCCATCTTAAAAATGTTGATGACTGCGCTAACGAAAGATCTCAACGCCTACATTGTGAAAGAACAAGCTGTCTTGAGTTTCTTCTAAAAAAAGCGAGCAATCGTTATACAACAACGGGGCCATTGACTTGAACAGGATCCGGAAGAAAGTATACTGTCTTGGATGTCGAATACTTGCATAATACTAAAGAAACTTCGCGAAGTCGTTAAAGATTTTGTTTAAGAAAGGAAGACAGTGAACAGAATACATAACGAGTCCGGTCTGGTCTCTTCTGTCACGGTTTGACTTATATGGGTTGTTGGTGATTATTTGCACACGGTGAGGTGGGTCGAAAGGCGAACCAACGGAGCGAATCTGTCGGCTGTCAACAATTCACTCAATACATATGGCGCCTCTCCTATGAAGGTGTTCAGGAATGAATCTCGAAAAATCTGGTAAACTTCAGTGCTCGAAATTTGGCCGACATATTATGACGACCATGGAAATGTTCAAATTCGTACTATAATAGATACGAACCTGTCACATGTTATGCTAAAAGGTGATTAGGCAGTGACCAGGCCTTACAACAATACCTTTAACGACTTTTCGTCGCCCTTCTCGTCACAATTTAGTACCATGCTACACCATAGAAGGGGTCTCCCTGTCCATACATCGTGCATAAACCTGCACTGAGAAAGCTTTCGGTAGATTGCGCCTCGTGGACAGATCTCCGGACTCTCAAACTTTTACAATTCTTTTCTGATCTACCACTTGTGGGAGTTCATTTTAAAGCTTTTGGTGTAAGAAAACTTTTCAACGCCTTAATTTTTCGAAAATCGAAAATTTCATTTTTCTCCATCGAGCTAACACAGGGATGGCGGCCATTTTGAATTTCAAATATTCTTCGGTAAATCTTGGGTAATTTGTTTCTCTAGTACCAAAATTTGCGCGGTGACCCCCCCCCCCCATTTTTATTTTCGATTTTAAAAGAGAATGGTTGAAATATTCTTGGAGGAAAGTTTGAGCAAAAATTTTGGGTCTTTCACTTTCGAGGCACATACAACCTTAATAGCTGAGTACTTCGAACATACCTCAATCAACTCCTCTCGGGAGCCGAACTCGGTGATGACTTCCTCTTTGAACTCATGGATATCCACGAACACCTCCCATGCTTTCTTTCCCAGCATCTTCCAGGCAGCGGCGTCATTGACATTGAACGCCGGTTGCGGGTCTTTCACCTTCTCGAAAGTCATCACTGAGATGTAGAGCTGTCGGTCGCCAATCCTGGTGTGCGCGTCCTTGGGTATCTGGACGCTTAGCAGTCTCCTGACCCGGCTTGTCAAGTCATAGGACGGCGTGATACCTTTGTTTTTGAAAATATCCTCGATGATTTTGCGAGTTCCTGCAAGTACCGGCTGGAAACGAAAACAGGGGAAATCATCGGTTTTAGGTCAACATAGGGCGAATGATACACGCGACTTGTCTCCCATTTATTCGCCTAACGACAGAGCCTACCAACGAGTCAAAATTTGCTGCCAAGCTTGGTCGCTTGGCAACAACTTACAGCGTACAATTTAAAATCAATAAAATAAAAACATCATATTATGAGACAGAGATACTAACTGGCTTGGTATACGCACTCCCATTGTTCGTATCGGATGTTGAAAATTCAAGATGTAGTTTCCTCTTTATTGTCAATCATCTCCGCTTTACGTTTTAAGTCATAAAGAAACTGATGATTCAATGGACTAGTTCCCATAATAGGCACTTGTCACTGTGTGCCTCTCAGCGTGCACTCACCTGAATTTTATCGGGAGCCGTTGCCAACAGCCCGGCCGGGATTGCCCCAGCGGAAGCGCCGGCGATATTCCGCGTCTTCTCCAGAACTTTCTGTCCGTGGCGATGGAACGCCATAGCGACTCCCGTCTGGTAGACGCTGAGTGACGCCGTGCCACCAAATGAGAGGTTGTAATATTCAAGCGATGCCATGGTTTCTGAGATAATCCTTATTTATAATAATGGAAGCTTCAAGACAGTTGTTGGTAGGACCTGCCTTTCACGCGAGAGCTGAAATGTAAAACCCGCTGATTGTTAGTTTCGTGCGTTTTAACTTAACGTCCAGCTCCTGATCACAACAGCGTTGAGCATGGAAAAGCCGTGTGGCCTACACTTTTCGACCCAACACGTCCGTAGTGACGCGCACAAATCAGCTATTTTTGTAACACCGTTTGATTTGATTCAAATGCCTTCAGGACAGAGACGGTTTCTATGAAGTCTTCTCATTATTATGAAAGCAAAAGTTCAAAGTATACCCTGTTATTACAGAAAAAAGTTCAGGCAATCTTTTTTCTATTATGTTAGAATAATTACATATACAATCTTTCGTGTTAGAACATTTGTGGGTCGTCAGGCTCGCTTGAAACACGGCAACATAACTGGCTTGGTAACACTGTACACAACTTCAGGGTCTGAAGTCAAGTGGGGTTGTTAACTTTGAGAGAGTACTTACATAGGTACGAATGTGTATACAACAATACTCGAACAGTGCTCCGCAAAATGTATGTCCGCTCTAGCTCCCACTTTAAAAATTCTGAATTCAAAGGGCTTTGCTGTCCGTATTTATCCGTTCAGGCGCGTTGGCGGGATTACCCTATTAATACACAAAATTCACTTCCGTAGGCCCCGTAATCATATCACAATGTCAGGAAGGGCCTGAACCACCTCGACGCGTCTTGTTACAACTGTATACATCATCAGTTGCGAATCAAAATATTGAATAACAGTTCGGGGCAATGCCTAAGCTCTTCATGATGCTCCAAGCATTTCGCACTTGTAGTTCCGTTTCTTGAACGGGGTTAAGGTATACAACGTGCCTCGGGCCTGATGTTCAGACCATCAAACTTCTACGATATTTTTCTGAAAATGCTTTTTGTAAGGGATTACTTATTTTTGAAGTCGTTGGAGAAAATAACGTTTAGGCCACCCGCCTATTGTTTCTTTGAAAATCAGAAATTTTTTGCACACAGACTTGACACATTCATGGCGGCCATTTTGGATTTCAAGTGCACGAATATTTCGGGTAATTTGTTTCTCTAGTATCCAACTTTGCGCTTTAACCCCTGCTTTTTACCCTTCTGTTCGAAAGAGAATGGGTTAAGTACCCTTTCGGAAAGTTTGAGGTAAATTGTAAGTCTCCTAATTTCGATGCGCGTACTACCTTAAGCCAATCAAAATCAGTGCTTCATTCATCCCAGCTCCCAATGCTTTAATATCTTCAAGTTGGTCCAGTTGGATTTTAAGTAATGTCAGCGTATTGTACACGTCTCAGAAGATTGATGGCCCAGTGTATTTGTCGGGGCAAGAAAATATGAGACGTAACAACGGAGCAGCAGTCGTTGACGCGCAACGGTAAACAGGACAGTCTCTGTTGTCCGTAGAACAATGTGACCTCATACTCTCTTTGGGTTACGGGTTAAGCTTTTTTTTAGACCTTACCTGAGGGCTAAGGACGTCGCTTGATTTGCGACTCGGTTTGGAGGGAGACCAAATGCGGGTGAAACATCTTATGTAAAATTGTGAATCATTTGGCGGATGTGTTATTCTCCTATGAATTGAACTACAACGAACCGGACTTGTTTATTCCCTAGCTGTTTACCGTTAGAAGCGGGGCGCTGTCTGCTTGCGGATGTGTTCAACGCCTTCGACTTGTTGATGACAACGAATGAAAGCTTGTGTGTACGTGGATAACGGCACTGCCTGTTTCTATATCTAACGACATCATTCGGGAAATTGTAAACTTTTGGCCGGCTTATGAAGATACTTTGCCCGTGAGCGGCAAGAACAGCAACAGTTTTCTTTACCCTTTCGACAGCTGTCCACCACACTAAGTTATGATCATGAATTTGTGATTTATCCGAGCAACTTATACGACTCTGACTAAATAATGACACATATGATTTTCAGGCACTTTGAGTAATACAGTAAAAGGCAATCGCACACACACAGTCCCCCAATACTAACATCAGCCTTTTACAGAAACCATAATCATCTTTTTCTAAGTTGGTTTGTCTCTACCTGTCGAATTTCCAAAATGGGTTATAAGGTTATTCACACAAACAATCTGCGTTTGCTTACCTGTGGCGAGACAAGCTGTTCGCTGCACTTCTCTCTCAGCAATAGTTCGATTCAATTGCTCCGTTCATGTACCTAATTTGAATATCACTGAGGTTGAGTCAAATCTTTGGGCGGCGTGCTCAATGGGCGCATTCAAGTCTTGTTTTGATGATACGGGACAGAATCGCCTTTGATAGGGCTTTTTAACTCTCTCCTTTGTAAGGTGGTTGTTGTATACGGAAAGGGTCCCATTTTTCGCATTCTTTCTCGATGACATAAGACGAAGGTATTATTCCTCGTCTTGTGTGTTTTATGAATAATTTATGCTTATTAAACCTTTTTCGTTCAAATTTGCATATCTTCCTTTAGCTGTCTAGTAACGCGGTGTCTTCCTCGAGCTTTTCATAAATTAACATGCATACACGAAAGTGCAGCCTAGTGGCCGGGCAAGGGTGGACTTGGGAAAGTTTTCAACATTTTCTGTTTGTTTGAAGTACTTAGGTCATTGAGGACACGCCACTTCGAGGTGGTGCAGCTGTTGGCAATTATACGTCCGGTGACGTGCCGTGCACGGACTTTCCTTCGAATGTGATCGGGGCTGGAACGTCGCACAACGTAACGTTGCGTTGGTTTTACCGCAGAATTCCAGGCGTGTTTTAAAATACACCATATAAGTTTCAACTTAGAGAAGCGAACGATGTCGGTCAGACACGTGGCGAATAGTCTCACCTCGTGGAAGAGGGTTTAAATTCGAACAGTGGACTAGTTCATGACTCATAGAAGATGGTTGTGCCATATATGTGCGCATAATGACCTTTGCACGACTCGAAAACATTTGCTATGTCCCCAAAGTAAGCTGACATTTGACCCATACAGGCTGGAATAAGATGTGAGCAAATGAGGTGTTGGTCTTTAAATATCACGACATATGCTGGCACTGATTGATAGTATACTTTGCTCTTTTTTAAACCCGTCCTTCCTGTATAAAACCTACATATATCAAATTTAGTCAGGTACGATTTTTAACAGGGCGACGGGTAGCTGCCGCAATAATGATTGATAATATTTTAATATTGCACAAAATACTGGATGTATTCACAAGTCGAACACCTTGCATTTCAACATAATATTTGGAAGTAGCAAAAGTCACTGTATTTTCAGACAAAGCGAATCTAATGGAAAATTCATCAAAAGTTAAAAGCTCAATTGTGGCAACTTAAGGGGGTTTTCAATAATTTTTAGGAGGGGGTGGGCTAGAAGGTACTTAGAACCGTTACTCAGAACATACCCGTTCATTACAGTGGCCCTCTCTGCGCATTTTTAAAATGTAACCCTCCCTATACATGTTCTAATTCTAAGATTCGCATGTGTATGTATAATACAGTACACCGTGCAACGTTTGAATGTTAACTCTGGGTAATTCATCGAGACACGGAATATAAAAAGTGCATGGCCACAAGGCGACAATACTGGATCACTCTGCGAGAGTTATAAGTGTGCTATAGTATGCCTATCAGCAAAATTTCGAAACAAATAGAGCAATCGACGCGTGAGCAATGGTTTTTTGAGAAAAAGCGCATGTACAGCACAAGCGCCCACGAGTAATCAGTAATTTTAAAATACCCCAACGATCATTCAAATGACTCTCTTTTATATATATATATATATATATATATATATATATATATATATATATATATATATATATATATATGTGTGTGTGTGTGTGTGTGTGTGTGGTGTGTGTGTGTGTGTGTGTGTATTTGTATTTATACATATATACATATACATGTCTATATATATATTACATACATACACACACATACATACATACATTCATACATACATACATACATACATACATACATACATACATACATACATACATACATACATACATACATACATACATACATACATACATACATACATACATACATACATACATACATACATACATACATACATACATACATACATACATACATACATACATACTCTCCCACTGTCATGACTGCAAATGAACAGTGGAGATTACACGAAGAAAATACGGTTAGACACAAATAGCATGCAAGTAAATGTTTAATTCGAAAAATGTTTTCTTCCGATTTTTATTTCCTGATTTTGAATAAACTCATATGACACTGCCAGTACAAAGTTTACATAGTAATGTTTTATCTGTCTGTAAAACCAAGTACGTTGTCACATTGAATACCCGGTAACTGTACTGTTGAGTTGATCAGTGCCAAGGCGCGCGAAGATATGACCTAATTTGAAGACGTATAAATTTCCGTATTAAAATACCTTCATTTTCAAAATGTTGTGTTGATTCGAAATTTGAAATCTGAACGAACCTACTTCAGAATAAAATGGCGTACTCTGACTACTACAGTGTTCCACGGAAAACTTATGCTATGGCACAGTGGTGCATTCACAAACGTGTTGATAAACAAACGCTCGCGCAGGGAATAAGCTTACACCTATTTCTATCTCTACAAGTGAATTTGTTTGTATTTTACCTACACTAACAAATTATGTCGAAGTCCCTATTCCTGATTGTGCCGTATGATACGGTATAATTAAAGCAAAACGGTGCTGGGAACGTAACAACTTTGTTCCAGGCATGTCTAGGCCATTTGCGCTCTGTGTTTTATTGTCACTGACAGGCATACAGTCAACCCTGCCCGAGGCAAGAGTTCGCGGTTCATGGTTTTAACAAATATGTTCATTTTTAAACAAACTAACATTGCTTGAATTCTTGAATATACGATATGCTTGAATGGCTCCAAGTGAAATACAGGTTGTCTGAGCTGGATGGTCGGTGATGTACTGACATTCCACGTCATTTGTCAAAATATTCCATAACATCTGGATAAAGCTTAAACCTATTATTGAAAAGTAACATCTTTGATATCCTTTCGACAAAATTAATTCAAATTAAATACCCAATGTATTTATAAACCCCACCCCTAAAAAAACAATGAACACAGAAAGTAAATATGTATACATATCCGATTCGACAAAGGTAGAGTGTATAATATTACTTGGCAAGGTTGAATAAATACTTTCCTCGGTGAGTCTAATACTGTAATTTCAAACGATGACATCACCATATACGAACTGGTGATCAATTTCTATGTGTCCTAGATATTCAAAAAGGGTTAAAACCTCACAGGGCGTTGACCTTTGAACAAAACTACCACAAAACTGTCATTGCTGTAACATGAGAAAATACTGGGCTTTTTCTTCTACTTGACATGTTTTGACAGTACGAAGCGCTGAAATTTGCTGAATGTCGATTGTGAGATTTAGTTTATGCTACGCGCATAAGCACTTTGCTAAGGCCTAATAAAAACATATGTGTGCTTCCGGTAACCAAACCGACCCCAGAAAAAAAACCGCCGACCTTAGACTTTTTTGTTTTTCCGGAAAGATTTATTAAATACTTTAAGTTTTAGCATATTTTATGGGTCTCAGCCAACAAAAATAAAAATAAAAACATTTTCCTTTAACCTACCTACCCTAATTTTAGGGATCCGAAACAAATATTTTTTTTATTTGGCTAAAACATCTATTTTTTCGCATTTGCGAGATTTGATATTCAAATCTGCGTGTGCACTTTAGTTGACATTTTTTGCCTTTCACTCTCTACCAGTAAGCCAGTTTCTGCTGACCTTGGTTTAAACTTCACCAGGTTATTTATTCGAAAGGAATTCGGCAACGTCTCCATAAATGGAAACCTTTCCGGTCATTCACCCTATTGTTACAGTAGTTAACCATGCGTGCTTCAAGGAAATACCAATACAACAATACCATGCATGCTATGTTTTGACCGGCAGGCTTGACGCATGGAAACTCTCCAACGCATGCGTTCCTTTAGTAATATGTGTCTTTACTCTCATGTTACTTGTCAGTAAGGGGGTGTCATATACTTGTGATGACTACAAATTACTACATGACCCTGAAAGTGTCGACAGCTTCACACTTTTTACATTCCTATGTTCACATATATCTTTTGGGCTGCACCATGGATGTTTTACATCCATGCCTGCACTGACTCGGGATCGATGGCCCCATGGAGGTACACTGAAAACATGGGGACAACCTTGAGGTCAGGGACCACTTTGAGGACTCTACATACGTAGCATGCTGCTGCCTCCAAAATTGGCCTTACCTATATACCTGCAAGACAAATAGGCATCGGACACATCCTGGACTTCACATTCCTCTAAATAAACTGATAAAGATAACATTCTGATTTTTTCTATTAGTGCAAGATGCGAGGTATAATGATATTCAAATATGCAGATTACACTAATGAGCATTGTTTCGGTATTAAAACTCTATGCTAATGACCCTTAATCAATGTGGAATATTCATGTACCTCGGATCTTGCATTGTATAGATTTTTTTAAGGGAAAGTCTCCACATAATACCGGAAATAACAGGTTGTTGAAGGCTGTGTGTCATTGTTGAATTTATAGTTGACCGAGCATCGCGCAAAAGGGCATGTACAAGATAAATGAATCTGAATCCAAACATTTAAACAGTTATATCATCCGAGTCCCTTCGATAAACTCACTCTAGGTATGAAAAGTATGTTAAGTATGTATCCGCGATCTTCTTAACAACCAAAACAAATAAAATACTTGCATAAGTTTGGCCTTGGTCCTGGGCACAGAAAAAAAAAGTGCAGTTGTTGAATATAGCGCCAGTAACTTCGAATTCTTACCAGCAATAGATGAGTATCAATTGCCGAAACATATTCTTGTTTGGTTTGTTGAAACCGCGTTGTCAAGGGTCTTTGTTCTGAACCCAATACTACCCATAATGAGCACACATTGTAGACTGCAATATAAAGCCATCTAAATAAAAGTATAAAAATCGCCTAGAATTTTGGGCGATATTACCCTTAAAATAACATCGCCCGAAACCATGACTGAAGACATAGAGGTCCCTCTCTGGTTGTCAACATGGTTTGGTGTTACGCATTTCATTCCACCCATCTCATCTCTTTGTTGTATTAATAAAGTCAGCGCCAATATTGAGTGTTGGATAGTGCAAAAAGCCTAAACTCTTTTGGCTTTTCGTTGCCTCGCTTGAAACTGCTATCATGAAAACAAAACAAATGTAGTTAGGTGGGTCAGAGGGCGCTAGCCATTAGCATGACTTCTTTAGATTCGTAGAGAGAGAGAGAGAGAGAGAGAGAGAGAGAGAGAGAGAGAGAGAGAGATTCTGACACGAGGGGTGTCAGAGAGAGAGAGAGAGAGAGAGAGAGAGAGGGGGGATTCTGACACGAGGATGTCAGAGAGAGAGAGAGAGAGAGAGAGAGAGAGAGAGAGAGAGAGAGAGAGAGATTCTGACACGAGGGGTGTCATAGAGAGAGAGAGAGAGAGAGAGAGAGAGAGAGAGAGAGAGAGAGAGAGGTGGGGGAGGAGGAGACGGTGTGAAAAACCTTGACTATACGTGGCTATAGCGATGCAGTCTTCTCCAAGTCTGAAAATCGATGAAATTGCGGATGTGACTTGGACAAACCTTGGAAAACGTCTGAAATTCCAGACCTCCTCGAAACGGGATGCATAATCATTACATAACTTTTGTAGCACAAATTACTTTTGATATGTGAATCATTGACACACACGCGATGCGCTGACTCTTTCGCTGTAAAACGAATTTTGACATCTGTCAGCTGGTGTGTATAAATAGACCTCTGTATGATATAAATTTACACAAGAAAGCGTATGGCTATTTTACCTCCTGAAACATTGGGAGGGTTGGGGTTTGCAATTGAACATCGCCACAACGGACCCCCCCAAAAGAGAAAAAAAAAACAAAAGAGAAAAATAGAAACAAGACAACAAAAAGCTATATCCGCTAAACAGTGTAGACAGTCACAGCATGCCGTCCCTTCCACGTTCACATTACCATCTATTTATCACTGATGACACAAGTGTACAGCTTCAGATTTTGAAGGTCGTTGGATATGTGACAAAATAACTAAACACCGTCACGATTTTTTTTCAATATACACAAGTGTAATCATCTGGATAGAGACAAGTAAAAGCGCGGTTCACCAGCAGCGGTTCCGTGATTGAATGAGAAAATATTCCTCCCACCCGAGTAAATAAATAATTCATCATCACAAATACGGCTGAATAACCCGTCGTCCAAATTTGGGAATTTTGGGAGTGGTCAAAGTGTCACACAAGGCCAATACCGGAGATCGCTTTGCGATCTATATAATTCTGTCACATTATGCACATGTCGTTCACTCCAGTCCGTTCCTTTCTCTTGGCGCAAACACATAAATAACCAGGAAATTGCAGGGAACACCTTCTCACTTAAAAGATTATGATGACCTTTCGCCTGCCAGTCCAGTGAGTCACCACACAGAGACAACGGCCTGAACAGCTGGTAGTGGGAGTGCCCTCATGACGTCACCCTTGGTATAAATCCACTTTACTCGTCCTTGCATGCAACCTGTTGTGTATTACTTAAAACAGCAAAGTAGTTGTTTCAAAATAAATTCACCTTCAATGTGAAGTTCGCGATTTCACATAGCATCATGACCTCTTAAGTCCAATATTACATGGAGCATTATGTAATGTACATTCACATAGCGTACAATATATGCGTACGTACGCGTACGAGGTGACAAGTTTCGCACCGTGTGCAAAGCAACGATAGCTATGACATCACGAAAAACATTCCTGAAATTCCCACAGACCGTATCACAAACTTTGAATAAAATAGTTTAAAAAGTTTTATTAAGTCTGCAACCCATAAATAACGTTCTAAAAGTAAAAGTGTGTTTCTTTCGTATTATTCACACCTCTGTATAATTTTCAGAGCCCCCATACGTATATTCTGAAAGTGATGGGCGAGTTAGGGTGACTGCTCGGAGTAATAATACCTTACGCATGTAGTGATGAGTCATAAACAACTCGTCAGATATTTTCTCCATTTTAGGCGACACTCAACAAGTTGCGTAGACCTCAACTTTTGTGAAACTGAACCGCTGCCTCTGCGCACACACGAGCACAGTTCAACTACCTGAAGAACCTGAGCAAGGTGCTTTCCCGTGACAAGCTCAGCTGGGTAAGTTACCGCTCTTCGGAGCCTATTTCACCGATCCGATGGTACATGTGAACGTGAAACCATGCTGTGTGTTCGTACCGACTTGCTAGTTCGTGGTCCGATCAGCTGGGGACTCGGGCCGGGGGCATCGAGCAGTGTCTTGCCGATGGACGATAGCGTCCGTACACGTCACACAGGTTACTTTCCCAATCAAGTTGTACACTGTCTGAGTGAGTGTCTTTGCCGCCGAATAACCGCAATGTTAGAGTCGATCGTTTTACACGTTTCTTGAACTGTTGAACGACATGATACTCTCCGAGTTCTGATTCGATATGGCGTCTGGTTTCAGGTGTCACACTTCCTAAAGACATCTCTACTACCTCCATGCTAAAGATAACCAGCTCAGCAGTTTGTTTCAGAAGATGGGAGGGGCCGCCGAACGGGATGGAAGGGGGGAGGGTATGCCGTTTTTACCAGCTATTACGAATTCGATACCTGTCATTGCTAATTATTAACACGGTACATCGATTTTTGTGTATGTGTACAATCTCCCCGACGTTTGTTTGTTGTTTATTTCGTTGTCCATCCTCAGTTTTCGGCAATCACGTCAGTGTGTTCCCGGCATGGAGGACGTAGACCTCAAAATCTACTAGTAGTAGTACTACAACATCATGCATCATTGCATGCTTCTCGTACGTGCCAGACATAAGTATTAGTATTGGCAATCGCAGTTAGTCATCCAGAGCTAGTTTCACATATTCATACTTTTATTAGGTCAATAAAAGTTTATCCCGGGATATCGTTGAACCGTAGCTGTGGGACCGCTTGTATCCTGTAGCGGTTTGGCACAACAGGAAACCCTTGAATTTAAATGAGAATATCTATGACGGGAACGCGAGTAAAAAGGGCGAATGGTTACGTCTTTCACACTTTGCGGTGCCTTAGCTGTATCTGTAGTCACACGAAGGCAAGGGATGGAGATGTCTGGAAGTGCAGTAGCCAGTGCATTGGCAGTGCTGGTGTTCATGTGTTATACTCTGTGCAGCATCTTTTCATTTTCAGCGAATCTTTTTTCTCATTTTCAGAGCAATGATGCGTCTTTGTGTCAGCTTTTTAGGGTTTTCTGAATTTTAAAAAAATGTTGGTATTAACACCTGTGTACTTACTGGCATGAATTACATATATGATCAGCATAATTATAAGCAAGACTTCAATGTTTTGGCCTAAAATTGTACAATATATTTTATCAAAAATGTGCTCGCAGCAAACAACACTGTTACACATAAGTAGTCCTAAGATGTAAATAGATGGGTGATAAATTTGATAGTGGTACAGTTGTACTCGGTGAAAGGAAGGTTTATCTACAGTTGGTAACCCTACAGTCAATGGCCTTGGCTTCATTTGCATATGTTGACTGTAAGTCTGCTGACCAAATCAATGTCAAAAGTTCAATGTATCATGGATGTACCTGTCAGTACCTCCTACTTGTCCCTCTTCCTTTGCTGAATGTCAAATGCACGAACAGATAAAAAATTTCAACAGGATTTTAAGCGTCGCAATCTTTTGACCCGACTTGCATATTTAGTGTGACCTGAGTGGGGCTGATTTTCAGTCCAAGAATGCATGTTGCTTGTCTCAAACTATTCAGTGAAAAATCGGAAAACTGTAATGGTTGGTTGTCTGTTGTTAAGTCTGTCTACAAAAGCTCTATTATCCCCAGGTCAACCCTGTTTCTTGTCACTGATTATGGCTTGTTCTATTCGGTTAGAGCTAAAATGCAGACGCTACTTGAGAATTTCACAGAGGAGACTGAACTGGGATAAGAAACAGTCAGTAAACTTTACTTGTCCATTGAGTGCTACCTTAAAGAGCATCCAGTGTCTGCTTTCTCAAAAGAAATAAAAGTGTGCATCTATTTGAAGACACCACTTAGAAATTTCCATGGGTTGATCCTTGACACTGCGACATCACCTATGAGAAAGATCATGCATGCAGCTTGCAAAATAGCAGTTAACTCAAATGGAATGAAAACATATATTAAATACCAGTACATGACTCAAAAACAACACATCCAATCCCATTGAATATAATATTCTTTGACTTGCTCAAGTCATAGAGTAGAAAAGTTTCTACAGGAGGTGTCCCATACGTCACATCATGTTGTACAGATATAGATTTCAGGGGTAAGATTTGAAAGTCTGAAAGGTACTTTCAGGTTCATCTCAAATACTTATGTTCTGCCATTTAGTGAATTAAATTCTAATCTAGCACTTGTCCTCAGTTCCGGTGAGAGCTACATGAACCACTGTCCCTGAAACAGGCTTTCAGGAGCAGTACACCGACACTGAGGAGAGGTTCTAGACTAATAAAATTCACCTTCAACTAGACTGAAAATTGACCCTCAGCTAGACTGTTACACAACTCACCCTCAACCCTGCCTTAATTATGATATTTAGGCTAACAATGGTGCTGGATTGGAAAGAAAGCTCTTGGTCCTGAGAAGGTTCTGTCATGGAAAATTGTCAGTTTTATACACATATAATGTACATCCTTGGTAAGGTACATTTTCAGAGCCAGCCAGGTTCATGTTATTGTTTGATCTTCAGTTTTACTACAAACTCAACTATTGCTCTGTAGTATATTAGAAAAATAGAACAAACTATAGATCCAGACAAATGTATTAGATAAACAACTGGACATTTCCAAATGTGTATAGTAAATACAATAACCAGACTCCCAATAGTCTCATTAGTAATGAATTGCCTTTGGTCAGGGGTTAAATTACAATCCAGAAAAAGTAATGGTCCATAATAATCTTGGTGACAAATTGCCAGGTTTGTTTACAATCTTAAGTTGCTAAGCTGGGTTAATGTAGTTTTGAATAATAATCGTGGTCTGTCTGACACAGTAGACATTAATATCCATTGGAGACCTATTCAGTGGTGATAGATGTGGTATATATAGCTACTGCACGGGTCCATATGCAGCTGTTCCTTTTATGGGAGAAAATAAAATTCAAACAAGAATGAGAGGACAGAGTGTGAGTGATATTTCTCAACAAGGAAGACAGATGTACATTACATCAGGGACAGAAATATGTTTTTCAAGATTTTTGTATTACCGTATGTTTTTTCGCTGGATTATAAAACAAATATTATACAAAGTACAGGTTAGAGATTTAATAGCATATATGTACGATTAGCCATTTTGGATTACATGATGTTCAAGAGCACCATCAAGGTTTACATGTAGCTGGTGGTTTTACACAGCCTAGTCTGGTGATCCTTTTATACCGTGCTGTTTCAACAGTATCACAAATTAGAGAGTCCGTGCAAATGAAAAATGATGTCCCAGGATATTTCTCAAGCCTCTGGACTTGCCTACCCTGGAAGTGAAACCCATCATTGATAAAATTAGTCCTCTGTTTACCAAGTTGGGTTTTACTGTATGAACAACTGATGGCACCAGTGCAAAAATAGTTTGATCTGCAAGTTCCTGGAAAATTTTCAATACTTCCATAAAGTCACACTGGTAAATGTGAACTTTTAAAGAAGTACCAAGGCCACGGTATAATAGCATCAGAATTGTATCTTTTCGCTTAACATGTAGTAGAAGTAGGCCAAATGGTACTTCCCATATCAAATGCATATACATGTAGTTAAGCACTGAACATTCCTGAGTGTTTTGGCCAAGACAACAGTGCTACTTGATGCATGTCGTTGCTGGGATTGTTGTTGCACTTTGGTCAGAATCCTCATCTGATTCACAAAAGCCTATTGTTCTTGTCAGGCTTTGTCAGTGGATGTCACTAATTGAACTCTTTGATGCCACTCTGTTTCAGCAGAAATAACAATGACCTTTGCTTGTTAAATTGGTTAGTCAGCATTTAATTCCCCTCTATGACCGTGATACCCTAGAAACACACATTGAACTTCACATATCCCAGTGCAATGGGGTTGGTATTGCCCAGTCCTGTCTTTATCCCTGGTATTGATGGACCTCTGCACTGCAAAAAGGGGACGGTGAGCAAACCGTTATTCGTGGAAGTTTTGGGAATTCAAAAGCAGATGAAAAGCTACAGCATTTGTGCTGGGGAAATCAAATGGTCAGGCAAAATATTTAAGAGAAAATGGAATGATGGCCTGATTAAGATATTTACTAACTGACCCTTGTTAGACATGTCCAATATGGTGTATTTCTCCCACGTAGATATTTGACATGTATAAAAGTTGAATTCAAGGTCAAGTGTGAAGAAAGTACTTCTCCCTATCATCAAAACATACACAATTATTTTGACACCTGACCATGAATCTGCCTGGTAGGGTGAATCACAGTGTCATATAAATTTAAATACTCTACTGGTATATACAGTGGTTTGCATTGAACCAATTGGCAATACAGGAATGAAACATGCTGTCCAAATTGAGGAGTGGCCAACACTGTAAGGTGTAATTATTGTCTAGGTGGTAAATATCAATTGATCAAGAAGAAATCAACACTACAAAAGTTGGAACATTGTCTGGAAGGAGGTCACGCACAGTCAAAACAACACCACACATCCACACTCATCCCCTGAACTTCGAGAACACATCATTTGCAAAAGTTTGGTTTGTGCGGATCTGGTGGTGGTCTTTTGACTACGTCTGACCTCCTTCCAGACAATATGTTTCAACCTTCGCAGGTGTTGATTTCTTCTGTTTGACTGCATTACAGCATAGCAGATTCTAACACCGGAAAATGTTGGCAACTCCTCAATTTAAACAATATGTATATTTCCTGTATTGCCTACTGTTCAATTATTCAAATTAATCACCAACAATCGTTAACAAATTCCTCAGAAAAGTGGATCGTAGTACAACAAAAAGAATTCGCCCAAAATAGGATAATGGTTCATTGTAGTGTCATGATTCTAAAATATACTGCAATTATTCTGTCATAATTGAGTTCAAAACAATACCTGCTACTGTATAGCTGGTATTCATATAATGTGACTTAAGCCAATTTATTTCATGTTATGCCACGTAAAATAACGTAAGAGGTATTTGCGTTTTCATAATGCTTTCAGCTATTTGTGTGCTATCAGTTTGATGAGGCAATTCTAGCTTTTAAAAGTATAATCTTTCATCGATGATATTTTAGCTTCTTGATATTTTTCAAAGCCAACAGTTGTTAGTATATGCAGAGATAATGGAATATTTGAGGTTAATTGAAGCATAATGTTTCAGCTCCCTATGGGCTCGCTGTCATCGCTGAGAAATTATCATACTTATTTTCTTTATAACTGATATCAATAACAATGATCCAGGTCCCTCCAGCAGAATTCTTCAACTCATAATAATTCATCATCAGTTTTGTACAGCCACAAGCAAGACTTCGTCAAACGACAGCTTGACTTGGCCAGGTTTCTGTCCTATTCGCATGAATTATAATTATACCTAAATTGAAATTAATTGTTATAAATTTATAATCCGAATAAAGTCACCCGGATGCCTAATGACAGGTAACATCATTATTTGAACATTAATAATTAAATAGATGGTGATTCATACCCCGATAATGGACTCAGCAAATATACTTTATGGGTTTGCAGAATATTATTTCATAGGGTTGAAGTACAAATGGATAATAGTCAGCTATACCATAACCCAGACACGAATGCCTTTATCTGCAATAGTGAACTTGCATATTGTATAAAATAGAATTGTGTTTGTAAGGCCAAATACTTATCTATTTCAACCCACCAAGAAAATCAGAAAGTCTACGCATTTTGTAGAACAAAAAGTATAATCGAAAGACGTCATTTCTTTAAATTCATATGACTTTTCCATTTTAAAGGTCATATGATTGTGTTTTAAATTATCAGGGCACTGCATTCTTTAATCTCTGGGAATCACATACAAACAAGGCCTTATGTTTGGCATATGCACAGATCTTGATATATCTGTTTCCCTTTTTTACGGAATAGATGTACGGGAAAAATTCATGTACTGAAACCAAACATTGTACAGCGTAATGCTGTGTTTGCATTATTACTCATTGGATGTTAAGTCAAAAATATGAGTGAAATTTTGCACGGTATTTTCCCCTGATTTATCAGTCTACAGAACAAATTTTTAATAAATTATGGTTTTTGCATCATACTTGATATCCAACATCAATGTCAAATATAAAAATATATAATAGTCAGATATTTATCACTTTCAAGCATCCCTGTCTACCATATTACGTGTTCCCAGTAATATTCCGGCCTATGTGTCATTTGTTGAGTAGAACTCTTTAACTTTGATTATAATTTATATTGAATTGGTAACAGTACTTGTACCAGAACATTATCCAAGTCTTTGTTGGTCTATTCATCATGTTCGGAATGTAATATCATCGGCTTATGGGAAATTGGGAAATTTTATCTGTGTAACTGAGCCCTACAAGTCTGTTAACATAAATCAAATAGCGCTGACACAGCGGATGAAGGTAATGTAGGGATAGCTTTCTGATTCTTCCAGAAGATTAGCTGGCTAGAGAGGTGTTTGTCAAAATTGTCCCCAGGATTTGTTCAATTTTGAATGGCATATAATGCATACGTTGTTTTTCGAATCAGTTTATTGGCTAGATTTAAAGCTAGCGTGATCTATTATTTTCTGGTTATGGTGAGTCATTGTAACACACACTATGGAATCATCTCGTGTCTGATAATGTTGAGCAGTCTCAGACAGATCACTACCTCCTGCTCCCAAATCGTCAGTCGTAAAACTCTAAAAACTGTTAAACGGTTTATATCTCTCAAGAGGTAGTAAAAAGTTCAGTCAGGCAGTTGTATACAGACACACTGAAGATAATGGCTGCCTTTACAGTCATATTAGGTCAAGGGTCACTTGAGGTCATGGGTCACTTTAGGTCACAGTTTGCTTGAGGTCACAAACGTCTAGTCTGAGACAGTTGGGGAGACCAGTACGCTGATGCACTTTATCCATAAATTCCGTCAACCTTATGTGCCCCCAGTGGCGTGGTTGGATTGTTGAGTTTCCATATCATGTTTGCTGGATAACATAAACAATACTAACATGTGATATTGTCTCTTGAAAACATTTGCATGTCAGCAATATCATTGCATGAAAACCATACTGGAGCCTCCAAGGAATATTTCACATTGTAAAACCTATATGCATTCATTTTGAGAAAGTCGTAAAATTAAACTATATTTCATCCATCCCATGAAGTTTGAAAACAGTTTTATGAGTCCATTACACAATGAATTAATAACGCTAGTAAACCCATAGCTTTGGGAACAGCCATCATAAATCTTGTCATTGCATTAGATCCAGGTGTGGTATGTTAATTAGAAATGTGTGCATAAATTTTAATGTTGTATCGCCAACACTTTGCATTGTGCTCTGTACATTCACTTCATAGCACCTATGAAATCTCAAAATCAGACTCTGTCACTTGAAAGGCATATTTAGTGCATTACTTGCATAAATTGTATAGGTTCAATGTGATACAATCACTGTGCAAAAATACCTGTCGTCAGTATGGATCCTGGTCACAACTTAGAAAATTCACATACAGTGTATACCAGTTGTATAAAGTTACTTCGCCGTGCATCTGTTCCTGTCATGGTTGATGTCAAGAGCAATTTATGTGTCCTTATTCACACCAGATGTCAAACTGGTGGCTGAGTTTCGAAAGCCATTTAATTTCTTTCCTCTCTGATACTTGTACATGTAGATGGATTTCAAACATCAAATTCTAGTATTGAAAACGGTGTCATAGTCTGACCGAGGAGTCTCAAGCAAAACTGAAGAAATTAATGTGTCAAAACTTCCAAAAAACTATCTTAAAAATCCTTTATCTACCAATAATGAATATCTACTAAGTTATTACAGAGAGCAATTACATTTCCTTGGATTTTCCTGGCAAAATGCACGGAGCAAAGATGACTGGGGAAAACTGTGATCGAGTTGTCCTGAAACATTTAAATGTCAAAAATTATATGACATTAACCCTTTGACCACTGTGGTTTGAACCAATCCCATTGTTTTCTTTGGTAAAGTTGGACCTCAAGATGGGGAAATGGGGGTTAAAGGGTTAAATACAAGATACAAATGTACAAGAAAGTGTATCAAGAGTACATGTAGCTGTGCAAGTTCAGAATGCAATGAAATTCCAAGACAGTGTTTAATTCCAAGAGCGTGTTACCTACTATTTAATGCAAGATAAGTTGGTAGTGTGGAAATCTTTCTGGTCTGATTCTGCAGCATCCTTTTAAAAGTCCAAAATATAAAATATTCACAGACCAAGAAGTCCAAAATATAAAATATTCACAGACCTAGTTCCTTCCATCATTGATTTACATGTAATTTTCACATGCTACATACATGTATTCGTACGTGTAGTGTTGAAGTTTGTCAAACAGTCTGCACAGACTCATCTAAACATACACTGTGCATTCATTCCTACATGTAAATATTTGCAATACCATGTGTTCATTAAAAGAGTAAGTATAAGACCTGAGGATCACCCTGTTCACATTTCACACTGTAGTACTGAAAATCAATATTGAAAATCTGATCGATGATAGAATTAGGTGCAGATGTGGAATGTGAATTGATTTGATGGAGTCTTGCTCAGTGTCAAAGCTAGACAATGGTCACCGATAGACTCCTCCTCTGATAGTGTCTGGGGAACTCAATAAAACTGTTCATCTAAAATCTACTGGAGGTATATAATTTGCAAGAAATTTCTTTGCACGTGGAAAGGTATTCATTATCAGGAGGTGAAGAACATGGATGGACAATTTTTCCACAGGATTGGGCGGGAAGTTTGATTTTCTTGTGCAGTTAGGCAATTTTTAAGGACCAATGGGTCGGCAGAAAGCATGATTTAGTGTTGTTGAATTCAGTCTTTTGGGGATTGCTGCTGATTGTGAACTTGTACATGTACATGTATGCAGCAAGGAGATACCAGTAGCTCCAGGGGTTTTTGTAATGGGAGATGGCAGTACCAGGAACCTGTGTCTTCAGGAAAATGCCAGCAGTTAGAATTTATAAACCTTCAATAGAGTGTTTGATGTACAGCTGTGGCTTGCTACTTCTTTACAGTGTTTGTACTGGCAGTCCCTGCCTTGTACTGTATATTACATTGAAGTGTTGATGTGTGAACAGCTCTTGAGGTTAAGATGGCAGTGCACTGGTATTTTCAGCTTCTCTATGGCTTTTATAAGGCCAAAAAAAAAAATATGTGCTGTTCCGATAACATGGTTTTCAAAAATAGGGTAGGTAGGTAGGGAAATTTTTTTTTTTTCATTTTTTTTTTATTTCTCAATGTGCATATTGTACGCGTTCAAACAAACTACCAGTGAACAATTTCCTCATGAAACGCACTCAAATTGAATACCAATATATTAAAATAAAATATTCATCAGTAGAATTGAAGTGTGTGGTTTATTAGACTGCCACGGAAATTGATATGGCTGAATAACAATTCTTTGACAGGAAAGTGAACTGTTTATCCAAAGGTAAATCCTCAGCTTTTTGCAGTCACTCCCAAGAAAAACGCACATACTTTATGTTGAAGTTAAAATGTTTGTAGCGTCGCCAACCTGTATATTTGTCTGCTGTACTTCCAACCACGGCCCAGCAGCATCACTGGCACATTCAACTAGAATAGAGTACATTTTATATTCAGAAAAACCTGGATGGTGTTCCTCCAAAATTTCTTCGAATGTTCGGTTCTGTTTAACAGAAGACAAAATCGACCATTCTTCGCCATGATCGCATTTGCGAAACAAAATTGAGTACACATTATGTCCATCGCGAGTCACCATTTTGTTTGAGACGAGGCCTGCTATAAGTAGGGATACCAGGCCCTTTTTTGTTCTTGGTTAAACTTACTTGAATTGTATGTTTTCTTGAAGATCTTGTCTCAGGATTCAAAAAACTGTTTGAATGATGGTTCTCTAGCTCTTGTCTACTTCCAGGGTTATGATTTTTTTAGAATTAAAATATGCTTGATTTTTTTGACAAATGGTCAAAAAATTTCAACATATGGCTACGAGTCATTTTGTGGGTATCCCTATGAAAAAATATAGTTGTATAATAACATTAATTCTCTAACTAATCTGCTTTAAAATACTTTTTGTGCAATATATTGTGAGAGTACGGTATAAGGAGCTTTTGTTTTCTTTACACAGAAACTTGAAAATGCTAAAAAATTTTGTGAGACAGAGTTGAAAATTGGACGGCACCGTGTATACTACCAGTCAAAAAGCTATTTTTCGCCATTTTCAAACTACTGTAACTTTCAGAGTTTTTAAGCTAGCTCTGTCAAATTTTGGACAGTTAAACTTGAGTGATAACAAAAAAGAATAAATATATTTTAGATCTGTAAAATTTCTTAAATGTTACATTTGAGAAATTCTGATATTCAAAAAACCAAAAATCATAGGAATATGAATAAAATAAGTCATTGTTCAACTGATCAAGTCACAGTACAGAATAATCCCCCTGGAGCTGCCCTTTTTTACACAAGAATATTACTCCCCCCTAAAAAGCTGTCATCTTGTTGTACTCAATTTTCCTGTAGCATTGAAATCTAGAGTCAGGGTTATGATTTTTTCCTTTCCTTTCCTTAGATTTTTCATTCTCTCTTCATTTGCCCGTCTTTCAACTTGTCTTGTTTATCATTCCCGATTCCTGCACTACCCCTGTCTGTCATTTTCCCCAGTTTACGTTAATGCTGTGTAAAAATAAAGGTTGTTTACATACATTTATTATAATAATAACCATGGCATGCCGACTTTATTCCCATACATCATTGACAGAGTATTCATTTCTGTTGTCAAATATCATTTTGTAAATTTTGTGTAACATCAACAGATGAAAAATGAACACAGTTTAATGTTCGCAAAACTACCAGGGTTAACGTTTGAAAACAGCTGATTGTAGCGTTGGCAGTTTGGGGCTGTTCAACGAAGTACGTACGTACGTACGGCAAAATTCACGGTAAATTCCGAACTCACAGATTTTGAAACTACTCAGAATTGACCTTAACACACAGTTTTTGGTGTACGGGTTTATATTTTAATGATAGAATGACTATAAACAGTAAAGTTGACCAAAAGTTTGCTCGATTCACTATGACAAAACACTTCCGGGTTTTCACTTGGCCTGCATAAAAGGCCGCGCTGTGCATGGCGCGGTTCGGAAATGACAACAAGAATGTAAATGAAAGATGACATCAAAAAACGGCCATGAAAATGCTTCAAACTTTCCACAAATTGAATATAACAGTTTCTGTTTGGTATACTAACTCCGATCACTGAAAATTGTCCCTGCATTTTAGCGAAAACCTACAAAACGTCGTTTAGGCACTGAACAACATACTGTAACGAGCCATTCCATTCTAACATAGGAAGTAGTGGCCATGAGAAATGTGCGTGCCGCGCCAGTACGGCACGCTGTATGGCGAAAAATAATGCTTGATTTTGAGCGCTAAAATGACACGATATTTTTTTCTTTATTTTCAAAAAAAACCCGACACGATCGCAAGCGTAGCACTCGGAGCTTTTTATCGAAAATTCTATTGAATTAGACCTAATACTTTTGAGATGCAGCAGTTTGAAAACCGGAAACCGTTCAGTGTGCAACAACTGTCAGTGTCATGTCGCAAGTTGTCATGCACCACTTCATGATCACTTCGATAAGAATGACGTATTAGTTCTCGCGTGATTCGCGCGATTTGTCATAGTTCTCGCGTGATTTCATGCGTTTCACGTTTTTTCATATCGTTATTTTTACTTCCGGGTTTACGAGGCTCTAAAAAGTCTAGGGTCGGGGGGTTAAAATTGGGGTAGGTCGGGTTATCGGAACAGCACATATTTTTTTTTTTGGCCTAAATGGTGCTGATATGGTATGCCCTGAAAATGTCTGCAGCTGTGGTATGAGACAACCAGTTATCTACAGCAGCTACATGTATGTCTGGTCAACAAGTATTCTGTTAAATCCATATGGTCTATTCCAAGCTGTCATCAATTCCTGAACATGAAATTTGTTACTTGAGTATGCAGGAAGTTAATCTTTTTTTTCCCACTTACTGTAGTACGTGATCGGCCCATGACATTTCTTAAATGTAAGAAAATTAAAATCAAGCCAAATTCTGAGAGATTGAGTAATTTCAGTACTTCAAAGATAAACATTTGTATGCTGCTGTTGATGGGTGTTGAACAGATTAAATAATTTTAACCGTTTAAATGCCAAAGTCAGTTTTTTTGTGTGGCCTTTACAAAAAATAGCGATGACAATTTGTTTCACTTCATGACAATTTTTTTCGGATTTCCCCAAAATTTTTATCAGAAACTGTAAATAATGACAAATTATGTACATTTGCTCCAAAATTATCAAAATAGTTGCAGGAAAATTCATAAAAATCGGTAAACTGTCGCACAAAAAGTTTGGTTGGAAAAATTACAGGACTCAAAGGAAACTTGCAGACAAGATCTTGAACTGCAAATTCACAAAAATATTGAGATTAGCTTTCAAGTAGATTCAGTCGAATTATTCTTTTGGGGAGGGGGAGGGGAGATAAATGAAATCTCAAATTGAAAGTAAATATTTGCATTTCTCCAATTTAAATGTATAACTCCAGGATATTCCCATAAATAGTAAAGCTGGAGGAATTACATGTGTTGTTATGACTATTTTCTATATATAGATTTAACTTATTGCTTTCTGCAGCGGGAAACCACGATGGAAAATTGATTCGGATTTTCAGGGATGCAGATGTTATTGAAAGACTGATATTGACTGTCAGTATCTGGTATTAACGGTGACATTGTAGTTGACCCGGAATACCTTTGTGGTTCTTGTATTGATGACAGGCTGTAGTGGTAAACAGTGATCACTATCTGTCAAACTGACGTGACACTGGCTCAAGACATTTCTCGAAAACGTTACCCCATGATAGTATACATGCAGGGCTGACACAAGGTAACCTTAAAAAAATTCCCAGAATGACCCAAAGAGTAGAGAAAATATCATTATTGCACTAAGGAGATACACTTGTGAGCACCAACATTTGACAAAAACTGAGTAAAAGGCTATACACAGTGTAGACTTCACATTTATCACCATTTACATCTTCCAAAAAGGAAAAAAGTACTTCTGTAATAATGTATTTACCCAGTTGACAGGCAGCAATTTGTCATAAAACAAAGATAAATATGTTACATATTGTCAAGTAGTAGACGTAGTTGTATTAGTCCCCACGGACACCGTCCGGGGGGACTTATAGGTTTGGTCATGTCCGTGCGTGCGTGCGTGCGTGCGTGTGGTGTGTGCGTCCGTCCATTCACACAGATATCTCAGAGATGCAAGAAGCGATTTCATTCAAACTTGGTACAAGGATTACTTCATATGTCATACAGATGCACGTCGATTTGTTTTGTCCAATATGGCCGCCAGGCGGCCATTTTATTACAATTTTTTCATGTACAGAGCCATAACTCAGACATGTTTCAACCAATTTTATTCAAAGTTGGTACAAGGACATTGACCAATGTCATAGATATGCACGTCAATTTTCTTTGTGATACGATCCAATATGGCCGCCAGGGGGCCATTTTATTACGATTTTTTCATGTACAGAGCCATAACTCAGACATGTTTCATCTGATTTTATTCAAAGTTGGTACAAAGACATTGACCAATGTCATAGATATGCACGTCAATTTTTTTTGTGATACGATCCAATATGGCCGCCAGGCGGCCATTTTATTACGATTTTTTTCATGTACAGAGCCACAACTCAGACATGTTTCAACCGATTTTATTCAACATTGCTACAAGGACATTGACCAATTTCATAGATATGCACGTCGATTTGTTTTGTGATACAATCCAATATGGCCGCTAGGCGGCCATTTTATTACAATTTTTCATATACAGAGGCATAACTCAGGCATATCTCAATCAATTTTATTCAAAGTTGGTACAAGGACATTGACCAATGTCCTAGATATGCACGTCAATTTGTTTTGTGATACGATCCAATATGGCTGCTGTGTGGTCATTTTGTTACGATTTTTTCATATACAGAGGCATAACTCAGGCATATCTCAACGGATTTTATTCAAAGTTGGTACAAGGACATTGACCTATGTCATACATATGTATGTCGATTTTTTATGTGATACGATCCAATATGGTTGCTAGGCAGCCATTTTATTCCGATGTTTTCATGTACAGAGCCATAACTCAGACATGTTTCCACCAGTATCATTCAAAGTTGACATTGAGCTATTTCATACATATGCTCGTCAATTTGTTTCACGTCATGTAGCAGTAACATGTCAATTATTGAAGTTTCGTATTAGTAGGCTGATATGTCAAGAAATATGTACTGCATCAAATTCATGAAACTTTATACAGATGTTAACGATGTTAAGCTCACATTGCTTTAACATTGAAAAAGACATTTATCAGTGTCATTTTAATTAATTTGTAATTGCATAAGTAATGAACTTTCCTAATTAGGGTGATATAGCCACAAATTAATACAACGTCAAATGTGATGAAACTTGATACAGATGTTGATCTCATAGTGTTGTAAATACTGCATCAAACTTTATGAAATATGGTACCAGTGATAATCTGTTAAGTATTAGAATGTATGCAAAAATGTTTTGCAACATCCTGTTGATTAATTCCTAGTTGACTCATTTTATGAACTTTAGGATGGTGGCCTACATTGGTTTTATGTTTTCATCACCATGGAACTCATTCTTGGCCATTGAGCGCCATCTGTATCAAAGTATTTTTATCACAGACCTAATTAATGAAGAGGACTCTATCCTCTCTGAGGACATGTAATCAAAGTACTCATTATTAACAAGTGGGGACTGTGTCATCAACGATGACTTGTTACAACTAGAAAGCAGTTAAAAATAGTTAGCATTTAGTTTAAATGCAGGATATTAGGGTAAAGCAAATCTGAATCGTGGATAGACTTTATTCGCAAGACAAGCATTTACCCTGTCACCACCAGATGTTGGTACAACCCTATCTACTTCAAGGGCTTGCTATCCAAAGGTTGGACCTTTGCACTAGGAAATAGGGATGAAAGGATATTGAAAAATTGTAGACACTGGAGCAGTTAAATCCAGTGGTTTTATCGCGGATGAAGTGTTGATATCCACAATGTCAATCTTTTGATCTACCAACAAGCAGCCAGCTGCTAAGTCAGTTGGTACATGTACATGTACATATATCAAACATATAAACTTTAAAACCCACAAGCCATTTGCTTTGCAATGTTTTCACACGTACATGTATGCAGACATACCAGAAAGTGGAAGGAGTATTTCTTGTGTAGCTTATTCCACTGACTTCAATTTTCAGCCACAATTTTTTTTTAGGCTGAGAAAATGTTTTTTCTCAATTTTGATACATCACATACTGGAAATGGTTTCGGTGACCCAAATATTAACATCTGTGACCCCTTCATACACGCCGAAAATCCAGAACAGCTGTTGTTCGTAATATACGATACTTTTTTGCTGGTCGTGAAAATGTCCTATGAGTGGTTTCGGAAATGGTTTCAGTGACCCAAGCACTCGACTCGTGCCTTTGCACTGCTAGGCCTCTGCAGCTGATTAAATTCTTCCTGTTTTTCCTTCAAGACGGTGAAGATGCCTGTTGAGTTGCTTCACTGGTAATGATAGTCAGTCCACTGCTCACGGACTCCAGGAATTGTGATGTAACTGTCTTTTGTGGTATTTGACTCTTTAATTCCCAACTATACACGTAGGCATCTGTCTGGAGGCCATGCTCTTGTCTCCAGTTGACTTGTCTTCCGTTGAAGACAGAATTGCAAATGAAGCATCATCATTCATCGGTATTCAAATTATCTTTGAGATGAAATTTGAAACATTGTGCACAATTTTTCAAGCGCTTAGTCAGACAAGGGACTATTTTCTGTTGTTCAGCAGAAAATAAGCAGAGGAAATCAATATGAAACTAGCTGTTTCCTTCCGTGTTTATAGATAAATTTGCCCATCCATATGTTAAGCATTATTCAATCTCGATTTGTGTACCAACTGTAGGGTCAAAGGTCATCAGCCACCACCAGTTCTTTGCATCAGACATTTACATTCATATACACAGTGAATGATACGTATGTAACTCGCTCTTTTTGGCTTTCGTCCATTCTATCGTACATGTTCATGTGGAGATACAATATACAAGGAAAGGCTTCGACTTCTTTAACCTGTTCACCCCATTCACCCTTTGAACTTTAACCTCTGGACACATCCTTTAATATCAAATGGCTTTGGGAACGGACTAGACTAGCATTTGCTATTTTCCGTTTCAGTTTACCCTTTATCACAGCACAACTCAGATGTACATTCATTACTGAATTGTAATATTAATATGATTAAGGGTAATAAAGATTATTATTATTATTATTATTATTATTATTATTATTATTATTATGTACAACCCTAAATATGGTGTTTTCTGTGGTGCAATTTGATCTGCAGTAAACTACAAGGTGAACATGATCCAATATCATCATAGAAAACACCATACCACACTGTACATTACATGTAGTACTTTGGAAATGTGTGAATCAAATCTTCCATAACAAAAACTGTTCATGTTCAGGACCATGGAAATTTGCCACACTGGACAATCTAATTCTTTATACTAACACAGATGTACTGTACATTCTAGAGACATACAATGATTATTGGTTCCAAACCATCAAAAGCTGTGCATCTACCTGGAACCATGTGTTTTCAAAGGTTGCACTAAGATAATTCTAGAGTTTTCCTACATGTCCGTTGAGGAATTTGATAACTTTGTGCAAGTACAATACAGTATATTTATAATCGATCTCCTTGATGCATTTTCTCTGGCATTGAACTCAATGTGTATGCAGTGCTCAAAGGTACAGTAGTAGTAGTACATATTCATGTTTTTGAATGATTTTAGGGAGGTACCGGTGATACATGTACATGTACAAGTGACAAGCAACACTTTTCCTTCTGTGCATACTCTCCTTAGGTGCTGTATACGCTACATGTATACTTCCACCCAGTGTGTACTGAGGAGAGAGGAAGGTCCTAGACTAGAAAAGTTTATTTGTAATGGCTTGAAATGAGTCCATGTTTATAAATAGCAGGACCAATTACATACATTCCTTGAGTATTAGTAGAACTATCGGTTCTCGGTAAAGAGAGAGAGAGTTGCCGCTGGGCAAACATCTTGCACATTAGATGAATGATTGCAAGAAAAGCGATGATATAATTTCAACATTAGGGTGCCATCTTCTTTGCATGCTTTGAGGTGGTAAACTTTCACCGGGTCAAAGGTCGCATCACATGTGTTCTCAAGGCCCTGGGACATACCATCTGCCAGGCACCACCAACTTGAGTATCGGTTGAACTTGAAGCGCATTGGGTGATCTGTGCAACATAGAGATCAGTGTTGTTGTGGTACATGTATGTACAGCAGTACTGACTGTTGCCAAAAATACACAATGCCCTGTAAACTACACCACCAGGGTGAATAGAAGGATGGTTGTTTAGTCTGGTGACCTGATTTAAAACTAAAAGCAGAAAAGCATCCAAAATGTTTGGACAGAGTTCAGTATCATATGTGTGCATGTGGATATATGGTATCACTGATTCATAATAAACATCATTATAAAAATATAAAAATGTCAAATACTCGTGATGTTAAATTAAGTTTTCAAATTTTATATAGAGTGGAGGTATAAAAAAGTACACAGCATAGGTTTGAAAGATATGCATTCCCATTGCAATCATTCACATGACAGTAGCTGCATTATGGTACCGGTACTGTATTATAGACTGTATGCAATGATACAAGACAGCTCTCTTCAACGGCAATAATTTGCCAATAAATTCTACCCTACTCAATCATAGTGTTACTGTAGGAAATTCATCAGCTTTAGCAAAAAGTAAAGTGACTACTAAACTTGATTAAAATTTCAGTGGAAAACATAGGGTAAGTAAGGGAACTAAGCCAGGGATTGAGAACTGCCCCTTTAAGAGCCCAACAATCCTTCATAGTTATTTTTCAAACGTTATTTTCGTTTTATCACTTAATGATGTTTGCATTTTTGGACAATCTTGTGGAGGCATTTGTTCAGTAAACAATGAGCAGGGTAGGTTCTGAGAACAAATCGGATCTCGTTATCATGTTTGCTGTGTTAAGTTAATGTCTCATTGGTTCCACATAACAGTTGTAAATACTGCCGTTATCTGACAAGGATTATTTTTGTGTGAATCAAAATAAATCTAGTTCACATGAGCATACTCTTTTCATGAGACATCGTCAAATACTTGAAAAATGACTGTAGTCTAGTCAGCTGGCATACCAGCCGAGTTACTGGACATTTTGACATGTAAAGTTGATCACGTCTGTCCAAGCATTCATACATGTAGATCAGTACAGTAGCTTAACATTTCAGAAGTTTTTTCAGTTGATTCAGAAAGGTCTGGAAGTCCCTCTGTATCAGTTGCATGTCAGGACATGTATTACGTAAAAATTGTGTTGCCATCACGGAGATGTGTGGTACATGTAGTTGATGGCATATCAGTTCAGTGCAGAGAAGTTACATTGATGAACCATGGATATGGGAGTGTACAGTATCAATTGGCACAGGACATGATGCCCAGTAGTTGAAATGCTAGCACTTTTATGGCTCATTACAGCACTATTATGATGTGATCTGTATTCTATGTACTGCTAGATGTGATTTGAAATAGAGGAAATCATGCTAATAAAGGGATTGTGTGTTATGATTTTCAAAAGAAATCTGTGGCTTGTAGCTGTACTGTACCACTTCATTGATACCATTCTGTGTACTGAAGTTGGGCAAATTAGTGAAACTTTCATGTACCAATCATCACAAATTCAGCATTCTCTTCAAGCTTTATTGACTCGCCCTGTGTTTTGTGTCGTAATTTTCAGGAACACGACAGACACCAAGATGGATTACCCAGCGCCACAGAGGGGCTCAACTCAGCACCGACTGGAACAACAGCTAGCCGCACTTGAAGTCAAAGACGGAGGTGGAACTCAGCCAGGCGCAGTCACCACAGAGACCAGCTACTCCTACTCTTACAAAACCCCAACTTTCCAAGGCGGCGGCGCCAGGAAGTTTGCTCCAGTGACCGCCCCCAAGCCAAGGTTCACGGCTACAGGTCAGCAAAACGGACAGAAACACCCTTCACCTCCTCCCCCGCCTGGGCCAGACTCTTATTCTACAATATTGTCTTCCAGCAGGACTGATTATAATAACTCTGATTTTCAGTTTGCTCGCCAGGGCACAACAGCTAGTGAAGATTATCTGCAGCATGGCCAGAAAGCTACCAAAGGTAGTGTCTTGAAATCCGCTAACAAAACTAATTTATTTTATTTGTACATTTTTTTTTCACTAATTTTCTAATTTTTATGTGGCATGAGGTATGTTTGATTTATTTATGGCTGAAAGCGCATGAATGTATGGCTTGCATTTTTGATATTTTTTTTGCTTTTATATAAATGAGCATGATGGCTGCGTGGCTGGTTGTGTGCTGTAGATGTACATGTATGCTTGTATATGAGAAATTCAGGCTGTACATGCAGTTGTGTTGAATTTTAACTATTTCAGAAGGGATATGGGTTTAAGGTATATTTATATGTCGCGGTCAAAAATTAAAAACATTCAGTGTTTTGATTTAGCAAAATATATCATTTCTCAGCAAAAAGTTAGTGCTATCATTTGTAATTTTATGGTCCAACCTGAAGAAAACCCAAGACCTATTGAAACAAGAAATGTTTTTTTCAAAACTAGTATGAAATAACAAAGTGTCTGTTACTATTTGTGCAGGTCTTCAGGGATAAGTCATAACGCTTCTACAAAGCTTCGGTCGCTTTCTTGTCAAACTGTCTTTGTTCAAGCAGTTGAAATCTCAAAATGCTAATCAAAGAATATTTATATATTTAAAGACATACTTGACCAATAGGAGGGAGTGTTACAGACATCTTGCTTAATTTTCTCAGCTCCTCATTGGTCAAGTTGAAAACATTGACCAATGAGACTGCTTGTTACAGACATCTCGCCAATCTTCTTCCTTGTTGAAAACTCAAATTTGCAGTATAGCACTCTCGTCAATAGTTGCTTTTCTGTAAGTTTTGTTTTGGTCTCAGCACATTGTAGAAAATAGATATACAGACTTGTGCACACTTTTAATGATTTTTTTCTTTCAAATTTTTTTTTGTCTCCGCATGCTTTTATAGGAATTATTTCTACTAACCCACCGCGCAATAAAGGTAATTATCCTCAATGCACTATTGTTTAGAAATACTTGTGTATGCTTACAATTGTAGTAAAGCCCTGCCTAACATAACACTTCTTCCTTCTGTCCTAATGAGAAATTTTAACATCTCAAAGAGTGTTCTGTGGGTTGTTTCCTTTAAAGGCCTGCCTGAATATGCTCTCTATCACCATTTTGAGTTCCATTCCGTTATTATTGTTTGAGTCAGTTTACACATACTTGTATGGGTACCCGTGCTGTGTACATGTACACAGTCAAATCATGGTTGGTTGTTTTTGTGAAGGGAAGTATCCGAGTAATTTCTCCCAGGGATCACCCTGTCATTTTCTGGTTTCCCATATCGATGCAATCATATTAGGATGAGACAGAAATGGTGCTTGGTGCACTCGAACCATTTCCCATGTACCTCTGTATTTCCAAAACTTTGGGGAAAACACTGTACAGCGTTAGTAGTAAAGGGTGAATAGACACGAAAAAGCTGCTGTGTCGATGAGTCTGAAAAATAACATCTGTACAAGTATTGCTGTCACTGACTCAAGCATATGGAAAAACAAAAATATAATTATGACTGTTTGTTGGGAATTTATATTGAAAGTCACCGATCTGTTAAATGACTTTGACAGGCTTTGTGGGGTAAGTAAACAGTTGAAAAATCTGTGTGCATTAACATGTGCTCTGTCGCGCTTAGTATTGTGCTGTTTGCTATATTTCCACACTGACTGACTGTCAAGGACTACTGATGTCCAGTCATACACTGATAGTTCAAAGCAAGTGAAGTGATAATGAGCTATGCTTGTACCCTGTATATAGCATACCATATCTTCATCCCATTATACCACTTCATTGGCACACGAATGCTTCCTGAATGTGGCACAGTCTTAGAAAATCCTATGCAAAAATTTGCAATTCCATTTTCTGTTGAACATTCCCCATCGGCAAATGTGTCCTTGCATACATGTAGAGGATATGGCATTTGCATATATGTAGATTATATGGCATTTGCATATATGTAGATTACATGTATTTGCATATATGTAGATTATATGGTATTTGCATATGTGTAGATTGTATGGCTTTTGCATATATGTAGATTATATGGCATTTGCATATATGTAGATTATATGGTATTTGCATACATAGCATCACACAAAAATCCTCCAATCCACATTCATGGTGTGTTACAGTGCTTCTAGTATGTACTGGTCCAATTTCATCGACAGAGATGTTCTGTTAGATTACGATGTCGTACCGTACATTGTACATGGTCTTATGTATACATTGCTTGTGACTTGTAGTGATGAATACGTGGTCAGATCTGTTGAAAATTAATTTTGATGCCACTTACAGAATGTTGTATGCTGATTGGAAATACACAAAATTGTTGCAATAATTTTGTTAGCCGTACAATTCCACTCACAGCAAATGAAACATCCACTGCACGTCAGTGAACAAAAATGTCATCACTTGTGTTTTGTGTTGATGTAAAAGTACATGCAGGTACAAATTCATACACTTCTGAAAGATTTCTCCATTATAAGACAAACGCACATTTACCTCCTTCTCTCCCATCAAATCTTTCTGAATCAAGCTTTTTTCTACCTATGTTCTTATAAAAACTTTTTACATACTGTCTGCACAAAGTGACACCAGCTTCATTGTCACTAAGGTTACACCATCATCGTCACCAAGGTTACCCCATCTTTGCACTTCATCTTTTTTATCTCTTTTCTACTTCTTTTTTCTTACCTTTTTTCTCTTTTTTTCTCATGTTTTCTCTCCTCCGTCTTTCTTCTATAGATCCTCCACCCCCTATACCTCCAAGAGGTACTGTTGTCTACCACGGACATCATCAGCAAATAGGTTTCCACTTCATTCATTCGTCTCTCTCAGTGACTGTTTCATCGCTTCTTAAAGGGGCTGAATTTTGATGAACGATTCGGTCAATTGCCGTTTTAACTCCTCCTCGTAATTTCCCATGGAATTTGTTTCACAAAGATCGCATCTTGCAGTGTTTGAAAGTAGCGCCCTCTGTAGTCCTGGACTGCTTACACACTGATACCATTCCCATACGTTTGTTTGGTAATTCATAACTACGTGCACCTTGCAATAGTTGTGTTTTTTAAGAGCATTTACATTTGTTTGAACTTTGTGTGAAATAGGGTTAAAAAAAAATCAACAAATACTGTACATCTAAGGACATGATGAAATTCAGACCCTGTAGCTTTTCCATATTAGTCAAGCACCATCATGACATTGACATTGACATACATGAACACTACTGGTGTTACCCTTTTCAAAAAGCTCAAAATACCCCTATAGCTGTAGAAATATATTGTCACAATACATTGTATATTCCATTCAGACTTGCCAATTGACCAATCAGTGACAAGTTGTACATTTCACCATTATACTGTATAATACAGACTTGATTTCCCAAACATACTGTATCGTTTTTGAATCATGAATATGTCAGTTTCATGTTGCATCTCCCATACCACCAGTTTTGCTGGAAGCATGTACATGTACTGTACTGTACTGTACACATCAAATCAACATTCCGTAATGTTACACAGACATTTCCATGAAATTACTCACAAAGGAATGAAATGATTAACTCTTTGAATCCTGTTTGAGAAGGTGTGGACAAAGCCATGCATGATTTCATAGGTTATCATGGGGTCAGGGGTCACATCATAGGTCATTGGGAGGTCAGGGTTCATAAGGTTAATGTGTTTCTAATATTCATTTGAAGTTGGGAAGATGACAATTTTCATTATGGTTTTACGAAATAATTTAATTTTTTTCAGCCTCTCTGCATTAACATTGAATTTACATTTCCTTACAGCATGCAGATAACATTGTTTTACACCTTAACATATACTTATACTGTTTCATTAATTTTGAATTGTCCACCGTGACAATATGAGCGATGAATATCTGGCCTAACCTCTCTTGAGTCTTGGAACTCAATGCTGTTCTTGAATGTTGTGAGACTATAGTCATTGTGTCAAACTGTTGTATAGAGGGCAGACATTCCTGAGATTGAAAGTAATATTATCAGGACAGTGTGTTTTATTTATCCTTTGTAGGAATATGGCCAATTAATGTGAGTAATCTGGTTTGATTGCTTCATACTAGCCGGTACAGATGTCACTAACAGTGTCAGAAAAATCTTTTGGATATCTCCTGTGGAATTGTGCAAGAAATTGTCAAGTTTATTTACACTCGATTCAAAGTCAGTCTTTTAATTTTCATCACACCCTATAAAGGTGAAAATCTTTTGAAATATCTGAAACAATCACAGTTGCCCTCTACAGTTTCAGTTGATCCGTGGCTATAGTCCAAATACTTTCATTTTTGCAATGCGACATGTAGAATTATAGTTTTGCCATGTTAGAAGATTAATACTAAAGCTTGTGAATGTTTTTAGTTCAGTAACAAATGATGCTCACTTTCTGATGTCTTGCCCACTTTTTGCAGGCCAACCGCCTCCGCCTCCACCAAAGCCTAAAATTCGACCGCAATATAACGCAGGTACAAATCAAATGCACCGGCTCTGTGTCGACTTTCTTGTCACTCTAATGTCAATGCTTTTGTATTTTTTGCCTTGTGCCGTTATAGGGTATGTTATCACTAATGTTACACTGTGGCTGCATGCACTAATCTGCACTCTGTCCGAGCTTGTTGCGTTATCTACATTTGCTTAATTAATTGGGTATGTGGTTCAAGTATGTATGTTTGTATAAAAAACTGTAAACAACTGCGTTCATACTTTGCGACATTTTTTAGTGTTTAATTGGTAAATATGTGCACTTGCTAATGTGCTTAATCAGTTAATCATTTCATATCCATCTCCCCTCTTCCCCTCACTTCCCTTTTCCCCTCCCCCTCCCCAACCATCTATGTGTGTGACAGGAGGGCCTTATGCATAATTTAAATGGGTGTAACAGTAATTGTTGGTGAAGGGTAGGTAAACTCACAGAGCGATGAAATAATATTCACAGTCAGGAATGAATTACTAGCAATGCCCCAGCAATTCGTGGTATTTGAAAACACTGACTTAGGTTTCCAGGGTTAGGTATATGATCGTTCATTTCACAAAACATCTGGATAAAAAGAAATCTGAAAGTCAATTTGACGTTACATGTGAAGCCATGATGAAATGTGGTAATTAAAATGTTCAGTGTTAAGAACATTAAAAAAATTGTCTGGTAAATTATGTTAAGATTTCAGATATTTTAAAAACACCTTGAAAACTATATTTACTTCACAAGTTTCAAATAAGTCCTTACAACAAATCCTTACTTACTAGCAGACTAGTTGCATATTGTATGCAGTGCATAGTGTCTGGAAGTCTAATACTGAGTACTGGTTATTTCAATATTTTTTTTGAGAGAAGAATAAGCTTTTTGTTCTATTGAACAAAAAATATTTCAAATATTATCAGCAGTTACAGCTATTGCCCCTTTTAAGAGAGTTCAATACAAGATTGATCAAGCCAGCAACCATACATGTAGCAATGTTCACAGATTATTCTAAATTACGATACTTTGATTTTGATGTTGATACAACAGAAAAAAGAGACTACCTCAAATGTGAATTTCAGAATCCAGACTTATGACTCAGACAATCGTACCGGATGATCACATCAAAGTAGATTTGTGTCACTGGGCCTACTCTATGTCCTTGACAACTATATTAACGATCGAAAGTGCAAATAGTTTCTGGGGTCACTGAGTCATCAGTAGGACTGCTTAATGTGATTTGCAATTTCTAACGTAAATCTGTGTACTTCAAGGCACCCAAGTTTTAGTCAGATAAGCAGACAGCCTTGTATGCCGTCAGTGATTAGCCAGTTATCGTAACTGTGTATCCAACTACAAAAAGCATCACATGTAATCAGCTGTACGTTTCTTGAAACAGCCATGGTGGCAAGGCTGTCCTACTCCCCACCATGCAAATAGTTATTTTCAGGTTTTAATGAGAATATTTAACAGGATAAATTTTGACTCGACTAAGAATTCTGCAATCAGAGTGGTTCACATATTAAAATCCCATGAGGAAGTGAAATTTTCATTACTGCATGAAAATTTTGTCAGGTTGATTATAAAACCCTTAGGATGTTTGAAAATTCTGAGTGATGTCTTTTTAGGATGCATTTGTAGAAGTTAGTCATAAGAGAAAAGTTAAACAGAATCCGAAGATTCAGTCAGTTTGTAAACACTACTTGTAATCCTCAGGAAGGCAGTTACAAAAACTGATTTTGTTCCTCTGTTGCTCAAATACTCAAACTTATAGATGCTCTAAAAAGCAAGCTTTTATATGTAAGTTTTGTTAGTATGACAAAAACATTGTCATAGAAGATAGTTCACTCTATGTGTATCAGATGTATCAATTATGTGTGTGTTTTGGACTAATTATTGGAAAAACCTTCCCAATGTTATCATATGCCATACCCAAGATTTAACCTGCATTAAGGTTGAGTGGAATGGGGTCTCTAAAAGTAACTTTATACAGGGTGTTTTTCAGTCGATATTCCTAGAACATGTTGAATTAATTGTACCAGTTGTGTTGCATACAATGCTGAGATATAGCGAGCATTGCTAGCTATAATATACACTGTAATATTCCAGCACTGTGTGTTTGCATTTGTTACTCTGGCTGTGTTAGTGTTGGTATCTTTTAACATTTCGAGTTATGGTGTTTTACTCTAATGCTAATATTTCATGTTCTGTGTCTTTTTCCTGTTGGTTGTGGACAATTCTTTGTGTTTGTAGACATTCACTCCCATGTCTTTGCATTGTTGGTATGGCTGCATCATTGTAATTGGTTGTGTCTATCTTTCTGCAGGTCTACCAACGTACAAGCCAGTAGCGTATGGGGATACCGCGGACACAACTGATGACCTACCACCACCGCCACCCCCTCCTCCAGAACCTGAAACTTACGCCCCTCATGGAGGCCAGTCATTCCCACCCCCTCCTCCAGCCAATGATGACCTTCCTCCACCCCCACCTCCTGGTGTGACCTATACCTATACTAGAACTGAAACACACTCTGTCCCCCAGTCAGCTTCCCCTCCTCCGCCTCCCCCGCCACCTGCTCCTGCTTCCTACGAACCTCCTCCATCTCACAGCCACCAGAAATACACTCCTTCCCTTCCAGCTCAACAATATAATGCACCCACACCACCTGCCCCAGCCCCTCAAGTTCAGAGCTACCAACCGAGAGAGCCCCAAGCACAGACATATCACAGACCCCAGCAAACAACTTACACACCTCAAGCACAGCCCCAGCAGAGGGAGGTTTATACACACACCACAGTGACTTACCAAGACCCCCAGCCCCCCGCCCCACAGCCAGCACCGGCAAGCACCTACTCTCCTCCACAGTCCAAATTCAACCAGCCTGTGCTGGTTACCCACCACCGGCCAACACCTACGCCCAGCCCACCAGCAGTTACACCCCACCTAACAGAGAAGAGTACGCGACAGAGATGTACAGACCGGCCGGCCAGCAGCCGGCTGCTGGTGGATATACTGTCCCCAAACCTTCGGACCAACCCATTGCCAAACCAGATAAAACCGGAACTGAAGCCGAGGTGGATGCACTCACTAATCTACTTGTGCAGAACATGGAAAATGCTGCTGAGCCTGATTTCTTTGGTAAGTAGAAATCCAGCTTCATCGTTGTGAAATGCTGCTTGTAGACCTTCAATATGTGAATAACACTATACCGTAACTATACTCCTCTATTTAACAAAGTTTGACATTTCCATTGGTCCACTCTCTCAATGCGTCATGGTTTTTTGGCAATTCTGGAAAATGTACAACAATGGCAAAGTTTGTCTTTTAGTGTGATATGTATGCTCAAGACTCAAACAGCGTATATTCATGCCTTATACAAAACTATGAAAGATACAGGGAAAGAGGAGGAGAAAGAGCCAACAGATTATTGTCAACCTCTTGAACCTTGACCCCTGGTAACCTATGACTCATAGGTTACCAGGGGGTCATATTATGATTATGATTTTGGGAGACATTCAGGGTGCAAAGTGTTAAAGTATAGGGTATAGTGTAGAGGAGCCCTAACTAAGTATTGACATATATGTACATGTAGGTATCTGACTCACAATATGTGTGCTTTGTAAAGTAAGCTAAAGCACATCTGACTCAATGCAGATGCCTTTTACGCAGGAAATATTTCACTTTTCATATTCTAGTGCAGTGCTGACAAGAAATTGTCCAAAACAAAAACAGAACACACTGCTTGTGATCAGAGAATCAGGATGTGAGAATCATAAATGGAAGATTCTTAGTTCCAGGCCTGCACATCACTCTTAGTATTGTGAGCGTTAGCGCGGCCATTTTCCTTCTCATTAGCACTCTGTCATACGCAGGAGTGCTAATCATAGCTCAGTCTGTAACGTGGCAACAGATGTAGAGTTTAAGCTGAAATTTTCCACTTCAAAGCATGTGTTACGTTTGATAATTACAAATCAAATCAAAGATAGACAATAATTAAAAAGTTTCTGACATCAAAGCTTTCTGTATGCATTCTTTCAGGTACTTGTGCCAAGTGTAATGAGAAGGTCAAGGGCGATGACAATGGTTGCTCTGCTATGGACAAGATATTTCACATCAGTTGCTTCACGTGCATGACTTGTAACACCAAGCTACGTGGCAAGCCATTCTACGCTCTGGAGGGCAAGGCGTATTGTGAAGAATGTTATCTGGTGAGTACAGGGAGATTGTTTTGTTTCATCTAGTATTTGAAAGAATGGATGATGTTCAAGCATATGGAAGATAATGTTCTGTTGAATGTAGGTTTGATACAAACCACCTCACTTTGTTCTTGCAAGTTGGATGTTTCTAAAATACAGATTCAACAATTTATTATTTGCAAGAGTGGCAGACACATTTCTCCCTCATGGGCTTTTTCTCTGTTCATCAATTTAAACACTCAATTATTCCATAGACCTTCGAGAAAACTTTTCTAGGGACTCCAATGTTGTTCTAATTATTACAGGAGATCACATTATCCATTACCTTATGTTGCCACAGAGGGCGCTGTTCAAAAAGAAAAAAATGAAAAGGCTGCCCATTTTCCAAGGATATCACATATCTCATGAACACCTGTGTTATTAGAATTATCTACATGGTTATTAGTAGAAGAACACTGAATTTTCTCATCAACAAACACAAGTAGAAGGTGTGATGTTTGACCTTGCAGACATATTGGTCACATCAACTCATAAATGATCTGTTGCTCGAGGGAGCTCTCCATGCTCCCCCCTCTTACTCGCGATGAAGCGCCCTCGAGCAATGGATCTTTCAGTCTCATCAATTCCAATCATTGATAGATATCTGTGATTTTTTTGAGCTGGTGTATGTACTGATGTGTGGATGATGATATGCATCGCCCCGGTAACAGAGTTCCAATCCCTTGGGAATGATGAGAACATCCCAGTGGGGGAACTTCAATTTTTATTGACAATTTCTATGTGTTCCACATGTCAAAACTGGAGCAGCAGAATGGAATACCAAGTATAATAGAGCTCAAATTTTATGGAATGTGTATATGCCATGGGTGTAAAGTTATAGAAGTAGACACCATGTGAATATGTCAGAATATAACTTCACAAACTGTCTATGCATACCGTACACACATTTCAGTGTAGCATGTACTTTCAGAAGAAATGCAGATATTCATCGAATTAATGAAAGTGAAATGATTTAGTAATATAATTGTAATGTTTATCTCTCTATTCAAATCTGTAGGCTTCTCTGGAGAAGTGTTCAGTGTGTTCTAAACCAATCATGGATAGGGTAAGTGTTGAATTTCTAGTTGTGTTAGTTGTGTACTGTTTAGGGAGATGATTATATTGGTAGTCACACATCCCTTCACTTTCCTCTATTCGTGTAATGCTCAATCAGTCAGAATTAATTTCTCAAATGTAGCAGGCAAGATTATAAATGATAAAATTACTCAAGGAAAGAAATATGATCAGTCTTAGAATTTAACCCTTTTCCTGCAAGACAGTATCACTCCCCCATCTGCCAAGTCAGAAGAAAAACGGTATTGAGCCAAAACCATATGTATTTTCACCCACTTAGCTTGGTATGTTATAGTAGCTTTAGTTGGTAAAAGACTTGTTTTAGTATCTGTGTTTTCAGGGCCTTCAAATGTTCAATTGTTTGTTAAAATGCACCATATGGGACATGTTATGCTTCAGTAGTTTTAACCAACTTGACCTGATGGTGAAATATGAACTTGGCAGGATAAGGATTAAGAATGCTTTTAAATTCCATCTTTCTGTTTGGACAGGCTCCAACTCAGATATTACCTGTTGTATTTAATACTATAAGGTCTTCTTCAAACACACTTGCAGTGCAATTTACTCTTGTATTCTGTTGTGGAGCTTGACCTGTGTTAGGAAAAGCTGATTAAATTTGTAAATTTTGGGATTAAGATGATAGATGGTACAGGAAACATTTAAAGTCTGGGAGTTATCTGTAGCCTGTTCAATTCCAGTGCGTTGATATGACGTATAAAGTGTTGCATGAATGTGTTGACACATAGACTCATAAGGCCACTCTTGAATTCTGGTATGAGCACAATTGATGCTGTCATAATGGGTACATTCATGCAAAGCGTTCAGGTCACCGTTGAACTCACACACTCAGGCTTGCGTGAACTCCCATCACAATGGACTCCTTTCTACAGGAGAGGCTCTGAATGACTGACTCCCATTGGTAATAGACTGGAGAGCGTCAGAGCGTGCAGGTGCTCATACCGTGACTAATCCTGCGCTTGAAAACCCAAATCAGTGATGTGTGACGGGACAGTGAATGGCCTAGTAAAAGTCCCTAGGTGGTTTATGCATCATGCTATGCTATTAGTTCTGCTAGGGAGGGAAGGTTTTCAGTCAGGTAGTAAGCATCTCAATTGAATGCCAGACGACCAGCTTATATGCGCACTCGCTGCATTCTGAAACCAGTACTCATGCAATTTCAAATGGGAATGAATTATGTCTGTGCAAAAGCCCAAGAATTCTGACATGTTCTGAAAGCCACCGTAACAGTAACAATTGATGTAATATCAAGTAGTTTGGTCTGTTTTCTACTCCGAAAGTCAAGTTGACGTACTGAATACTCAACTAGTCATCCCAGCCTCTTTGCATGCAATGTCCACCAAATGATATTGTTGACATAATCAGTAATAATCTTTGGGTATGACGTCACAAAATTCACAGGTATTGACAAAGCTATAATATAATCTAGTGTAAAGGTGTCCTCCCATATGTAAGCCAGACTCAACTGTTATCAGGAAAATTGAGTTATTGAAGGATAGATGTTGTGCAGAATGACGAAATTGTTTTTTATTTGGCTTGCTACACAGATACTCCGTGCAACTGGTAAACCATACCACCCAGACTGTTTCACCTGTGTGGTCTGTGGTAAAAGCCTGGATGGAGTCCCCTTCACTGTGGATGCAACCAATCAGATCCACTGTATTGAAGACTTCCACAGGTAAGTCACAAAGACTGTGATTTGTCTCTTCTAAGGATGGAAATGTAACTTTTACATGTGTGTAGGCTTGGACATTACTCAGTTCATTATACCAAGTGTCCATTTTGCTGATATGCACAGAGTGAAAAGTGTGATAAGTTCAGCAGCTTTTATAATTCCCAAATTGATACAATATGGCGTGTACAAACCTTGATTGTCTCTCTTGATTAATAATTTGAACATAGTTGGAAGGAAAGAAATAAGCCAACCATCTCTTTTAGTATGTATATTCATATTCTCCATTTGCTTTTCACAGATACTGCAATCAAGTTTTCAACAAAAATTGGTTGTCTGTACTTGCCACTAGGTGGCACTGTTTACTGCAATTTGCAACAAAATCTTGAGACTTCACAGCTCGGCCCAAAAAGTTGTAATCATTGCACACATCCTGTTTATTTGATCGCATCATGAAATCTCCAACCCAATCACCTTCAATTAAAAAAAAAAGATTTATGACACTGAGGTTGCTGTTAGTCAACTAGAATAGGGTCTAAATCAGAATATATATGTGGAATGCAGACCAGCTAACATGACTTTTTGTCTTTTCCTAATTTTTTTCCCCCAAATATTAGGAAGTTTGCCCCTAGATGTAGTGTATGCCAGCTACCTATCATGCCTGAGCCAGGCCAAGAGGAGACTGTGCGTATTGTAGCCATGGATAGAAGTTTCCATGTTCAATGCTATAAATGTGAGGTAAGTGTTGAACCAATATCTGACGCACCCAGTACCTAGAACTCAATATACTTCATTCTGTATTTGTTTTGTACATGAAAAAAGGTGTCCTGTCTGGACATGAAAGGAAATTATTTGCAGGGTTTATAACCTATACACCCCGTTCCTTGTAAAACAGGGCCAATGACTCATTGTAATTTTCCTTCTTTTCCTCTAGGACTGTGGACTGCTTCTATCATCTGACGCAGATGGACGTGGCTGCTATCCACTGGACGATCACATCTTGTGCCGTGATTGCAACGCTAAACGCATCCAGACCCTGACGTCAAGGATGTCTGATCAATAGATGGATCTGTGACAAACATTTCAGTAGAAGTTACTGTCCTACAGATGAAAAATAAACTTCATTGTTGTTTTTGAACAAAAGCAACACATATTTCAAAGCATCTACAACTCCCTTACATGTGTTTACAGATGAACATAGAAATTGATAAAAAAACACAAAACAACAAACAATACATATTATCATATTTACTCAAATATAGATTAACAAACCCAAACATTCATCCTTACCACCCCTATAAACCCAGTAATAATAGAAACTGTCCATTGTGTATTATGGTCAGATGGACCTAACCATGTTAATATGAAGGGGTGAACAGATAGTTTCTTAAAGACATTACTGTGAAGTCTTCCTAATACTTGCAGTTGAATTTTGCAGTTGTACAATGAATTTAGTTAAGAAAAAGTTATTAAGCTATTATATAAATCATAGAGACATATCTTTAATGAAGCCTTCAAGACTGAAAAACTTTGTACCATGTCTTTTTTACGACATAAGAAATAAGTTTGAATGTCAAACTTTTTATTTAGTAAACTTTTTGTACAGTAATATGTACTGTCTTTGCAGTCGGAAGATGGTCAGACAATAGGTGCGACAAACTGGAAAGTTTTTTGCGTACACTTTTCTTGAAAAGCGAAATCACGGTGATGAAATTTTGTTGTAATAGGCCTTACATTTTCTGTTAGGTAGTTCTGTTAGTTTGGGGTGAGAAGCAAGCGTCTCACCCCCCCCCTCCCCCACCATGTGTGCTGAGGTCCAACCATATCATTTCAATATAGTGTGGTTGTACCAAAGGCTGCTCATGGAGGGTTGCTGTATTTGATAGAGTGCGCATGCACAATGTTATGTGCTGTCAATATTACACAATGCACTGACGAGCTGAAGACTGGAGTTTTTGTTGCATCTTCTGTGAGTGAAAAAATATCACATTGTTAAATTTTAACAGTGGAGCTAAAAAGAAATCATGAAATGTTACAGCTACTGTCTGCCGACAACAGAGGGTATTCCCTTCAATTGTATATGATTTTAACATAAAACAATAGAGCTTATATCTTGCTAATGATTAGTGTAGTGCTGCAGATAACATTTGTAAAATTTTGCAGCCCAGAATTTTCTTCAAATTTAGTTGTAAATGTGAAAATTTCTGGGACAACCAATAGAACTTTATATAGATTTCCAGACATGCTTTATTTTTCTCTTGACAATGATGTAATGATGTGGCAATGAAATGTGACAATTTGTAAAAGTCATGTTATATGTTTGTTTGGTATTAAGATAAGTGAAAATATATTTTATATTATTGCAAATGGTTCAGAAGTCTGTGAAAGCATAATGCATAAAATTAGTTGAATGTTCTTTGTAATGGTGTACCCCCTGCAGTTTGTAATAGAATGACCCAATTCTTGGTAGAATCGTTCTGGAACACTCCAAGATGTAACAATTAAAGGGTGCGCAGCATCAGTCAGCAGTCACAACTAGTCATGGATATTACGCATGAGGAAAATTTGATTAGTCTCATGAAGATCACTGGAGAATGTTAAATGAAGATAGATGGATACAAAATGCAGTTTGCAATTTAGAATGCCTTTTTTCTGAAAAATGTTTGAACATAAGAAAAAGGTTTAGAGAATATGATATAAGTTATTGCATTAGGCCAGTCACCATGGTAACAGGCATGGTAATTTTTTTCAACTGTATGTTTTATGCATACCTAGGGGTAGCATTACTGACGTTTCAGATTCTTAATATTAAAATATTACGATATAAATGAGGAAAATCCTACAGCCAGCTTTGATGTGATATTGAAAAAAAATCTAAATATTTTCTGAAACATTTTACGGTAAATACCTATGCAATTTGAGTTGTTCAGTAAATGGGCTAAACTATAACTCTTCTCAATGTTTACAAAGTCCCCACTCTTACACACTACGAGTTTTTAATATGGCTTAACCCTTTGTCTTTTAAGGCAATGAGGGGCCAATGAAAAAATGCAGTTAGAGGCCAAGACTTGCTTTTGATCCGCTTGATTCGATGAGGGAGAACTTTACATGACTATGTGCGAATTTTTTTGGGGGTAAGAAATGCTGATACACCGTCACTGTATTATGCTTTTACAGTAAAAATCAATGTACAAGTTGTATCAAGGTAGTTTAATGTATGTCCTCACATTTGATTTATCTTTGTTTTTGTTTCATGTGATGCAAAGCTAGTAATGTTCAATACGGACTGCTACATCTGTAATACCGGTAAAATGGTCTTCCATCAGTTTTGAAGGAATTAGAATCTAAATTTTTTTAAGATTATCATTTGTTCCAGACAACGACTTGGGGAATTTTGCTTAATTACAGATACATTGTCTTACATAAAATACAGAAGCTGTTATAATGAATACATATCTTTCTGGAAATTTTATTGAGTCATTCCTCATCTTCACCCCGCTTCACCTTTGAAAGGCGGCAACATCAGAATATGTGATATACTTGAGTCATAGGAGGGTGTCTTCCTCCTGTTCCCTGTGCAGTTTTCTTCGTCAAGCCCAGCACTGATTTTGCAAACAATAAGATTCAAGTTGGCTTACTTCAGAGAACCACATTTCATTATTTTGTTCTCAGAGTTTGCCATCAGAATATATGATTGCATTACAAGGAAATTAGTTTGAAATACATCTGCAGTAAACGTGTATGAGCTGTGTTGGTAAGCAGGGGCTGATGAAAGCATACATTGTATATTATTTTACCTTTTGCTCTGGGTTCCCTTGCCTTATTCTCCACCTGATGTAAAGAATTTTTTTAGGGGCGCTGAGAGGATGGTTCCCCCGAAAGATGCTTTGGCGCTGAGGGCGCTACACTTTAGGGACACTGCTGCCCACGGATGTTGCAAAGTGTATATCCTAGATCTGCCGTAAAAACTACTGTAATCAAATTGTTATATAAAAGGGTCTGATATTGCGCAAGGCAGTGTTAGAGTTTGCTCTTGTTTGTTTGTTTGTTTGTTTACAAGTGTAGGCAAGAAATGATGAAATCTAATGCAAATCCCCGATGAGAAATAAGGCACACCCCTCCTTTGCCGTGAGAAGTACTAGCACTAACGTGTATCCACCACTCTCTCGAAATACTCACCCTGGCCAACGATTGACGTATTATAAAGGGTGAGTATTTACAGAGAGTTTTGACGTATTATAAAACGTATTATAAAGGGTGAGTATTTACAGAGAGTTTTGATTTCGGGGAGCATCAAGCTGCCATACAAGAGACCTTTGCAAGCGGAGACTGGTATTAGCAGGGTCAATGGAAATCTTTTGTTCCGTATTGTATACGAACTTTGTTGTAAACCGAAATTCTGACATTTCTCATAATGAACTTCAACTTAACGCATGGCTCAAGATGACTCATTAATTTCCAATAGGCCACCACAGTAGAGTTGAGCTCAATTTTCCTATTTTAAAACATTCAGCAGCACGAATCCTCTTAACAGGTGTTAGGTCGATGTCAGCTTGACTACTGTTGAATCTTTCGTGGGGGCAAGTCCACTTAAATTTTGGGCTCGTGAAGAAAATAGCGCCCCCTGTGGTGCTTTTTTCAGAAATTCTTGTTTATTGCTTTTACTTCCATGCCATGGGCCTTTTAACTCTCTATATTACCACGCAATGCTACGGTTATCTTCACAACAAGTCTGCATTTTGTTTCAATTAAGGAGACAATTATCTTTACAAAATTGTTTCAAATTAAAGTTCAAACCAGAAAGCACCAATGCAGGTATCAAAACTCAACGGTCCGCACTATTTTCACCCGAACTATCTTCGTAGTGAATTACTAGTCTCGGGCCACTTATGAACGACGTTATTACATTCTCCAATAATAAACACGTATACCCGCGCTTTAATTTTACCTTCGGTGAGAAAACAGTTATTAAGTCGGCCACGAAGTTTTCAGTAAATTACAAACAGATAAGAATACACAACGACGCGCCTGTGTTAGAACGGTTGTTTTGGGTATACAGTGAAAAGGGCGCCTTTAAGGCAATGAAAACGGCTCCCCGCCTGAAGTATAAAATTGTACGTGTTAAGTTTGTTTTGTTACGTTCTGCGTCCGTGTTGTTTTGTCGTCTGTCAGCCTCCTAGCTTCACTAGAACTGGAGAAACAACAACTACCAAAAGAAAAAACTTGATCACAAACAAACTGAGGAAAAGAAAACACTTTGCGACTGTTGAGAAACCACAGTTGGGTTTCGAAACGTCAGCATCAAAGTATAAAACTATCAACAGTAGATCTCACCATCCATTCAAACCTCGATCACTGCAAGATCTTCCAGAAAACGTTGTTCTCGATGATCTATGGGTATGTTCGATGAAAGTTGATAATGCACGGCGTCGCATCCGTCGCCATCTCCGTCGAGGGAGTGCCTGTGGAAAGAGACGTCACCCCTACAATCCCTGCTTAATCCGATAGTTGTCCTATTAAACCTAGACGAGGTAGAGTATCGCCCTATCGTATACTTGCGCCTTTGATTCAATTCGGTCAAGATAACGGAGATTAACGAGTTCGAAATGACTCGACTGCTGGCTAGCTAGCTGGATAAAGCGTTTGCTATCTAATACTTCAGGGGGTTATGATTGACTGAAATATACTATAGTATCTCATAAGTGTTTTTTAAGTGTCAATGGTGTGGTTATGAATATCTCGGACATAGACTTTAAATACCATAAATGTGAGCACTCACAAAGTTACCACCCGGTCGACTTGGAACGGTCATATTACATAGAGAGATGGCTTATTTTTACCTCAACGATAGTCTTTGTCCCCGGGTCTTTGTCAAACTTTGCCAAAGTTAATCCGGTAATATATCTGGTGACAACGTCCACAGATTAGTAAGTTACCCTTTCTTGCTTTGGCGAATTAGGCACTCAAACTCATCAGATAATAGACTAAATTACTACCCTTGCTTGCTTTGGCGAATTAGGCAATCAAACTAGTCAGATAATAGACGCAACACAGTGACAAAATTAACTTCGCGTAAGATTGTCGAGGGTGACACGGCGAAGGAGAAAAAGAAATCGTTACAAAACCAGTGCTAACATAAGACAAAGACACCAAAGCTGCAAAGAAAGGTTGGTAGTATAAATCTTTCTTGATAATACATATCATAGTCAAACGTATTAAAATAAAATAAACCATAGCAAGAGGAACCTTTTGCTGAGACAAAGACACCCCTACCCCCTCCCCCTGGGGACAGACTTTTGTGCAATCCCCTATGGTTCCAGTTCGGTACGTGTAAACTGAAACTTATTGCATTTTCGAAGTAGGCGTCTACTATAAATGCAGCAACAGTACCGAAAACAACTTCTAATATGTCCCTAAACTTTAACTGGAGGCGAAATAGCTGATCATGAAGCTCATTCAGAATTCTGGTGTTCCCATAGGGAACCAAGAAATCAGTGTTGTTGTTGTTCTTGTCATTTATAGTGTTGTTTATGGTGATATTAGTCACGTTGTTGTTGATCAATAAAATTCAACGAATATAACTATTGTGTTGTTGTTTTAAACGTATGTACTATAGATGTCCTAAGAAACACTACAAGGATGCTATTGTGACCCGATGCAACTCTCGCCGAACGTACACTCTCTACCTAGGTTGGGAGAGAAATTTTAAATTCACTTGTCACTAAATCCTACTAAGAATTGAAAAGAAAGAAACAAAAACCATAATGAACATGTTTATAATCATGATAGCCATAGAGGAAAGATGCCAGATGGAGGTCGTTGAAGTCTGATTTTTATAAACTTTGGCCGAAATTATTGGACTCGATGTTTTGTTTAGTTTCTTCATTTAATTTTGGTATTAGGCGTTTACTTTATATCATTGTTATAGCTTAGTTTTCGCAATGACCAGGACGTATATCGAGCGGATGCGTAGACATAATAATTGCTAGATTCAGTGTTGTTTGCTAATTAAATGCAAAATATGTAAATTTATGTAAATTACGCAAATTCTAGCTAAGCGATTAATTTATCCCTTGATGAGTTCAACACAGTAGTTCATTAGGCAGTGTTTACAGGCTAACTGTGACAGCAGTGTGTGTGGTCAAGTGATCAGGGGTTCCAGTTAAAGATAGGAGACCGTTAAAAAAAATACAGTTCTTATTGGAAATATCACATATATCATCAAAACTTGAAAACACGATTGGAACTAATTTCATTTGGGATAATTGGATGGTGAAGTAATGCCGATTTAATATACAAATGTGATTTCATCTGCTTTTCTTTTTACATTACACACTTGTTTTTATGAGTAATTTGTATTATTGCAACATTCAACAATCTGGCACCTAACACTTTTGAGAAATTTGAAAAATATGAAAATCCAATCATCCCAAATTAGTTCCAATCGTGTTTGAAGATACCGGTACGAACATATTGATCACATTCGTGCAGGTCCCGGCCCGGTGGTCACTACTGAACCCTCAGGCACAGTCATGCTGTGGTTTGAGGGACTATGCCTCAGGTTAAATTGGAATTTTTTTCTTAAAGCGTCTCCGAAAGCAAAATATTCCTTCTTTACAACATGAATAAGCATTTCGCAGTTGGTAGGCAGCTTTTTAAAAAATTTCCAAGCGCCGAGCTGATATAAAATTCTTCATCCTTTCATGTTTTGAACCACAATATTGTCCTGAAAGAAACAAAGAGCCATAGTACGTTTTGGCCTATGGACTACTTTTCATGTACCTATGTACTTGTACACTTACTGAGTGAATATTTAACCGCTAGCCGTTCAGGCTACCTCGGGTTTTTCCTTTTTGCCTCACATCCTTACGGACATGGGATTTGTGAAGGTGTGAAAGACTGTTTACCCATATTAAGATAAGTCGTCGGCTGAATTTCGAAAAGCCGAAAAAAGTCGATCAAGTTGGGTTAGGGGTACCACAGGGTACCCAAACATCTGGTTGTTGTTGTTTGTATATTGTTGTATATGCGTATTTGTAATGTTTTTGTTGACCAATAAAATTCAACGAACATAACTGTTGTGTTGTTGTTGGTTCAAACGTAATGTGGATGTCATAAGGAACGCTACAAGGACACTATCATTATTTGAACCGATGCAACTCTCAACCAACGCTGTTGTTGTTTGTATTGTTGTTAATGTTTATAAGTCGTGTTGTTGTTGTTGTTGTTGTTGTTGTTGTTGTTGACTAATAAAATTCAACGAACATAACTGTTGTGTTGCTGTTGGTTCAAACGTAATCTAGAAACGCTACAAGGACACAATATCAGTCCCTGCCAACGTACACTCTCTTCATATATGGTAGGTTTTTCAAAAATCCAAGGACGGAAAACAAAGAATTTTCTTAACACGGCCTAAACACAAAGCACAGTGCGTTTAACAAGAACACTAAATGATGATGAAAATCGACTGTACAACGCATGTACACGCCAGTAGGCCTAAGCTTATTTGATGCTATGTTACTATGTAATCGTTGTTATTGGTTAACGCGCATTTTGGTCAATGACGATGATTACACTGATGAGAAAGAATCACAATTGTGACGTGGCACATTTTTTGAACGTTGCACAGGCCTGTGTAAAGATCTATGTATCACCCACCAAGATCAGTTGATGTTGACTTTTTGTCCTGTTCCGCGATGACTCAATGTCATCATGATGCTTACACTTCCAGTTTTCCTTAAAACAAACTTTCAAAGAAAATTCGCACATGAACAGATAATTTATGAAGAAATAGCTTGAACCATTCAAATATTATAAGAGAATACTTAGAAATAATAAAAAAAGTGATATTCGACGGTATTTATATCAGATATGGCAACAGGTTAATCGCTTCGCACCAATACATGCCTATACCGTACTCCTAATATACTGCGCCACCTACGGCATATATCCAATAAAGTGACGTCATCCATTTCACGTGATATAAAGATGGCTGAGGACAACCCCGCCGAATTAGTGATAGACGCAGATAGGCAGGCAACCAAATACAGCCCTCAAGACGCTGAAGAAAATCTCGACGACAGAACAATTCCTGAGGTCCATTTCAAGACTTCGAGGCTCAGCGTTCGCACGGATTCTTCCGAAATTAGAATGAATACAGACAGCACGGTAAACATGGAGAGCGCTGCGCCACAGCAAGGGACGGGAACGCCTCCGACGGTGCCGAATCTTGGCAGACCGCAAAGTGCACCCATGTCCAAACATCAGCAGAAACAGTTCTTCGCGTACAGGGTAAGCCACATACCGTACTTCCCAGGTCATATGTACACAGCAACGACTCTCGTTTGTGTACCTAAAAATGGTTCTCGCATCCACACAGAGAAGGCTGTACATTCATTGATTTTTTGAACACCACTGTGCGAAAGCCACTTCGTATGTGTGGCGAAGTTTTTTTGTTTTTTTTTTAAATGTTGAAACATCCATTGAATGGAAAATTGAAGTTATTATGGCGGAACTAGGCACAGGGTCAAATTGAGTTCAACCGTACGCGTGTTTCAGGTGAGACCGATTATGTCTCGTCTGTGCACATTATTATCGAAAATATGTACAAAATTCAAAATGTATTCCGTCCTTTGTTATCCAGTCTGTCACCATTTGGCATATGAGGTCTCTGTTATCTTGCAATTTATTGATTTTCGAGCAAATATCTTTGACGTTTAGTATTGACCCATTCCCGAGCTCTGTGGGATATGCTTGTAATGACGTCATACTACTACCGATAAAAAGTAACATTTTAAAGTCCGAGCTATGTTCTGCAGGAAACGAAGACTTATTTACAACTAATCAAAATTTGATACCTTATGCATGTGGCGTAGGACTAAATAGAAGGAAATGATTTAACTCGACAATATAATGTTTGCTTTTGTGTATACTATATAAACTGTCGTGAAAAGTAAACAAAACTGCCCATAAAAATGTCGCGGACAATGCAGTCTTGAAACAACAGAAGCCCTAAATTAGCGGTTGTGACGTCAGAGGTCAACAGAACGCTGGCCCATATTTGTTCTATTTTATCTTTGCATAATAAATATACAGCGCAAGGACATTTACACGAAGGGGCTGATTTGAGTTTTGTTGTGTCGTCGGTTGAAATCAATTGCGTGCAAAGAATTCTTTTATCGATTCTTGAGTCTGATTAAACAGGTCGGTCAGGTCATGGCAAAACTCCAGGAGTTTGTATTTTGTTCTAATTTTTAAGGGTTTCATTTTCATGGCAATGTTTGTATCACAATAGCAGTCCAGCAAAGACTAAAATAATCAAGGTATAATTACCAAATGTCAGTTCTCTCATCATGCAATTAATGTCTTCCTGTTCAGCTGCTCAGCCTATTGTTCTTTCTGAATTTTTGCATTTATTGTCCTTTCGTTTGCTTATATCAGATCATACATATTACTGGTGCCTTTTCACAGGCGTCTTGCTCTCTCCTGTCATTAGGTCAGTCACCGTCCCTCCCTGGGTGGAGGGACGATGGGTCAGTGTTTTTACTCCTATCTAGATGCATATTGCTCAGAAAGTCACAGAGCAAAAGTTCAAAAGCATAGTGTCTCAGTTATTTGCATTACAGCATAGTCACATGAATGTTACAAACGTACACACTACAACCACTATCGCATCGAATGTTTACTTTAACTCTGAGTCATTTCCACAAGTGGAGCCAGTCAACAGAGTTGAAACAGCCAAAGTATAATAAAGACTCCATAACTTCACCGTTGTTAAGCCCTTAGATTTGTTGAAACATGTTTGAAGGGCGCTAACATTGATGATTGTAAAAGATTTGTTGAAAGGCCGTGAACACATACTTTTGTCTGTGTATTGTCCAGAAAATCAAAACGGAATCTTACCACAGCAGATCCTGGAGTGAACTTTGGGCTAAAATCTTATTTTAAATAAATGATTACTGAACCTGATTTGCATCATTTATGATTAAGGTTTTTAACTGTATCACAATTGTAAGAATTATGTAATGGAAATTTAACTCCTTAGATCTCCCAGAGAGTTCTAGTTGATAATTACCGGTGAATTTATTTGAAACTAGTATGTTCAACACTCACAGGACTTGCAGTTCAAACTATTTCCGACGACTTCGTTTTGATGTGATAAGTCTTCCCTTTAACATCCATCAACACAGTCTGAGAATTCAAGTGATGTTTATTTTTGGAACATCGTAATAGCTTTTACTAATATTGTTTTAACTTTAGTCTGTCATATTCTTTTAAATGCCGCAGGCAAAGAGCAAAGAGCCATCAAAAATTCAGTTGAATTTTGAATGTTAGCTACACTATTAGCCTCATGACAACAGATATGGGGAATGTTATTCAGAACAGATTAATTGCATCAGGGAACTATCGTCATGGACAGATTACAGATTAGAATACATTGTACCACAAAACAGCTTGTACTGGTAGTGCCATCAAGGCATGCAAACAACAGCTCGGAGAGAATTTTCATGAAAATGTCAGAAGGGGGAAAATTGAAACTTTTTTTGTTAGTGATACCATATTCTTGATTCAGATGCACATAGATTGACTTCACAAAGTTGATCATATTAATTCACACATTGCTTTGTTTCTACCTGCATAATTTGTCATGTAAAATTCAAGCAACACTGACCAACAATGTCTGGTTTGGGCTAGCAATTACCTGACACAAACTATCATGAAAATGTGTTTTACTTTCATTATGACAATATATCTATAAATATGTCAGTATTGTTGTTGTAGAAAGAAAAGAAAAATAGTATTAAGTTTTGATACATATATTTTCATCATTTTGTTCCATTGAAAAAAAAGTACAATTTTCTTGTCATTGCATATTGAAATATAACACTGGTATTGCATATTGAAATATTACCAACACAATGCATTGTTGATAAGTGAGTTCTGGCTGGACTAGAATTCAGTTATCAATGACAAAACTGAATATTTGATACCTGCTCTATCGCCATATTGAACACTTGGCATTTGAATGTTAGCGTAAGAGTAGGTAAGAAACTGTGTTTGACAAACAAAACAAAAATATTATCAGTAAACACATAGGTTTCAATCTGAAAAATACCATCCAATTGAAGTAGTGGCGGTCCTTTACCAGGAATATTGAAATAGCCTAAATGAGAAATGAGATTCTCTTCCACTGTACTGTAACAGTGCAATAAACCCCATCACAAGCAGTATAAATTTATCTCTTCAAGTCTATGACATCCATGGAAATGTTTAACAAGATACGCTCGGTTCAAAAGGCTAGCAGTACCCAAACATGTATAGATATCAGTGCTCCTTAATGTTTGCTATAGTCCTCTTTTTTGACCAGCTGAGATTATTCTAAGTTTATCATAGCACGTATAGTGATATGAAGTGACGGTTGTTTACAGTATATTTCTATACAGCCACTTAACCCACTGAGCGCCATTTTGTTACCTTCACAAAATATACCTAGTCAATTTTTTACAGATTTTTGCCAAAATTTTGATAAAAAACTCTAGCCAATGAAATGTTATGTCCATTTGGTCCAAAATTATCAAAAAATGTTGCAATGAAATTGTGGTGGGAAAATTACAGCCCTCAAAGGGTAAAACCTCATATTACGACGATGTTTCCTGTTTCAATGAAATTTTTACAGACCTTGAATTTTTTACCTGTGTGCTCCCACGTCAGATAGTCAGCTTCTGTCATAAAATTGTGACTTTGATATAATTTTTGTAAAGGTTTCGGTTTATTTTATTTTTCCCCTTTTGACCAACTTGTCTTGGGTCAAAAATTTCAGAAAACTATCAACTTTGTTACGTTTGCGTTGCTTCCCCGCAAGCTAATGTGTGTACATTTTCTGTCCTGTTGCAGCCGGGGGCCATAGAAGCTGCTGTTAATGAGTGTAAGCCTGTTATCAAGCAGGATGTTGATGGTGAAATCAGAGGTGTATGGTTACTTACAGAGTAAGTATACTTTACTTTTTCTGTGATTCAAAAGGTTAAACCTGGAATTCTAATGCACCACGGTACAAGCAAGCTCATGTGTGCAAACGCACATAGAAGTATGTGTATTTCCATACGCACTTGCACACATGGGTTTGTTTGTACCGCCATCATGTGATCTTTCACGTATACTGAGTCTGTAGAACTCATCTCTTCCTTTTTATTCCGAAGTAGTAGAACCATTGAACAGTAAAGGGCACTTATCTGTTCAAACCCTGTCTAAACCCTTTTCCTGCCAGACAGTATCACTTCCCCATCTGCCAATTCAGTAAAAAGCGGTATTGAGCTAAAACCATATGTATTGTCACCCCGGGATTGTCACCCACTTGGCTTGGTATGTTGTAGCAGCTTTAGTTGGTATTTGAAGCTGCTATTTCAGACCAAGCCAGGTGGGTGCAAATACATGTGCTTTCAGCTAAATACTGTTTATTACTGACTTGGCAGATGGGGAAGTGATACTGTCTGGCTGGCAAAGGGTCAAAAGGGGCTTGACCAAGTCAAAGTTGATGGAAAGTTAAAACACATTTGTTTACACATGCAGAAAATTTTGTATATGTCTTGATATCAGTGAAGCAATATGACAGATGCAGGAAGTGAAACTTCAATTTTGAAATTGGAGAAGGGAAACTAATGAAAAAAGAAGACAAACACCATTTCTGATAATCACCGATAGTGGTTGACGTTATCGCACACATTAGCATTCATTAATTCCAGTCACGGCTGAAGAGTGTCACATATTGAACCATCGTGCCAAATTCATGGATAGAGAGTTTGGCACAGCTGGTGGTGCTATGCATGTGGTCAGTTCACGTTAAATTTCCATGTAGCATAATAATATGTTGACTGGACTGTGATTACGTGCAATGCATCAGATGCGTGGTTGACAATAACTGGTGCCTCGGATGTGTCTGGGAAACCAATCACGGCTCGTATCCAAAGTGGAAATTTTAACCCTGTCACCAGTACTATGTAGTTGAAGCTACCCTGTCACTGATACTATTTAGTCGAACCTTATTGCTCGTTGTAGTCAGGTTGAACCCATTAGCAGGAATATTAGGGTGGTATAGTGTAGGTAGGGACGTGCCATACCAACCTAAACATATAGACTAATTAGAGAAAATATGACACTCATAAATTATGTATCCCCTGGCTGGCATTAACACAAAAGATAATGACGATTACCCCCAACTGCATTGCTCTGTGCCTGTATAATGTACACATATCATATTGCTTGAAATTCACCACCATTCAGAATATCTAGAATTTTGCTCAGAATTACAACCCTTTCAGAAATTCATGTGACTGTATATCTTCCATCCACACCACTATGGTGAACTCCTGTTCTGTTGAAACATCAAATGATTGAAATATTTATTGCACAGGTAACATGAGGAAGCACTCAAATAAATTATTGGGACACAAAAAAAACACCATAAATGTATCATAAACATCAATGGATAGATTGCTTTCAAAGCCAATTTTACAACAACAACAAGAAGTCAAAATTTTTAGGACAGAAGAAAGATGTTTATGAATGGAAATACACTCACTCATACGAAGCTTAAAGAGGCACTCTCACTTGGTAACATTTTTAAAACACATTTTTTTAATGCCAACAGTCGATATTTGACATGGCGATGCTGCGCGCGGATCGCGAGATATCAATAAAAACATGTCCTCAAAAAGTTTGAATTCGGTGGCCCACCTGAATTCAGCTTCCGAACATAGAACGTACGGCACTGGGGTCATTGTCAACTAAGCTATGGAGTACGAGTCTACGCTGACGCTGCTGTACGCCACAGCAGTACCACTCGCGTTGGTGAGCGGTCATGTCCCATGGGAGAAAGCCGAGTCCTACTGACTCGGCACTACTGACTCAGCAAAAAAACGAAAAACAAAGTTTGCTGATTCCACCAGAATTCGCATCGGTGACTAGCACAGATAGGTGCGGTTGATACATAGTATGCATAGTGGCCGCCGCGTGGTATGCGCGCATACCACACGCGGCGGCAGCTATGTATCGAACCACGCGTAACTGTGTGGCAGACGACAAAGTGTAGTCATCAGAGGCAACTAATATTTTACACGTAAAAGGCAACTAATATTTTACACGTAAAAACTGATATCATTTAATACAACTGATTGAGAATGATGAAAACGACAAAAACTAAGGAGAAGTTTTAAAAAAGAATTACCAGAGGTAAAGGCATTGATAATGATGTATATAAAGTCACGCAGTAGGAGGTAAATTAATTGCGTCATTCGAACATTTTTGGACTCCTTAGAATATCGTCAATCAGCACAACAACACACTTTCGGGGGATTTCGGGTCATAACCAGAAACGATCGTAAAACTTCGGGATGTGAAAAATACGCTCAGGAAATGACATGTTTTTATCGATATCTCGCAATCTGCGCGGAGTCGCCACGTCAAATATCGACCGTTGGCATTAGAAAAATGTGTTTTAAAAATGTTACCAAGTGGGAGTGCCTCTTTAAATTCTGCCGGTACATGATGATGTACTTCTAAGGTATATGTCTACAGGACTGTGCTCTGTATGTTCTGTAGACTGCTTGTTTTTGAGGATTGAAGGTAGTGTACGTTCATCAAATGTAACCAGGTCCACAATCACTATTTGATAACGATAGGTTTGGGCCAAACTATGCTTGTGAAAGGGTTTAAAAAGAAAAACTACTTGCAAATGCTGGGTTTTCATTTCCTTGGTTATTTCCGATGAACACTGCAGTAGACTATGTTGTGGGGAAATATATTCAGCTCTGTTGAGTGAAAGTGTGAACTTCACGCTACTGTTCAGTGTGCTGTACTTGTAACAAGCACTCTACAGTGTTTGTTCCGTGAAAAGCACTCTCTGTATGTCGATTGATGGAGTGTTTTCACATCACCATTGAGGGGATAAAAGTCTTTCTCAAGATGAATATATTAAAACGTTACAAAGAGAATAGGTTCTACTACACATTCTCTTTAGCTGATAAGAAGTCTGAAAATTCTTTTACTTTGCCTTTTACTCTCTTCCATATTTAGCAAATTTGAATATTTGCAATTTAAATGATGAGGAATCTAATCCTCTGAGGCCTTTCTATCTGGAAACATACCAAAATTCTCCAGTTTATAGGGAATCCAGCCCGAAAGGGTTAATGATATGCAAAACATTACACTTTGTTAAGACAGTGATAGCTCTGCTGCTCAACCACAATCTCGTTGTAGCTCCAATAGCTGTACCTTTTGACATATTTTCCAGAATTTTTGTTCTTTTGTAAAATACTGGTTTTTGGTTCTACTCTAAAATTGTATGGAAATACCTGCTGCAGACAGTTGGACTTGTCAACACATATATGTGTTAAATGTCCAATTTGTTATTGTAGATGACAAAATTTCAGTGTGGGTTAGAATTTTTCCTGTCAGCAGTAATAAGATGTATTGTGTACAATTGTGTTTGCATGGGTAATGCTTTTTGGATTTCAACATACAGTAGTTGAGGTAAAATGTAAAAAAGAAAAAGTCTGCATGTCTTTCGGAGCAGAAATAATGAAGATATCATCAATAGTCATTAACCATTGTCCCTTGAAAGGTTTTCAGCCCTTGAGTGTTTTGAAAATTACGACTTAATTGATTAAAATATTGTCAATTAACAGTGCTACAGGCATGATGGTTTCATAATGATTACATGAAAATTAGCTTCAGCAGAAATTTATGGAATCTCGTTGAAGCCAAAGTACCGCAAATGTGAGCCATGTCCATTATTATCAACTTAGTGTTCCGTATTTTAAGTCATTTTTTTCAATCTTACCCTGACTTGGCACCATAATGAATTAATATATAAGCCGTGATAGTGTTTTCAGTGAAAACAACACAAATTTACTTTTCATACTGGAAAGAAAATAACAAGTAGATAACATTTGTTTTGTTTCAGCAGTGTGTTTGTGATGTGTTGTTTGTGTGAGATTCATCTGTCTGTGTGTACAGTGACATGAATCCATGTACACTCTTCTATAAATTTGCATTGAAGCTTAGTGCTGTTGGAATGTGCTGTACAGGTCAGAATTGAGCAAACATTCCCTGAAGCAGTTTATCATCATTTTAGATTATCATGTACCAGACTACTACACAACTCCGTGTTTGTATTACTGGAGTACAGTTCAACTTTTCAGACTCAAGCGGTACAAGCACACAGTTTGGCTTGAACTTTGAACAGTACGGAATATCGTATATCATTATGCATAAATATCAGAAAAAATGACAAATGTGAAATTTACCTATATGCATGATTGCACCCCCATCATGCAGTGAATAGACCCAACCACCACAGGAAAACAATAGGGCCCAGTTCAAAACTATTACACTGACAGGGTTTATACAGGCAATTAGATATATATTTCATTGATTGCACTCTACAAGCAAAGCACTCACTGATTTCAAGTTTGCATACTACCAGAAGAAAGACACATCTGACTATATAGCCACTATGTCTGTTCTGTTTTATTAGATTTACCAGGCACGCAAAAAAGCACAGAAAATTTAATAAAAAGTGCCCTTTGGTAGCAGTTATGTGATCAACGTGCACAGAATATAAATTAGGACATGGAAAATATTCCTCCATGCATTTATAAATTGTATGTTCAACTCCCAAGTACAACTCAGCTGGTCTTATATCATTCCTATGATGATTAAATTATTTCTTGTGTCTCAATTATTTCGGGTTGATGACATAGTTCCATTTCAATACTTGCCATGCCAATTGGCAATATCGGTACAGTGCAACGTGTAATGTCAGAAACCCCCCAGAGCCCCACTTGACACCTCCTCTAACTATTAAGAGCTTTGAGTCATCCGCTAGGTTTCAGTGTCTGCGGTTTGAGTGAAAAAAAAAGACAATATGCTAAGGTGAGCAGGGTTGATGTGGTGATTTCATGAATGAACTCATTCATTGTCACTGAATGAAGAATACTGATGATTTTACAGGGAGATTTTTCAGAGGTGATTTATGATAGCGGGGGTGGGGGGGAGACAGAGGGGAGGGGAGGGAGTAACTGTGCACAAAGCAATGCATTTCGTAGCATATGCAGACATCAAAACCTAGATAGACTCACAGGTGTGCAGCCCTGATGACATTGATTATAGAGACATGCAGACATGCAAACCCAGACATACATACATATACATGTAGACAAACACATGGAAAATCTTGCCCAAGGGACCGAGAGATTTTCAGTATTCTTTGATCACAATGTTGTTTTTGTACCCAGTTTTTGACAAGACGGCTAAAAACGACTGAGAGAGATAGAAGGGTCAGTGATACACATTTATGTTTGACAGTCAGTGTAAATGCTGAAAATGATCACAGTCAACCCATTTCATTTTAAACCTCTCAATTGTAATCTTCAACAAACTAGAGTGCTGTAGATAGAGTAAAAATGATTAGGAGAGAAATCTGGATATATGATTAGTAATCAGCTAATTCTGTTTACTGTAACTGATATACTAATCTAATCTGACATTGTGTTTGTTGTTTGTTGATGAACTTCAGTATCAAACATCTCTTTGTAATAGATGCCCTTTTGTAAACATTAGCACAGTGCATCTACATGCCCTTTTGAGAAAAGCTGTTGATATTCTAATCTCCATTACATTCAAGAAGTTCAGTAAATGCTTAAATGTACAAATTGCATTTGCATACTTGAGCTCCAGATACAGTAAATATAGCTACCTCTAATAGTAGACTCTTTAGACTCTAATGCCATGGTCTGTGCTGTTATATGTATGTATTATTGAATGAGCTATAACTTTAAATGTTTTTGCTTTTTCTGTTCTAGAAAACAAGTGTTTTCCCCCCAAAATACAAACATCTCCCTTGCCAACATACTGCATTATATGTAATGTTATTGTTGACAAATGAATTCTAGGCTGGACCATAATTTCTGTTGTCGACACTAACATCCATGCTGTGTTGATCAACTGAGCACATTGTATTTTGACAGAAGAAGGAGAAAATGTTTTACGAATAGAACAAAACATAACTGAAAATGTACCCAAAATTACATCTTCTGTACTTGAATACATCTTCTGTGTGTCGAACAGCAATTTCCTAGTATGGTAGTGGTCAGATCTATCCTACAAATTTGTTTCTCAGTTTCTTAATCAGCAATAAATACCCAAAAGGTATATTGTGTCCGGCCATGAGCATCACTTCTATTCAAACATTATCATTGTATATTTTTTTCCCTTCATTTTTCATTGGTGTGTTGAACAAAATAATCACTTTGGCATTCCCAAACATTCATCTAATACACATAGATACTACCATATTACTAAAATTTTGAGACTTGAAGTTGGGAACTATTTTTTCTTCATATCCCAAAAATGCTGAAACAGAAGAGAAAGCCTTTTGCTGTCAGTTAAGTATACACAACATCAGTTTTAGTTAAAGTCAGGCTGCAGTCACTAGGAAAAATAGAAAAATGAGGAAACGGAAAGTAAAGTTTGAAAAATGTTCGTAATTCAAGAACTGGAAAGAAATGTACTTTTGGATCTAATTTGTTTGCAAATCATTTGGCATTTGACCTTTAATCTCTAATTAACTTTCAGCAAAACACCATTACTTGTTTTCATTATTTTTCCATTTATTGATGGGGAAATCAAACTGTTGAAATAAGTGGCTTAGAGTAAACTTATTGCATATGTGCATTATTTTATAAGGCAGTCATTAAAGAGAGAATCTTCCACAGAACTCATTCCGAGTTTTGTTCATAGGCCTTCTCAGTCACTGGTTTCCAGTTCCCAAGTATCTTGATGTTGCACGACTTGTGTTAGACTCCAGACCAGTAATTAAATTCCTATAGGACACCACAGTATTGTTGAGCTAAATTTTCCTTATTTTAAAACATTCATCCTGTACAGTGTTAGGTCAATGTCAACCTGGATATGGATTAAATGGGCAGGTTGAATGAAATTTTGAGTTTTTGATGAAAATGCCGCCCTGTCTGTGTGGTGTTTTTTGCAGAAATTCATGGTCATTGCTACAATTTTCACGGGCCTTATATTAAAGTCCCCATATTACCACAGAATGCAACAGCCATCATTCATTACAGTCTGCATTTTGATTCGAGAAGACAATAATCTCTTCCAATCCAATTAGCTCAAACAAAACAAGCACCAATGCAGCTATCAAAGGTCAGCACTACTTTCTTCAGAACTGGCTTCATTAGTAATGAACCCAGCAGTGTATGACTGGTGAGCTACTACAAAATCTTGTCAGCCATGAGATAGCAGCTGATACATGTATATCTCTCATGAACTCAATCGTCAGATACTACTTTATGGATAACGTTTATATTAGTATTCAATTACATTTTGAAAACACGGACAAATCAAGATGAATGACCTCTCGGTTTACAACAAATGAGTTTCATATTCACCTCATGCATTTCTCACTCATAGAGTCTTACAGTATTTTGAAGAACAGAGCTGTATTGCAAACCGATGCTAGGGGATACTGCATGATAAGAAATTGCCTAGGGTGTCTTATTTGTTTTGGAGATCCCAATGGCTTTGAGAGGGATAAGGCAAACAAAACATCAGTTGAAAAAATGCACCAGATCCCAACATAGATCCATTGTTTGTGGATCTGTATTTATAGTTTAAAGTTTCACCACTGAATAACAGAAGGTGAAACTGAGGACACGGAAACTATTGACATCAAATCTGACATGAACAAACGCATAGATCACAGTTCCATGGGTCATAGGACTGTGTATAGTGCAGTTTCTTATTACGATAACATATCAAGTTGTAAAAGTTAACCTCGCGACTTCAAATCTCGATAATATAAGCTGGTCTGTTAATGGCCACGTAGTGTGTACACCTGTGGGAATTGAGGTCACACCAGGTCAAACCGATATTTGCATTTAATATGTATGATAGTTATTTGTTATGAATAATGGAACAGGTTCAAATACGGCCACCTTTTGGAATACAGATCACAAAAAAAAAATGAGAATACCATTAACTTCAGCTGTTAAACGTTGTGCAGCTGGGATACAGAAGATAAAATCAATCAAAAGGCTGAAATTCTTTCCACTCACAAAAGTAAAAATCCTCATGACAAATAATTTGAATCTTTCTTTTTTCCTTCAGGACTTTAAGCTGAATTTGTCATGTGATGTTTTGTCAAAATTACTTGTACCTCTATCACTATGTTTATCTCTATGCTTTTTTTTTCTATCGAATCACTACATTTCTGCCAAATTTTTTTTTTCAAGTATTTTTGATGTGTGTTTTTCATATGTGATGACAGGTTTACAAATCTTTGTGAGTGTTATGGCTTTTGACCTGTAATTAATTTCCCACAGGGGATGATAGTTGCATTTTGGTAAATATTCCTACTTTAGAAGTTAGAACATTCATTGGTACCAGCTATGTTGACAGGCATTTGATCAATGCCAGTTTGAGTATCAGGTAAATATTTGTGTTGACAAGTCCATTTAAGCTTTTAACCTTTTCATCACCATGGTTTGGCCCAGACCCATTATTATAAATGGCGAGTGTGGATCTGTTGACAGGGAGTCAGGGGTGAGCAGGTTCAGGTGGTAAAAGAAATTGCACCCTCAGTGGCTGCTCTTGGCAGAAAGCCATATCCATAGTCATGACTCAGGCGGGCATCGTGACGTCTGAGATATGGGGCAGTGATGAAAATAGCACTGTCAATAGTGTTTTGATGGAAATGAGATTTCCATTGGTATGACGTAGTTGAGCCTAGCAAATCCTGAGATTATCTCGGAATGCCAAGGTGACGTGACATATCAGTCTGTATTTTGATTCAAGCAGACAAGTATACTGAAAGACCCGTCACTTGAGGGCGCTTCATACCCCAACCCCCTTCTAGGGAGCATATTGTAGAGAATTCCTCAAACAACAGATCTTTCAGTCCAGTAGACAGGGAGCTAAGTAAAAGTGTTTCACATCCAAGTCATCATTTTAGGCCTTGAAACTCTTAGGTCCGACCTATTTGTCTACAGATTTATCTTCATAGGGAACAAGTCAGGAATACAAATACACTACAAGTCTGCCTGATGTTTAGTGGTAAACCAAATATCATGTAACTGTATCCATTGGGTTGCATCTTTGTCTGTTTGGTTGTAATGTTGCCCATGTCATAAGACACAGCTTAGCCAATCGTCTTCTTGATGTTCTTTGCAGAATTGATCACTGGGACAATGAGAAGGAACGCCTGGTACTGCTCAACGACAACTCGTTGCTTTCAATAAAGTATGACTTTGTAGCCTGTAAGCTAATTGAATCCAAACGAATTATGCTGAAAATCATCGATAAAGTCACCCACGGCTTGTTTGAATACCCTGACAAGACAATCGCAACGTGAGTATTTGCATATCTGACAAACAAACTTTGTTTATGTAAGCCATTCTGTTGAAATAGTTAATAGCTGTGTTTGCTACATGAGTATTTGCATATAACAAACAAACTTTGTTTATTTGACCCATTCTGTTTAAAGGGTTAATAGCTGTAACTTTTGATAATATTTTTATTACTTAGGCAAGCAGGTATAAAATCCGAGATCTAATAATTTTGGTCATATCCTGCATTGTGTATCGAATTCACGAACAGAGTCATTTTAACTGATTGTTTTTCACTTCTTGTTTGTTGAATAGTCCACGAGATGGTACTGGCATACGTGCCTATTGGAACAAAGGTGTGGAGCCCTCTGTGGCGGCTAAGTGGAATCCCTGGAGTAAACAAATTCCATGGATCACTTTCACAAGTCACCCATTACAGTTCAAGGAAGACAGAGACACAGACTGCTACAAGGTGAGAATCACATTTCAAACAGCGGTGGCGCTCTTCAGTGGCTTACCACACTCCCAGCAGTGGTGGCGCTCTTCAGTGGCTTTGTGACGCTATACGAAAGGTTTACTGCATCTTTAGCAGTGGTTGGGCTATACAAAGGTTTACCACGCTTCTAGCAGTTGTTGCACTATATGTAAGGTTTACCACACTCCTAGGATTGGTGATGCTATACAAAATGTTTTCTTCACTCCCAGCAGTGGTGGCGCCATACAAAAGGTTTATCACACTCCTAGCTGTGGTGGCGCTATACAAAAACGGCTCACCACACTCCAAGCAGTGGTGATACTGAACAAAAGGCTTGCCACACTATAAAGCCCTGTTGGCACTCTAACATTAAAGAAACAAACTCCAGTGATTTCACATTTTCATAAAACAAAGAAGTGACTGTACTTGTATTCAAAATTAAGTGATAATGCAAAGGAATATGTTTGTAGCTTGGCATTTGTCATCATTTTGCAAAAACGATGTGTATCTAAGTTTTCACTGGAAAGAACCTAAACATTACATGAGGCAGAAATATTAATATCTTATGCAAAGTCAGCATGACAGCCGTGTAAACCGTTGTTAGAGCGCCACCACTATTTACAGCACTGGTCAGGATAAAAGTCGGCTTAATTCACTCTACTGTTCCCCTTCAATACACATCACTGTCATGCATTTCTGGTTAAGTTCCACCATCACTTTACCCAGTGTTTGTGGTCAACTGTCTGACTTATCACTCAAGGTTAAGATAGCAATATACACAGTGTTGCAGATATTCATCGATAAACCCGTATGGCACTGTGGTGGAAAGGGTATTGTTATTTGGTTAAATATTGGTGAGGTTTAGGTGTATAAGTGGTGGTATCTGGTGTAAATAGATGTTCTTGTACTGTTTTGTTACTGGCACAGTTTCCATGTGCATACTTGTATACCAGCAGATCATTGCACAGTTATCGTACAGGCACTTTCACCTTTTCGTAACCCTTGGACGAAAATTTGGCAGTATGAGTTAAGGTAGAATGTGCTCTTGGGACAGATATTTGGACTCTCAAATAGCTACTATTCTTTTCTGATCTACTACTTTGGGGGCTCATTATAAAGCTCTTGGAGAAAAAAATGTTCACCATCTCAGTTTTTCAAAAATGGAAAACTTTATTTTTTTCCCATTGAGTTAACACATTTAAATTAAATGAAACGTTTGTGGCTTTCGTAACATGTCCATCTAGTCATGGCTTGTTAATTTCCAGTTGCCCATGCCTTGGTCGTAAACGCTTTTCACGCTGTAGAAGTATGCACACTTTAACAGTACAACACTATATTGCTGGTATTTGTCACCACCAGAAGTTGCACACTGGCTGATGCAATGTATGTGAGCCTCTCCATGTCTTCCCCGAATGATCCTTTATTCTATTTTCTGTCAGTCTATTCAGGCTGAGTCTATCCAACTTGACATGAGTAACTCCACTCTGAACACAGAACACAGTTCAATATTTGAGGTATGTGAAGTATCATACCAAACCACTTACCATGTCGTCATTTACATGTACTACCGCCATGATTTGATAAAGAACTAAGCACTTCAAAACCAAAAGATTTCAATTCTTGCTCAAACTTTCCCCAAGGACACTTTCAGAAAGTTCTCTTTCAAAATCAACAATAAAAAATTAGGGAGAAACAATTTAAAATGGCCAATTTTCAATAAAATCTTTATCAGCTATTAATTTAACAGAAAACAAGATAGTAAAATCTTTATTATTTACGCCATAAGCTCAAAAATGAGCCCCACGAGGAGCATACTAGTGAAGTATCATAAAACTTTATTGTCTTCATATATATCTCCGAAGTACATTCGGCCTAAAACATTAATTTTTCCTATAAAAGAGGATAAAATTGCAGTTGCAATGTTTTAAACAATACAGTGCTCTTTGTAAGGCTGCGAACATCAGCGTAATACCGGTAGTTTTGGAAACTCCGGTAATAATATCTGTCACATCCTAACGTGACTATTTTCATATCACATACGAATACTGCTGTGACAGTGACCTGCTTGCCACCTGTCACAAAATGCTTTGCGTCAGGAAAAGACATCAGCCGATGGTGTAATTTTTGAATACTCACCAGAAATAAATACATCATAAATCAACACTTAAATTCTCCCCTCTGAACTACTTGATGGTCTAACCCATCCATTGAAAACAATAACCAAAGTGTGGTGATGAAAAAGTTAAATGTGCGATCCAACAACAGTAGTTGTACATGTAACTTTTCTCCCAAAGAAAAAACTTACAATATACTTTTTCCCTCTCAAACTCATACACCAGAATTCACTATTCACCCTTCCCTTCCCATGTATGGTGCTAACTGCTGAAAATATTTCAGTTCAGCCAGACTGCAATTATGAAAGACTGAAATATGCCTTCTGCCAAAGTGTATGCCGTAATGAAGTTGCTTGTGCTTGACTCAGATTTTTATACTTTTCGTCTTTGCAGATTGACACGTTCAAGCCAGCGTTCGTTCAGGCCATTCAGAACGTACAAGAAAGCAAGAGCTCTGAGGGCGCTACAGCACTCTCAGTCCTGGAAGCACCGCTCTTCATCGACAACTACGTGGGCTTTGCGTCGCTGGTCCACAATCAGAGTCATCTAGGGTTTTCCAGGGAACGGGGTGGCATCAGTTTCTGATTTCCGGCACCAGACAAGTGTATTCATGCGTGCTCCGGTGTCATTTACAATTGTACCTGAGCCAACACGATTTTTCCTCCCCCAACCCCCGTGCTACTTCCAGAGGGAGTTTATCTTTAACCCCAGTATCCGCGTATTTTGTGAAGAAAAGTGTACATATAGATGAAGCCTGTATTTTATCTTTGTTATCTTCTTTATATAGTTTTGACCTGTTTAGTAGCAATTTTGAAAAAAAAAAAGTCTTTTCACCAACAACCCATTGTAGAACTACTTTCATTATTATATGCATGTAATAACTGTAAGGCATGTATTCTCCCTATGAACAAGTCAGTGTGTATAATATTGTACATTTCAAAATAAACTTTGCTGTTTTCTTCCATTCTGTAATATTTTTGCCGTAAAGTCATCCAGATTAGATGAAAGTTTCGGATTGTTAAAATTTCAACAAATGTTAACTAACTTTTAGCCAGTGAGAAAGCGTGTTACACATTGGGAAACATAGTGTTCTCTTTGTATTACCGTATGTTTGAAAGTGTTCAGAGGTGCTTAGCAATCAACAAATGAAGAAGTATATTTGATAATCACATTTTCAGACAATCGCATCGGTGCAAAATCTCCCAACAGGGTTGTTGTCCTATTTTTCCTCTGTAGAAGAATCAATAGTACAAATCTAAGGAAGTGGCAAAAATTTGTCACAAACAATTCAAAATTCTACTTTGCATATTTTCCAACGCTGTGACTAGCCAATGAGGTGAAATGTTTTACTAGGGTTTAAGGTTCAAAGTTCAAAATTAACATATCTTTGTAGATTTTTACCTCAAAGGTGTCTTCTCTATATTTTTTCTTGTTTAACTTGCAGACAATCAATGTCAGTTTTTAGCCCAATGTCAGTTTTTAGCCAGAGTTTGAAGTTCTGTTCATATTGCTAGATAGCTAGTAAGTAGTTCATGTTCAGAAATATTCGTTGTTTCAAATGATGGTCCTTGACCTTTAAACTTTCATTTCCCTGTGAATGTAGACATCACTTTACTATTCAAAACTTTTCATGACTTGAAATTTTAAGGTGGCGAAAAAACTTCATTATTTATTTATGTATGCATAAATTAAAAAATTATGCATGACACTATCATAGGGTACTATATATCAATGAAATTTTGACATAACATAGGAATTTGATATGTGGAAGTTCAGATTGTGACACTTGTCAAGGGATTCTTGTCACATGTCAGTCACATGACCGTCACATGAGTCTTCACATTGACCACTGAGCTGGTAAACCATGATTTTGCATTCAAGTACAGTGTTGTTTACATTTATTTTAAAATGTTGTGATGTAATATTTATTTCTGGAAAGCATAGAAATTGTGTGCAATTTGTCAAGCAGTACTTGTGAGACAGTGTTTTATAACCACCATTAACACTCTCCTTAAGAAATGTATGACTATGACTATGTTACAAAAAGATGTTGGGTTCCACGTTTCAATCTTGGTCATATGTAAACCACGTCCACCATTTTTTGAAATAAAGCATTTTAAGATAATGTCATTTTCCTGTTTTCAGAGTCTGTCCAATTTTAATATCATTTTATTAGTCCCCACGGACACCGTCCGGGGGGACTTATAGGTTTGGTCATGTCCGTGCGTGTGTGCGTCCGTGCGTGCGTGTGTGCGTGCGTCCGTCCGTTCACGCAGATATCTCAGAGATGCAAGAAGCGATTTCATTCAAACTTGGTACAAGGATTACTTCATATGTCATACAGATGCACGTCAATTTGTTTTGTGATACGATCCAATATGGCCGCCAGGCGGCCATTTTATTACGATTTTTTCATGTACAGAGCCATAACTCAGACATGTTTCAACCGATTTTATTCAAAGTTGGTACAAGGACATTGACCAATGTCATAGATATGCACGTCATTTTGTTTTGTGATACGATCCAATATGGCCGCCAGGCGGCCATTTTATTACGATTTTTTCATGTACAGAGCCGATCTCAGACATGTTGCAACCGATTTTATTCAAAGTTGGTACAAGGACATTGACCAATGTCATAGATATGCCGTCATTTTGTTTTGTGATACGATCCAATATGGCCGCCAGGCGGCCATTTTATTACGATTTTTTCATGTACAGAGCCATAACTCAGACATGTTTCAACCGATTTTATTCAAAGTTGGTACAAGGACATTGACCAATGTCATAGATATGCATGTCGATTTGTTTTGTGATACGATCCAATATGGCCGCCAGGCGGCCATTTTATTACAATATTTTCATATACAGTGCCATAACTCAGACATGTTTTAACCGATTTTATTCAAAGTTGGTACAAGGACATTGACCTATGTCTTACGTATGTACATCAATTTGTTATGTGATACGATCCAATATGGCCGCTAGGCAGCCATTTTATTACGATATTTTCATGTACAGAGCAATAACTCAGACATGTTTCAACGGATTTTATTCAAGTTGGTACAAGGAGATTGACTAATGTCATACATATGCATGTCAATTTGTTATGTGATACGATCCAATATGGCTGCCTTGCGGCCATTTTATTACGATTTTTTCCTGTCGAGGGCCATAATACTCTAAGGCATATCTTAACCGATTTTATTCAAAGTTGGTACAAGGACATTAACCTATGTCATACATATGTATGTCAATTTGTTTCTTGATATGATCCAATATGGCTGCATGGCAGCCATTTTGTTACAATTTTTTCGTGTCCTTAGCCAAAACTTGGGCATGTCTCAATTAATGAAGAGGACTCTATCCTCTTAGGACATGTAATCAAAGTACCTATTAACAAGTGGGGACTGTGTCATCAACGATGACTTGTTGAAAAAAGTTTTAACAGTAAAAAGCAAATGACAAATGAGATTGTAACCCTCCCTCATAGACCAGTGTTTCAAATTTTGTGTTAGTTTTGTTAAGAATTCTAGAAAACGCCAACATTAGCATCTCAAAAGAAGCTGGCAATGTCCTCCTGTGAATCGACAATTTTTATGAGGACTGAATTCGACTGTAGTGTTAATCTTCTGTCCAGTGCATTTACACACAGATACACACACACACACATGACTGTACTAAGGGGCTGGAACAATGTATGGATTCTATTAGTTTCCTTCTTTCAGCAGAGTCTGTTGCTGCTACAGTTGGGTTGTACAGTTTGGATTGCACATTGTGAAATAGGGATGGCAGGTTTCTTGAGTTAGGATGGGACTTGAAAGTTTTGGGAGACTTAAAACTGACCTCCATCCTTAAGCCAGCTTTGCATGGCAGTGCATACACCAGAGTTTTATATAATATATATATATATATATATATATATATATATATATATATATATATATATATATATATATATATATATATATATATATATATATATATATATATATATCACATGTTAACAACTAAAGCTGAGCAGAATTCTATGTGTCAATTTCTGGGAACAGTGTTCACATTTTGTAAATGATCCAGCAGTGGTCTACTTGACTTTAATTAATGAATGTGTATATATATATATATAGAGAGAGAGAGAGAGAGAGAGAGAGAGAGAGAGAGAGGATAAATAAATCCTGAGATATTTACTTGTAATATCCTGCGTCAGAAGGCACATTGCTTGTCTCGATGGAAATATTATTACCCAGACCCATACCATCAGAGATGGCGGAGTGCCCCTACATGATTCTATCTTTCAGTTTATCGTCAGTTTTTGCCAAACTGTAGAAG